>NC_086445.1:93139553-93478108 GCF_028390025.1 Pseudophryne corroboree | reverse complement strand
GTTCCCTCCACTTCCACTCATTCCAAAAGTGATAAGGAACATAAGAAGAACAAGGGTTCAGGCGGTACTCATTGTTCCAGATTGGCCACGGAGGGCCTGGTATCCGGATCTTCAGGAATTACTCATAGAAAATCCCTGGTCTCTTCCTCTCAGAGAGGATCTGTTGCTGCAGGGGCTGTGCGTCTTCCAGGACTTACTACGGTTGCGTTTGACGGCGTGGAAGTTGAACGCCAAATCCTAGCTCGAAAGGGTATTCCTGGGGAAGTCATCCCCACTCTTCTTAAGGCTAGAAAGGAGGTCACGGCGAAGCATTATCACCGTATTTGGAGAAAGTATGTGTCTTGGTGTGAAGCCAAGAAGGCTCCCACGGAGGAGTTTCAGCTGGGTTGTTTCCTCCATTTTTTGCAAGCAGGTGTGGATGCAGTCTTGAAATTAGGTTCCATTAAAGTGCAGGTTTCGGCTTTATCTATTTTCTTTCAGAAAGAATTGGCCACCCTTCCAGAAGTTCAGACTTTCGTGAAGGGAGTACTGCACATCCATCCTCCGTTTGTGCCACCCGTGGCACCGTGGGATCTTGACGTGGTGTTGCAATTTCTTATGTCTCACTGGTTTGAACCTTTACGAAAGGTTGAGCTGAAATTTCTCACTTGGAAGGTGGTCATGCTTTTGGCCTTGGCGTCTGCAAGACGGGTGTCGGAATTGGCGGCTTTGTCTCACAAGAGCCCCTATTTGATTTTCCATGAGGATAGAGCGGAATTGAGAACACATTAACAATTTCTGCCGAAGGTGGTTTCTTCGTTTCACATAAACCAACCTATTGTGGTACCTGTGGCTACGGATGCCTTGGCTGTTTCAAAATCTCTTGATGTAGTCAGAGCTTTGAAAATTTATGTCGCCAGAACAGCTCAAATTAGGAAATCAGAGGCTCTGTTTGTCCTATATGCTCCCAACAAAATTGGGGCTCCTGCTTCCAAGCAGACTATTGCCCGCTGGATCTGTAATACGATTCGGCATGCTCATTCTACGGCTGGATTGCCATTGCCGAAGTCAGTGAAAGCACATTCTACTAGGAAGGTGGGCTCATCTTGGGCGGCTGCCCGAGGAGTCTCGGCGCTTCAACTTTGCCGAGCAGCTACGTGGCCGGGTTCAAACACTTTTGTTAAGTTCTACAAGTTTGATACCCTGGCTGATGAGAACCTCATGTTTGCTCAATCGGTGCTGCAGAGTCGTTCGCACTCTCCCGCCCGGTCTGGAGCTTTGGTATAGACCCCATGGTCCTTTTGGAGTCCCCAGCATCCTCTAGGACGTAAGAGAAAATAGGATTTTAATACCTACTGGTAAATCCTTTTCTCCTAGTCCGTAGAGGATGCTGGGCGCCCGTCCCTGTGCGGACTGTTTTTGCAGTAGTATTGATAGTTATTGCTTCGGTTACACGGAGGTTGTGTATCGGTTATATTCAGCTTGTTGCTGTTTTTAGTTTATGCTGTTAACTGGTATTGCTTAAAAGCCATGTTGTACGGTGTGTTGTGGTGTGGGCTGGTGTGTTTCTCACCCTTGGTTAACAAAAATCCTTTTCCTCGAAATGTCCATCTCCCTGGGCACAGTTCCTATAACTGAGGTCTGGAGGAGAGGCATAGAGGGAGGAGCCAGTTCACACCCATTCAAAGTCTTATAGTGTGCCCATGTTTCCTGCGGATCCCGTCTATACCCCATGGTCCTTTTGGAGTCCCCAGCATCCTCTACAGACTAGGAGAAAAGGATTTACCGGTAGGTATTAAAATCCTATTATTCAATTAATGTCGGATCCTTTCCGACATGCATTTGTCGGAAAGGATCCGACATGGGTTATTCAATAGGACGGCCAAATTCTATCGGATTTGGCCATTCTCGACATGTCAATCCGACTTTTTACAAAGTCGGATTGACACTGTCTGAAACGGGACCAAAACCTATCAGATTTGGCCCCATTTCCGAAATCAGCACGCGGATCGGCGCCTATTCCGCCAATCTGCGTGCTTTCCGACAGCTTCCCGACAAGTCGGATTTCCCGACTTGTCGGAAAAGATAGGATTTTAATTACCTACCGGAAAATCCTTCTCTCATAGTCAGTAGAGGATGCTGGGTTTCCATTTAGTACCATGGGGTATAGACGGGTCCCTTGGGAGCCATGGGCACTTTAAGAGTTTAATAGTGTGGGCTGGCTCCTCCCTCTATGCCCCTCCTACCAGGCTCAGGGGCAGATTTATTAAGCTCGGTGAAGTGATAAATTGGAAGGTGATAAAGTACCAGCCAGTCACCTAACTGTCATTTTTCAAACCCAGCCTGTGACATAGTAGTTAAGATCTGGTTGGCTGGTCCTTTATCACCTTCCACTTTATCACTTCACTGAGCTTAATAAATCTGCCCCTAAGTCTAGAAACTGTGCCTGAGGAACGGACATACTTTGAGAGAAGGAATACACCGATAGTGGTGAGAATCACACCAGCTCACACCGAATTGAAAAACCATGCTGACCAGCATGCAACATGGAGAAACCATGCCAACCAGTAAGCAACATGAAGAAACCATGTTAACCAGCATGCAACTAACCAGCAGGAACTAGAAGAAACCCTGCTAACCAGCATGAAATAGGAAAAGCAACAGCTGAACCAATACTTAACCAAGCAACAATGCAGGAAGACGAAGTACTGGGCGGGCGCCCAGCATCCTCTACGGACTACGAAAAAAGGATTTACTGGTAGGTAATTAAAATCCTATTTTCTCTTATGTCCTAGAGGATGCTGGGGTTCCATTTAGTACCATAGGAATCTACCAAAGCTTCCAGTACGGGAGGGAGAGTGCTGAGGCACCTGCAGAACTGATTAACCAAACTTTAGGTCCTCAGAGGCCAAAGTATCAAACTTGTAGAACTTAGCAAATGTGTTCGACCCTGACCAAGTAGCTGCTCGGCAAAGCTGTAAAGCCGAGACACCCCGAGCAGCCACCCAGGAAGAATCCACTTTACGAGTAGATTTTGGACATGGCAAGCCTGCCGTAGAATAAGCATGCTGGATAGAAAACCTGATCCAGCGAGAAATGGTCTGCTTAGAAGCAGGACACCCAACCTTGTTGGGATCATAAAGGACAAACAGAGTGTCCGAATTTCTTGGACGAGAAGTTCTCTTCACATATATTTTCAAAGACCTCACAACATCCAAGGACTTTGTGTAATCGAGGTGTCAGTAGCTACTGGCACCACAATAGGTCGGTGGATATGAAAAGCTGACACAACCTTTGGAAGGAATCGCTGACGCGTTCTGGGCTCAGCTCTATTCTCATGGAAAATCAAGTAAGGGCTCTTGTGCGACAATGCCCCCTGAGACAGCCTTTCTAGTAAGAAACTTTACATCCACCTCCTGCATAGGTTCAAACCAATCCGATTTCAGGGACTGCAACACCACATTAAGATCCCAAGGTGCCGTAGGAGGCACAAAGGGTGGTTGGATGTGCAGAACTCCTTTCAAGAATGTCTGAACCTCAGGGAGGGCAGCCAATTGTTTCTGGAAGACAATGGACAAGGCCGAAATCTGGACTTTTATGGAGCCCAAGCGTAGGTCCACATCCACACCTGCTTGCAGAAAGAGGAGAAACCGTCCCAGATGAAACTCCACCGTAGGAAACTTCTTGGATTCACACCAAGACACATACTTTGTACCAAATCCGATGGTAATGTTTTGACGTTACTCCCTTCCTATAGGTCATTCCTGTAGGAATGACCTTTTTCGGAATGCCTTTCCGAGCTAAGATCTGGCGTTCAACCTCCATGCCGTCAAACGTAGCCGCGGTAAGTCTTGATAAGCAAACGGCCCCTGTTGAAGAAGGTCCTTGCGAAGAGGAAGAGGCCTCGGATCCTGCAAGAGAAATCCCAGAAGAACCGCGTACCAAGCCCTTCTTGGCCAGTCCGGAGCAAAGAGGATCGCCTGAACTCTTGTTCTTTTTATTAGTTTGAGAATACTTGGGATGAGTGGAAGTGGAGGGAACACATACACTGACTGGGACACCCACAGTAACCGCGGTAGCCGCGTTACCCAAATGTCTCTGTTTTTGAAATTGATAATGGGGCAAGGAATTGTTTTTGACCCAGGTGGGAATAAACCCCCCCCCCCCCATTGTGCCTGGGTTACAAAACATTTTCTGAATTGCTTCATGCTAATCCCTCGCCTATGCCTCTACCCGAGATGGGCTGAGACCGAAAACTTTTTAGGAGAATGGTTCAAGAAGGGAAAGTATAACCTTAGAAATACCGCTTTACGCACCCAGGAATCTATCTGTAGATTGCTATCAAATCTGTGCAAACTGAAGAAGTCGGCCCCTTATCCTTCTGGAATCTGCCAGAAGGAGACCCTCACCATCATGCTGATGGCCTCTGGTTTGGAAGCTGGCCTCTGGTTGCCTTTGCTTCTTTGCCTTACCAAATTTATTGTATTGGGGATGTTACGTTCCTTTATAAATCGACAAGGCCGTACCAGATCCCTAGATTTGGGGTTATATGTGGAAGGAAATGTGACCTTCTTGGAGCCTATTTCTGACTCCAGAAAAACTGTTAACTCAAACAGAAACTTCCAATCAAGGCAACAATTTCCAGAACCTTCTTAGATTCTGAATCAGCTTCCCATGTATGTGAACCAAGCTGTTCTTGAACAGTGATTATTATGCCGACGCCCTAGAACATTAGTGTCCATATGAGCTATATAGGATTCTTACTCCTTTGCAAGCGCTGAAAACCTGTCTTCCATTAACTCAGCCCAATGTACCTACAGCCCCTGGTATTTCAAGGTGGTCTCCCCACCAAGAACTAACCAGGCCGAACACTGCTTACTTCCAAAATCTAGTGAGATTGGGCCTATCCAGTGTGGTGTAGTCGTAGATTGCAAGGTGAAGTTCTGACTGGCCTTATGACTGCCCCAGACAAAGACAATATGGTCTTATTCTTTTGACGGCAGAGGCCCTATAGATATTTGCATTATCAATGACATGCATATCTATTTTGGGAGGTACTTCCCTATTTTAAACAGTCCCTAGGTTGAAAAAGATATTGGAATCCCATTTACCGGGCATTCTACTTTAATGGGTGTAACCTAAACCTTTTTCCTGAATTCTGCCCTCGTGCAGAGGCCCTTTTATGAAGTTTAAACATAAGTGCCTTATTTTTTACCCCAGGCTCTGCTGCCTCTATTGACATACTAGCCTATGTTTGCTCTCATTTATTCAGCTTATTTATTTAGCTGATATATATTACCTGTTCTTCGTATGCTGAAGTAGAGTATATAGAGCTTTCATCGTCTGATTATTATCATGTGTAGCCTGTGAAGTTGATGATTTATTTACATTCGGTTCATCAGCTTGTCTTATTGGAGACGCTGTTGGGGATATACCACAATCAGTGAGCAGCATGTGTTAATAATGTAAGAATTAACATTTCAGCTAAACTGTACAAGGTCTGTGCAAACATCAGTAGTGTGTGTGGCCTCCACGTGGCTGTATGACCTCCCTACAATGCCTGGGCATGCTCCTGATGAGGTGGCGGATGGTCTCCTGAGGGATCTCCTCCCAGACCTGGACTAAAGCATCCGCCAACTCCTGGACAGGCTGTGGTGCAACGTGGCGTTGGTGGATGGAGCGAGACATGATGTCCCAGATGTGCTCAATTGGATTCAGGTCTGGAGAACGGGCAGGCCAGTCCATAGCATCAATGCCTTCGTCTTGCAGGAACTGCTGACACACTCCAGCCACATGAGGTCTAGAATTGTCTTGCATTAGGAGGAACCCAGGGCCAACCGCACCAGCATATGGTCTCACAAGGTGTCAGACGGTTCTCTTCTCGGTACCTAATGGCAGTCAGGCTACCTCTGGCGAGCACATGGAGGGCTGTGCGGCCCCCCAAAGAAATGCCACCCCACACCATTACTGACCCACTGCCAAACCGGTCATGCTGGAGGATGTTGCAGGCAGCAGAACGTTCTCCTTGGCGTCTCCAGACTCTGTCACGTCTGTCACATGTGCTCAGTGACAACCTGCTTTCATCTGTAAAGAGCACAGGGTGCCAGTGGCGAATTTGCCAATCTTGGTGTTCTCTGGCAAATGCCAAACGTCCTGCACGGTGTTGGGCTGTAAGCACAACCCCCACCTGTGGACGTCGGACCCTCATACCACCCTCATGGAGTTCTGATCGTTTGAGTAGACACATGCACATTTGTGGCTTGCTGGAGGTCATTTTGCAGGGCTCTGGCAGTGCTCCTCCTGTTCCTCCTTGCACAAAGGCGGAGGTAGCGGTCCTGCTGCTGGGTTGTTGCCCTCCTACGGCCTCCTCCACGTCTCCTGATGTACTGGCCTGTCTCCTGGTAGCGCCTCCATGCTCTGGACACTACGCTGGCAGACACAGCAAACCTTCTTGCCACAGCTCACATTGATGTGCCATCCTGGATGAGCTGCACTACCTGAGCCACTTGTGTGGGTTGTAGACTCCGTCTCATGCTACCACTAGAGTGAAAGCACCGCCAGCTTTCAAAAGTGACCAAAACATCAGCCAGAAAGCATAGGAGCTGAGAAGTGGTCTCTGGTCACCGCCTGCAGAACAACTCCTTTATTGGGGGTGTCTTGCTAATTGCCTATAATTCCCACCTGTTGTCTATTCCATTTGCACAACAGCATGTGAAATTGATTGTCAATCAGTGTTGCTTCCTAAGTGGACAGTTTGATTTCACAGAAGTGTGATTGACTTGGAGTTACATTGTGTTGTTTAAGTGTTCCCTTTATTTTTTTGAGCAGTGTGTGTATATATATATATATATATATATATATATATATATATATACACACACATCATATGAGCAGATTATTAAACTACGAAAATATCTCAAAGCATGTAGGAGTACATACATATTACTGAATTCTGTTCTATACAGATCTTTAAAGTATTCAGACGCGAAGAAAACCACAGTAATGTACATAAAACTCATATGCAATAGGCACTAAAGTTAACTATTCATACTAACCAAAGTAGATAGAAATTTAGTGCTGTATAACCCGTACTCAGAGTGGGATACAGGGAGACTTACCCCACTTCCAGGATCGATCAATACGTTAGCGAAAGCTGAGTGGATCCAGACGCTACTAGTGTACAGTACCGCTCCGGTAATTTTTAGTGGACACAGACGCTCAGTGAACGTTAGTGCATGCAGACGCTCATATCTGCGACCCAGTCTCTAAGCGGTAAACCTTAGTGTATACAGACGCAGCGCCTATGCTGCGACCGAGTCCCCTCGTGGTAGCATCTGAGACGGAAGTGAGGAAATCAGTTCATGGCGGGAGACGCACGTTAACTAGTCATGAACTGGGGGGAGGGGCGACCAGGAGAGCGTCTGACTCCCCACTACTGACATCAACTGAGCCACTTGATACGGCCCGGCCAGGCTCACCTAGCCAGGCGCCCGCTGAGATTTTGTTACTAGTGGGCGCCTGGCTTCTTACCCTCAGTAGCAGCCGGAGGCCGGAGCTCTCTCCTGAGCTCCGGCTTCTGGTTTTGGCAGTGTGCGTGTGCTGCTGTGCGGTGTTATGGGAGAGATGTCATGACTTCTCTCCCATAGTTCTGAGGAGCGAGCGGCCAGGCGGAGGGCAACGGTCCGGAAGCAGGAGCGGGGCTGGTGAGTATTGTGTTTTTTTTTCTGTTAATGTGTGTGTGTAAGCGTCGCTACTAGGGGGCATATCTAATGGGTCATAACAAGTGACTGGGGGCATATCTAATAGGGTATAACAAGTGACAGGGCATATCTAATGGTGCATAACAAGTGACTGGGGCCATACTTACTGGGGACATATATAATGGGGCATAACAACTGACTGGTGGCATATCTAATGGGGCATAACAAGTGACGGGGCATATCTAATGGGGCATAACAAGTGACTGGGGGCATATCTATTGGGGCATAACAACTGACTGGGGGTATATTTACTGGGGGCAAAACTACTGACTGGGGGCAGGCTCATTTTTAAGTTGATAATTATTGTATGGCCCCCGAAGGATTTTATAAATATCCAAATGGCCCTTGGTAGAAAAAAGGTTCCCCACCCCTGTCCTAGAGGATGCTGGGTTCCACATTAGTACCATGGGGATGTACCAAAGCTTCCAGTACGGGAGGGAGAGCGCGGAGGCTCCTGCAGAACTGATTGACCAAACTTTAGGTCTTCAGAGGCCAAAGTATCGAACTTGTAGAACTTTGCAAATGTGTTCGACCCTGACCAAGTAGCCGCTCAGCAAAGCTGTAAAGCCGAGACACCCCGGGCAGCCGCCCAGGAAGAACCCACCTTACAAGCAGAGTGGACCTTAACAGATGGACATGGCAGGCCGACCGTAGAATAAGCATGCTGGATAGTGAACCTGATCCAGCGAGAAATCATCTGCTTAGAAGCAGGACACCCAATCTTGTTGGGATCATAAAGGACAAACAGAGTGTCCGACTTCCTGTGACGTGAAGTCCTCTTCACATAAATCCTCAAAGCCCTCACAGCATCCAAGGACCTTGAGGTAATTGAGGAGTCAGTAGCCACTGGCACCACAATAGGTTGGTTGATATGAAAAGCCGACACAACCTTTGGAAGAAACTGCTGAGGCGTCCTGAGCTCAGCTCTATCTTCATGGAAAATCAAGTAGGGGCTCTTGCAGGACAATGCCCCCAATTCCGACACACGCCTAGCCAAAGCTAATGCCAACAGTGTGACCGCCTTCCAAGTGAGAAACTGGACCTCAACCTCCTGTAGAGGCTCGAACCAATCCGATTGCAGGAACTGCAACTCCACGTTAAGATCCCAAAGGTGCCGTAGGAGGCACAAAGGGAGGCTGGATGTGCAGCACTCCTTTCAAGAAAGTCTGAACCTCAGGGAGGGAAGCCAACTGTTTCTGGGAGAAATTGGACAAGGCCGAAATCTGGACTTTTATGGAGCCCAAACGTAGGCCCACATCCACACCTGCTTGCAGGAAGAGGAGAAACCGCCCAAGTTGAAACTCCACCAAGAAACTTCTTGGATTCACACCAAGACACATACTTTTTCCAAATGCGATGGTAATGTTTAGACGTTACCCCTTTCCTAGCCTGTATCAGGGTAGGAATAACCTTTTTCGGAATGCCTTTCCAAGCTAAGATCTGGTGTTCAACCTCCATGCCGTCAAACGTAGCCGTGGTAAGTCTTGATAAGCGAACGGCCCCTGATGCAGAAGGTCCTCTTGAAGGGGAAGAGGCCTCGAATCTTCCAGCAGTAAATCCAGAAGATCCGCGTACCAAGCCCTTCTTGGCCAGTCCGGAGCAATGAGGATCGCCTGAGCTCTTGTTATTTTGATTATTTTGAGAATCCTTGGGATGAGTGGAAGTGGAGGGAACACATACACTGACTGGAACAACCACGGAGTTACCAGGGCGTCCACTGCCACTGCCTGCGGGTCCCTAGACCTGGAACAATACCTCTGAAGCTTCTTGTTGAGACGTGAGGCCATCATGTCTATTTGAGGTACGCCCCAAAGACTTGTCACCTTTGCAAACACCCCTGGGTGGAGGCCCCATTCTCCCGGATGGAGATTGTGTCTGATGAGGAAGTCCGCTTCCCAGTTGTCCACTCCCGGAATGAAGATAGCTGACAGCGCCACCACGTGTTTTTCCGCCCAGAGGATGATACTTGTTACCTCTGACATTGCAGCTCTGCTCTTCGCTCCGCCTTGTCGGTTTATGTAGACCACTGTCATTACATTGTCCGACTGCACTTGAATGGCCCGATCTTTTAGAAGATGACCCGCCTGTAGAAGACCGTTGTACACGGCTCTTAGTTCCAGAATGTTTATCGGAAGGCTGGCTTCCAGACTTGACCACCTTCTTTGGAAGTTTTCCCCTTGGGTGACTGCTCCCCAACCTCTGACACTTGCATCCGTGGTTAGAAGGATCCAATTCTGAATCCCGAACCTGCCGCCCTCCAGTAGGTGAGCAGTTTGCAGCCACCAGAGGAGTGAGATTCTGGCTTTCGGCGACATACGTATCCTCTGGTGCATGTGAAGATGAGACCCTGACCATTTGTCCAGGAGATTCAGCTGGATAGACAGTGCATGAAATCTTCCATACTGTAGAGCCTCGTAGGAGGCAACTGTCTTCCCCAGAAGGCGAATGCACTGAAGACCTGAAACTCGGGCTGGCTTCAGGACATCCCGGACCATTGATTGGATCACCAATGCTTTCTCCACCGGCAGAAACACCCTCTGCACTTCCGTTTCGAGAATCATCCCCAGGAAGGACAGTCTTCTCGTCGGCTCCAAATGTGACTTTGGAAGATTCAGGATCCAACCATGATCCTGGAGCAGTCGAGTTGTGAGAGCAATGGACTGCAACAACTTCTCCCTGGACGATGCTTTTATCAGCAGATCGTCCAGATATGGAATTATGGGGGTAATTCTGAGTTGATCGCAGCAGGAATTTTGTTAGCAGTTGGGCAAAACCATGTGCACTGCAGGGGGGGCAGATATAACATGTGCAGAGAGAGTTAGATTTGGGTGGGTTATTTTGTTTCTGTGCAGGGTAAATACTGGCTGCTTTATTTTTACACTGCAATTTAGATTGCAGATTGAACACACCCCACCCAAATCTAACTCTCTCTGCACGTTATATCTGCCCCACTTGCAGTGCACATGGTTTTGCCCAACTGCTAACAAAATTCCTGCTGCGATCAACTCAGAATTACCCCCTATGTTCACGCCCTGCTTGCGGAGTAGAAGCATCATCTTTGCCATTACCTTGGTAAACACCCTCGGTGCCGTGGATAGGCCGAATGGCAGCGCCTGGAACGGATAGTGACAGTCCAACAGCGCAAACCTGAGGTAAGCCTGGTGTGGCGGCCAAATAGGAATGTGAAGGTATGCATCCTTGATATTTAAGGACACCAGGAATTCCCCCTCCTCTAGACCTGAGATCACCGCGCTCAGAGATTCCATGTTAAACTTGAATTCCCTCAAATATGGATTTAACGAATTGAGGTTCAATATTGGTCTGACCGAACAGTCTGGCATCGGCACCACAAAAAGTAGTAACCTTCGTTTTCCAGGTGAGACGGAACTGGAACAATGACATCTGCCCTTTCCACGTTATGAATGGCTTCTTGTAAGATAGCCCTTTTTGTCAGCAAAGCTGGTGAGCTTGATTTGAAAAATCTGTGAGGTGGGAGCTCTTGAAACTCCAGTCTGTATCCCTGAGATACAATATCTTGAACCCAGGGGTCCAGGCCTGAGGACGCCCAAACCTGACTGTAATTTCGCAGACGTGCTCCCACTTGCCCGACCTCCAGGCTGGGAGGTCCACCGTCAGGCTGAGGATTTTGAGGAAACAGAACCCGGCTTCTGTTCCTGGGAACCTGCCAGTGCAGGTTTTATGGATTCTCCCCGACCACCTCTGAAGAAGGTGGAAGGGGACTTGGACTTCTTAACCTATGCGGTCCGAAAGGACTGCATTGTAGACGCAGAGAAGGATTTCTTTGGCGTCGGAGTGGCTGAGGGAAAAAAGGTTTACTTACCCGGGGTTGCCGTGGAGGTCCACGCATCCAAAGCTTCCCAAAATAGAGCCTGACCAGTGAAGGGTAGGTTCTCCACACTCTTCTTGGATTCCGCATCTGCAGACCATTGGCGCAGCCAGAGTCCCCTGCGTGCTGAGACAGCCATGGTAGACGTCCGTGCAGACAGATTACCAAGGTCCTTCATGGCCTCCACCATGAAACCCGCAGAATCCTGTATGTGATGTGAAAACATTTTTAATGTCACTTCTATCCATAGTATCTAAATCCTCTAGTAACGTGCCCGACCACTTTACTATGGCTTTAGAAATCCATGCACAAGCAATAGTGGGCCTAAGCGCCATGCCTGAAGCAGTGTATATGGATTTGAGCATAGTCTCAATCTTGCGGTCTGCCGGCTCTTTCAAAGCGGTAGACCCAGGGACAGGTAAAACCACCTTTTTAGACAATCTAGAAAGAGAAGCGTCTACTATAGGAGGGTTTTCCCACTTTTTCCTATCCTCTTTAGGGAAAGGAAAAGCAACCAGAACGCTCTTTGGAATATGGAATTTTTTCTCTGGGTTTTCCCAGGATTTTTCAAATATTGCGTTTAACTCCCTAGACGCAGGAAATGTAAGGGAGACTTTCTTATTGTCTGTAAAGAAAGCCTCCTCGACCTGTTCAGGTACCTTGTCAGTAATGTGTAAAACGTCCCGAACGGCCTCAATCATTAGCTGCACCCCTTTAGAAAGGGATGCATCTCCCCGCAGTATGTCCCCATCACCCGTATCAGAGTCGGTATCCGTGTCGACTTGCATTACCTGGGTAAGAGCACGCTTTTAGGGGCATATACCAGGGAACTTAGATGAAGTAGTAGGAGTTGAATATGACAAAATCTCTACAGATTGTTTTAAAACCTGTGTTTCAGTCTCATAATGAGCTACTGTATCCTAAATCGGGGATATCATCCCCTTAATAGAAGCCACCCACTTGGTTTCGGGTTCAGAGGGCTGAGACAGTGTATTGCATTCCTGAGTATATGGAATAGACTCTTCTGGAAAAAATACATACTCTGCAGCACAAGATACAGAGTCTCTAGACGTGGTAATGTGAGATATATAGCATACACACACACACACACACACACACACACACACACACACACACAGGAAAATGTCAGACAGTTTCCCCCAAGTACCTTCAGAGAGACACAGAGTTATGGAGCCAGCCCACACAGCGCCCCAGTAGACAGTTATATAATAAATGCCTGGCACTGACTGTGCAACCTTAATAGACTACACAGTAATGTGAATAAACACTCTCCCCCCTTCTATAACCCCCTGGTACCGCACAGGATAGCTGAAGTTATGTGGAGGGTCAGCGCTCCCTGTCAGCGTCTCTGTAGTGTGATCTGCAGGGAGAAAATGGCGCTGGTGAGTGCTGGATCTACTCTGAGGAGAAGCTCCGTCCCCTAAAATGGCGTGTCTTCCTGCACTTCTAGAGATTATACTGGCCTGATGTAATGGTTGCTAGCAGCAGTACAGTGTCCCTGATAGCTTCTATGACCAGTGTAAGGGTGTTTGCGCTGGCCCAGGGCGACCCTCACAGTGCCGCACTTTGTACCTCTGAGCCCTCCGGAGCGCAGCCTCTACGCTGCGCTCCCACTTTTATGCCGCCATTCTCACCGGATCCCCGCTTGTCGGGGCGCCGGTATCCAACTCACCACCGATGTCTTCTGGCTGTGTTAGGGGGTGGCGGCAGTGCTGCGGGAGCGAGCGGTCGCCTCGGGGGCTTGCTCAGTGTACTGTCAGCGGAGGTAATGACCATTAACCTCAGAGGGTTGGACACTACTCGCCCCCTAAGTCCCACGAAGCAGGGAGGCTGTTGCCAGCAGCCTCCCTGTGCCAAACTCTAAGAAAAACAATAAAACTAGAAAAACTCCTATGGAGCTCCCCTAGCTGTGACCGGCTCCACCGGGCACATTTTCTAAACTGAGTATGGTAGGAGGGGCATAGAGGGATGAGCCAGCCCACACTATTAAACTCTTACAGTGCCCATGGTACTAATGTGGACCCCAGCATCCCCTAGGATGTAAGAGAAAATCAATAACCACCTGCTGTGATAAAGAAACCGGTTATACTTATTTAAGAATTTCTTACCAGGTATGTTTTAGCAAAAAGGCAATAAAACAGTTGTAAAACCGATCAGCATACCAAGACACTTCTTTCTGTGAGATCACCAGGAAAAGGGAGGATTGGACAAGGAACATTGTTTAAAAATAATAAAATTGATGTATTTGTATTCTGAAACAATTCACGTGTCTGGATTGATTTTCCAAATGCTAAATTTATGCAAGGAATTATTTAGTTTATAGAATCTTTAATTCATTCAAGTTGTGATTGTATTGCGAGGGTAACAGAAAAGTCAGTTTTATGCAGACCAGGTAGTATGTTTTAATTTTGAAAAACACCCACATCATTAATGCCCAAGAGGGGGCGACATCTTAACCCAGACTGCCCCCAGCAGACTGTCCCTCTCATCTACAGCCTATTCTATACCCATATAATACTTCTGCTCTGCAAGTTCTAGCAGCTCCAGTTCCACGTGCACTCCTAGTCCCTCTTGCTTCTACAGTCTTAGCACGGCCCCCTCTCTCCAGACTGTAAGCTCTCAACAGTAGGCCCCCTACTCTACTCCACGTCTGACCTTCTTCATCAACCCCATCTGTTATTTGCAACTGTATACTGTATGATTGTTCGGACGGTCCAGCGCAGCGGAGCTTTGTGGTGCATTACAAATAAATTACAATAACTGTTCTTACCCTACACTTGCCTACAGCTTCCTCTAATCCTCATGAATAAATCATATATACACAAAAAACTTTATGGACGCATACATATTATTTGTGCCCCTGCCCAGTACTCAAGTGCATATGCTACACAAAAAAATAAGAATTTACTTACCGATAATTCTATTTCTCATAGTCCGTAGTGGATGCTGGGGACTCCGTAAGGACCAAGGGGAATAGCGGCTCCGCAGGAGACTGGGCACATCTAAAGAAAGCTTTAGGACTATCTGGTGTGCACTGGCTCCTCCCCCTATGACCCTCCTCCAAGCCTCAGTTAGGATACTGTGCCCGGACGAGCGTACACAATAAGGAAGGATTTTGAATCCCGGGTAAGACTCATACCAGCCACACCAATCACACCGTATAACCTGTGATCTGAACCCAGTTAACAGCATGATAACAGAGGAGCCTCTGAAAGATGGCTCACAACAATAATAACCCGATTTTTGTAACAATAACTATGTACAAGTATTGCAGACAATCCGCACTTGGGATGGGCGCCCAGCATCCACTACGGACTATGAGAAATAGAATTATCGGTAAGTAAATTCTTATTTTCTCTAACGTCCTAAGTGGATGCTGGGGACTCCGTAAGGACCATGGGGATTATACCAAAGCTCCCAAACGGGCGGGAGAGTGCGGATGACTCTGCAGCACCAAATGAGAGAACTCCAGGTCCTCCTCAGCCAGGATATCAATTTTGTAGAATTTTACAAACGTATTTGCTCCTGACCAAGTAGCTGCTCGGCAAAGTTGTAAAGCCGAGAACCCTCGGGCAGCCGCCCAAGATGAGCCCACCTTCCTTGTGGAGTGGGCATTTACAGATTTTTGGCTGTGGCAGGCCTGCCACAGAATGTGCAAGCTGAATTGTACTACAAATCCAACGAGCAATAGTCTGCTTAGAAGCAGGAGCACCCAGCTTGTTGGGTGCACACAGGATAAACAGCGAGTCAGATTTCCTGACTCCAGCCGTCCTGGAAACATATATTTTCAGGGCACTGACAACGTCTAGCAACTTGGAGGCCTCCAAGTCCCTAGTAGCCGCAGGCACCACCAATAGGTTGGTTCAGGTGAGACGCTGAAACCACCTTGGGGAGAAACTGAGGACGAGTCCTCAATTCCGCCCTGTCCGAATGGAAAATCAGATAAGGGCTTTTTCAGGATAAAGCCGCCAATTCTGACACGCGCCTGGCCCAGGCCAGGGCCAACAGCATGACCACTTTCCATGTGAGATATTTTAACTCCACAGATTTAAGTGGTTCAAACCAATGTGACTTTTGGAACCCAAAACTACATTGAGATCCCAAAGTGCCACTGGAGGCACAAAAGGAGGCTGTATATGCAGTACCCCTTTTACAACGTCTGAACTTCAGGGACTGAAGCTAGTTCTTTTTGGAAGAAAATTGACAGGGCCGAAATTTGAACCTTAATGGACCCCAATTTCAGGCCCATAGACACTCCTGTTTGCAGGAAATGTAGGAATCGACCCAGTTGAATTTCCTCCGTCGGGCCTTACTGGCCTCGCACCACGCAACATATTTTCGCCAATTGCGGTGATAATGTTTTTGCGGTTACATCCTTCCTGGCTTTGATCAGGATAGGGATGACTTCATCCGGAATGCCTTTTTTCCTTCAGGATCCGGCGTTCAACCGCCATGCCGTCAAACGCAGCCGCGGTAAGTCTTGGAACAGACAGGGTCCTTGCTGGAGCAGGTCCCTTCTTAGAGGTAGAGGCCACGGATCCTCCGTGAGCATCTCCTGAAGTTCCGGTTACCAAGTCCTTCTTGGCCAATCCGGAACCACGAATATAGTGCTTACTCCTCTCCATCTTATCAATCTCAGTACCTTGGGTATGAGAGGCAGAGGAGGGAACACATACCCTGACTGGTACACCCACGGTGTTACCAGAGCGTCTACAGCTTATTGCCTGAGGGTCCCTGGACCTGGCGCAATACCTGTCGAGTTTTTAATCATGTGGAAGACTTCTGGGTGAAGTCCCCACTCTCCCGGGTGGAGGTCGTGCTGAGGAAGTCTGCTTCCCAGTTGTCCACTCCCGGAATGAATACTGCTGACAGTGCTATCACATGATTTTCCGCCCAGCGAAGAATCCTTGCAGCTTCTGCCATTGCCCTCCTGCTTCTTGTGCCACCCTGTCTGTTTACGTGGGTGACTGCCGTGATGTTGTCCGACTGGATCAACACCGGCTGACCTTGAAGCAGAGGTCTTGCTAAGCTTAGAGCATTGTAAATGTCCCTTAGCTTCAGGATATTTATGTGAAGTGATGTCTCCAGGCTTGACCATAAGCCCTGGATATTCCTTCCCTGTGTGACTGCTCCCCAGCCTCGCAGGCTGGCATCCGTGGTCACCAGGACCCAGTCCTGAATGCCTAATCTGCGGCCCTCTAGAAGATGAGCACTCTGCAACCACCACAGGAGGGACACTCTTGTCCTTGGTGACAGGGTTATCCGCTGATGCATCTGAAGATGCGATCCGGACCATTTGTCCAGCAGGTCCCACTGGAAAGTTCTTGCGTGGAATCTGCCGAATGGGATTGCTTCGTAGGAAGCCACCATTTTACCCAGAACCCTTGTGCATTGATGCACTGAGACTTGGCTCGGTTTTAGGAGGTTCCTGACTAGCTCGGATAACTCCCTGGCTTTCTCCTCCGGGAGAAACACCTTTTTCTGGACTGTGTCCAGGATCATCCCTAGGAACAGAAGACACGTCGTCGGAACCAGGTGCGATTTTGGAATATTGAGAATCCAATCGTGCTGCCGCAACACTACCTGAGATAGTGCTACACCGACCTCCAACTGTTCCCTGGATCTTACCCTTATCAGGGAATTGTCCAAGGAAGGGATAACTAAAATTCACTTCCTTCGAAGGAATATCATCATTTCGGCCATTACCTTGGTAAAGACCCGGGGTGCCGTGTACCATCCATACGGCAGCGTCTGAACTGATAGTGACAGTTCTGTACCATAAACCTGAGGTACCCTTGGTGAGAAGGGTAAATTTTGACATGAAGGTAAGCATCCTTGATGTCCCGAGACATCATGTAGTCCCCTTCTTCCAGGTTCGCAATCACTGCTCTGAGTGACTTAATCTTGAATTTGAACCTCTGTACGTAAGTGTTCAAAGATTTTAGATTTAGAATCGGTCTCACCGAGCCGTCCGGCTTCGGTACCACAACAGTGTGGAATAATACCCCGTTCCCTGTTGCAGGAGGGGTATCTTGATTATCACCTGCTGGGAATACAGCTTGTGAATGGCTTCCAAAACTGTCTCCCTGTCAGAAGGAGACATCGGTAAAGCCGACTTTAGGAAACGGCGAGGGGGAGACGTCTCGAATTCTAATTTGTACCCCTGAGATATCACCTGAAGGATCCAGGGGTCTACTTGCGAGTGAGCCCACTGCGCGCTGAAATTCATTGAGACGGGCCCCCCACAGTGCCTGATTCTGCTTGTAAAGCCCCAGCGTATACTGAGGGCTTGGCAGAAGCGGGAGAGGGTTTCTGTTCCTGGAAACTGGCTGATTTCTGCAGCCTTTTTCCTCTCCCTCTGTCACGGGGCAGAAATGAGGAACCTTTTGCCCGCTTGTCCACGAAAAGACTGCGCCTGATAATACGGCGTCTTCTCATGTTGAGAGGCGACCTGGGGTACAAACGTGGAATTCCCAGCTGTTGCCGTGGCCACCAGGTCTGAAAGACTGACCCCAAATAACTCCTCCCTTAATAAAGCAATACTTCCAAATGCCGTTTGGAATACGCATCACCTGACCACTGACGTGTCCATAACCCTCTACTGGTAGAAATGGACAACGCGCTTAGACTTGATGCCAGTCGGCAAATATTCCGCTGTGCATCACGCATATATAAAAATGCATCTTTTAAATGCTCTATAGGCAAAAATATACTGTCCCTATCTAGGGTATCAATATTTTCAGTCAGGGAATCCGACCACGCCAACCCAGCACTGCACATCCAGGCTGAGGCGATTGCTGGTCGCAGTATAACACCAGTATGTGTGTAAATACCTTTTAGGATACCCTCCTGCTTTCTATCAGCAGGATCCTTAAGGGCGGCCATCTCAGGCGAAGGTAGAGCCCTTACAAGCGTGTGAGCGCTTTATCCCCCCTAGGGGGTGTTTCCCAACGCACCCTAACCTCTGGCGGGAAAGGATATAATGCCAATAACATTTTAGAAATTATCCGTTGTTATCGGGGGAAACCCACGCATCATCACACACCTCATTTAATTTCTCAGATTCAGGAAAACTACAGGTAGTTTTTCCTCACCGAACATAATACCCCTTTTTTGGTGGTACTCGTATTATCAGAAATGTGTAAAACATTTTTCATTGCCTCAATCATGTAACGTGTGGCCCTACTGGAAGTCACATTCGTCTCTTCACCGTCGACACTGGAGTCAGTATCCGTGTCGGCGTCTATATCTGCCATCTGAGGTAACGGGCGCTTTAGAGCCCCTGACGGCCTATGAGACGTCTGGACAGGCACAAGCTGAGTAGCCGGCTGTCTCATGTCAACCACTGTCTTTTATACAGAGCTGACACTGTCACGTAATTCCTTCCAACAGTTCATCCACTCAGGTGTCGACCCCCTAGGGGATGACATCACTATTACAGGCATCTGCTCCGTCTCCACATCATTTTTCTCCTCATACATGTCGACACAAAAGTACCGACATACAGCACACACACAGGGAATGCTCTGATAGAGGACAGGACCCCACTAGCCCTTTGGGGAGACAGAGGGAGAGTTTGCCAGCACACACCAGAGCGCTATATATATACAGGGATAACCTTATATAAGTGTTTTTCCCCTTATAGCTGCTGTATAGTTAATACTGCGCCTAATTAGTGCCCCCCTCTTTTTTTTTAACCCTTTCTGTAGTGTAGTGACTGCAGGGGAGAGACAGGGAGCTTCCCTCCTGTGAGGGAAAATGGCGCCAGTGTGCTGAGGAGATAGGCTCCGCCCCTTTTTCGCTGACTTTTCTCCTGCTTTTTTATGGATTCTGGCAGGGGTTAAATGCATCCATATAGCCCAGGAGCTATATGTGATGCATTTTTTTTGCCATCCAAGGTGTTTTTATTGCGTCTCAGGGCGCCCCCCCCCAGCGCCCTGCACCCTCAGTGACCGAAGTGTGAAGTGTGCTGAGAGCAATGGCGCACAGCTGCAGTGCTGTGCGCTACCTTGTTGAAGACAGGACGTCTTCTGCCGCCGATTTTCCGGACCTCTTCTGCCTTCTGGCTCTGTAAGGGGGCCGGCGGCGCGGCTCTGGGACCCATCCAAGCTGGGCCTGTGATCTTCCCTCTGGAGCTAATGTCCAGTAGCCTAAGAAGCCCAATCCACTCTGCACGCAGGTGAGTTCGCTTCTTCTCCCCTTAGTCCCTCGATGCAGTGAGCCTGTTGCCAGCAGGTCTCACTGAAAATAAAAAACCTAATCTAAAACTTTCACTAAGAAGCTCAGGAGAGCCCCTAGTGTGCACCCTTCTCGTTCGGGCACAGAGATCTAACTGAGGCTTGGAGGAGGGTCAAAGGGGGAGGAGCCAGTGCACACCAGATAGTCCTAAAGCTTTCTTTAGATGTGCCCAGTCTCCTGCGGAGCCGCTATTCCCCATGGTCCTTACGGAGTCCCCAGCATCCACTTAGGACGTTAGAGAAATACTAATGAACGTTCAACTCTAAATAAGTCCTATAATGTAACTCAACATATGGACAGCTGCACTGGCGCGACTCTTATTCAAAGTCATTGGAATTCAAATCAATGTTTTTTTCACACAGGTTGAATGAAGCATCTACGGTTAGTGGTGCCAAGAGGGGGGTGGTACTATTTTTCCAGGCCTGATGGAGGGCCCAAGTACCACTCCCGCTCCTTACCTGGCAGCAGCACTTGCAGCTCTTCTCCTCAACCCTGCTGTGTGCTGAGCTGCAGTGTGGTCAGCTAGGCACTTAAAGTACTATTTTTTCTGGGGGAGGAGGGGGTTCTAAGTGTGCAGGGCCACGCCTTCCATGATTAGGTCACACCCCTGAAAAGTACATGGGCCCAGACAGGTCCTTTACTGCCCCGTCTACAGTCCACAAAGATAGATTTTAACCCTTGTGCCTGCCGCATAAGCCTATATCCAGTCATTCTGGAAAAGATAGATTTAGCCCTAAATGGACAAATTTTGCAGATATGCTTTATTGGCAACTGTGCAGGAGGACCATTCTGATTGGCCAGTACTATCACACGCATGCAAAGAGGGTCATTAGCCAAAAAGATTTTCCAGCCAATAGGATTTACAGGTAAAAACATCAAACTCCATGATTAGCTGAGGAAAACTTATTATGGAATTTGAATATCAATAGCACTGCTAGACTAAAGGAAAATATACAAGGGGTAACCTACATGGCATATGATCGGTTTTTAGATGGATCTAAGGTCTGTATCTGCATGAAAATAGCCATTGGCCAACAATCACCTGAAAGCTGAAGTACAAATGCAGTTCCAGAAAGCTAAACGCGTTTCACATCTAGGGGGAGATGTCCAACCTTCTAAAGAAAAAGAGTGGAGAAGTTGCCCAAAGCAACCAATTCGCTTCTAGCTAACATCAAGTACATTCTATAAAATGATAGGTAAAAGCAGATAGGTTGCTATGGGCAACATCTCTACTCTTTGGATGATCTCTCGAAGGCTTTCCCCAGCTATTTACTGATTGGATATTCCCTCCATGAAGTATTGATTGGTTTAACACAATTAATAAGGGAACAATATACTAATCGAAATATTCTATTTGAATAATACCGCTTTTAAACAAAAGTCCCCGGTCTGACCCGGGATTTGGAACACGGTTTCAAGCTGGGGCAGACCCGGGATTTATCCTGTTTCCAAGCGACGCCGACCCTGGGATATACCCAGGTCGTCATCATTCACATTGCACATGGGTGGTCTCTTTTGGGCTGGTGCTTGGAGACGACATAATCTCCAAGCGTTGGGAAATCCACAGACCAAGACCCCAGGGCAGCACATAACGTGATGGTGGCAATCCCAGCACTATGGCAGCTGCTGGGCTGCCCACAGCCTCCGTCTCTGTGCACTGCGGCAATGCTGCTGTCTGGATAGCAGGGCAGAGAGCAGTGGAGACATCATGCACCATATCCACCAACCAGCCGACCACCCGCGGGACGCTGAGGTTGGGAGGTATGGGCTTTCTCATCGCTGTATATGGGTCCCGGGTCCCTCAATCCTCCAACCCGGGTCCTTCCCGAGTCCAACCCTGCAAGCTCTGTGGGTTGAATTCCCAGGAAACTGGACCCAGGATATTTTGCAGGGAACATTTTCCACTGCCAGAAATCCTGGGTTGATGCAAAACTCGTGTTTTTCAAAGCTGTGTAACAGGGGTACAAGTCACCCCTCATAACTTGCATAGATTATAGTTCATAGACCACACCTGCATTCTGGGGCAGATGTATTAAGCCTGGAGAAACGATAGAGCAGTGATTAGTGGAAGGTGATAACGCACCAGCCAATCAGCTCCTGTCATTTTACATATTGGAGCTGATTGGCTGGTGCGTTATCACCTTGCACTTATCACTGCTTTATCACTTCTCCAGGCTTAATACATCTGCTCCTCTGTCCCATAAAATGTACTGCTATCTCCTAGTTTTTCGGAGCATTTTCCATGGCCTGTATTAAAGCATGTAGATGCCACTGTCTTACCTCAGTAGCTCTTTGTATATTGATTTTGTGGTTTCCAAATATGGATCAATTGTATCTTCAAACTGGCAGACGGCTCCCCCAAGACACAGGTGCTTGAAAAGAAGGAAGAGAAACTCTTCTCTATCTGATGGGCTGAAAATGTCAAACTTTTCAGAGTCTTCCAGAAGTAGCACCTAATACAAACAGACACGGAGAAAACAATGGTAAGAGGGGAAATAATAGGATTTTAATACCAACCGATAAATCCTTTTCTCCTAGTCCGTAGAGGATGCTGGGGACACTTCAAGAACCATGTGGTATAGACGGGATCCACAGGAGACATGGGCACACTATAAGACTTTGAATGGGTGTGAACTGGCTCCTCCCTCTATGCCCCTCCCCCAGACTCCAGTTATAGGAACTGTGCCCAGGGAGACGGACATTTCGAGGAAAAGGATTTATATAATTATTTTAAAACTAAGGTGCGATACATACCAGCTCACACCTCAAACACGCCGTACAACATGGCAATCAATAACAACGCATGCAACGGCATGACCAACAACAGTCACAGACTGACTGAACTCAACGCAACATGAGCGTAACTATAACCAAACTGCAGATACAGCCCGCACTGGGACGGGCGCCCAGCATCCTCTACGGACTAAGAGAAAAGGATTTACCGGTAGGTATTAAAATCCTATTTTCTCATACATCCTAGAGCAGTGGTGGCCAACGCGTGGCTCTTGAGCCACATGCGGCTCTTTCTATATTCAAATGTGGCTCCCAACTCTCAAAGAGATCTGTAAACCGCTGCACTCCAGCCAGACATGCAGCAGCACTACGTAGACTGAGAACTGAGGGAGCCAAATACACACGGGGGAGCTGGCTGGAGTGACACAGGCGAGTGCTGGCTGGAGTGACACAGGCGGGTGCTGGCTGGAGTGACACAGGCGGGTGCTGGCTGGAGTGACACAGGCGGGTGCTGGCTGGAGTGACACAGGCGGGTGCTGGCTGGAGGGACACATGGGGGAACTGAAGTGTATTATGTGAATCTGGCTTTTCAATATATTTTATGCGGATTTGGCTTTATCAATTATTTGATGTAGAAGGGAAGTGGCTTTTTCATTGTATTTTATGTTGGATCTGGCTTTTTCGATGTATTTTATACCAGGGGCGTGGCCTAGCAGGCACAAGGTCACACCCCATTTTTGCAAGTGCGCCTTCGGCTCGAAGTTGGCTCTTTGATGTACCTAACATGATTTCTTGGCTCTTTGTCTCTGACTGGTTGGCCACCCGTCCTAGAGGATGCTGGGGACACTTCAAGAACCATGGGGTTTATACCAAAGCTCTAGAATGGGCGGGAGAGTGCGGATGACTCTGCATCACCGATTGACCAAACAAGAGGTCCGCCTCAGCCAGGGTATCAAACTTGTAGAACTTCGCAAAGGTGTTTGAACCCGACCAAGTAGCAGCTCGGCAAAGTTGTAACGCCAAGACCCCTCGGGCAGCCGCCCAGGAAGAGCCCACCTTTCTGGTAGAATGGGCCTTCACCGATTTCGGTAACGGCAATCCAGCCGTAGAATGAGCCTGCTGAATCATATTACAGATCCAGCGTGCAATAGTCTGCTTAGAAGCAGGAGCCCCAATTTTGTTGGGAGCCCACAGGACAAACAGAGCCTCTGTTTTCCTAATCTGAGCCGTTCTGGCGACATAGATTTTTAATGCTCTGACCATATCGAGAGACTTCGATTACGCCAAGGCGTCAGTAGCCACTGGCACCACAATAGGCTGGTTCACGTGAAATGATGAAACCACTTTTGGCAGAAATTGCTGACGAGTTCGCAACTCCGCTCTATCAGCATGGAAGATTAAATAGGGGCTTTTGTGAGACAAAGCCGCCAACTCAGACACCCGCCTTGTGGATACCAAGGCCAACAACATGACCACTTTCCAAGTAAGGAATTTCAAGTCAACCTTACGCAAAGGTTCAAACCAATGTGATTGCAGGAACTGCAATACCACATTAAGATCCCACGGTGCCACAGGAGGCACAAATGGAGGTTGGATGTGCAGCACGCCCTTCACGAAGGTCTGAACTTCTGGAAGGGAGGCCAATTCTTTCTGAAAAAAGATCGACAAGGCCGAAATCTGAACTTTAATGGAGCCTAACTTCAGGCCCGCATCCACACCTGCTTGCAAAAAATGGAGCAAACGCCCCAGTTGAAATTCTTCCGTAGGAGCCTTCTTGGATTCACACCAAGACACATATTTCCTCCAAATACGGTGGTAATGCTTTGCCGTTACTTCTTTTCTAGCCTGAAGAAGAGTGGGAATGACTTCGCTGGGAATACCCTTCCGGGCTAGGTCATGCCGTCAAACGCAGCCGCGGTAAGTCTTGATACACGCACGGCCCCTGTTGTAACAGGTCCTCCCGAAGAGGAAGAGGCCACGGATCTTCTATGAGCAACTCCTGAAAGATCTGGATACCAGGCCCTTTTTGGCCAATCCGGAACAATGAGTATCGCCTGAACCCTTGTTCTTCTTATAATCTTTATCACCCTTGGAATGAGTGGAAGTGGAGGGAACACATATACCATGGGTCTTCAACCTGCGACCCTCCAGCTGCTGTGGAACTACATATCCCAGCATGCCCTGCCTCAGTTTTAGCATACCTTAATAGCAAAACTGTGGCAGGGCATGCTGGGATGTGTAGTTTCACAGCAGCTGGAGGGCCACAGGATGAAGACCCATGACATATACCGACGGAAACACCCACGGTGTCACTAGGGCGTCCACCGCTATCGCTTGAGGGTCCCTTGACCTGGAACAATATCTCTGAACTTTCCTGTTGAGGTGGGACGCCATCATGTCTATTTGAGGAATTCCCCAACGACTTGTCACTTCTGCAAAGACCTCTTGATGAAGACCCCACTCTCCCGGATGGAGATCGTGTCTGCTGAGGAAGTCTGCTTCCCAGTTGTCCACTCCTGGAATGAAGACTGCTGACAGAGCGCTGGCATGTCTTTCCGCCCAGCAAAGAATCTTCGTGGCCTCGGCCATTGCCGCTCTGCTCCTTGTTCCGCCCTGGCGGTTTATGTACGCCACTGCTGTTACGTTGTCTGACTGAATCAAGACGGGCAGACCGCGAAGAAGATGTTCTGCTTGCAGAATGCCGTTGTAAATGGCCCTTAATTCCAGAATGTTTATGTGCAGACAAGCTTCCTGGCTTGACCATTTTCCCTGAAAATGTCTCCCCTGTGTGACTGCTCCCCAGCCTTGGAGGCTTGCATCTGTGGTCACCAGGATCCAATCCTGAATCCCGAACCTGCGTCCCTCCAGAAGATGAGAACTGTGCAACCACCACAGAAGGGAGATTCTGGTCCTGGAAGATAGGAATATTTTCCGGTGCATGTCCAGGTGAGACCTGGACCACTTGTCCAACAGGTCCCACTGAAACACCCTGGCATGGAACCTGCCATACGAAATGGCCTCGTAGGCCACCACCATCTTCCCCAGCAACCGAGTGCATTGAAGAACTGACACCCTTGCTGGTTTCAGAATCTGTTTTACCATGTTCTGTATTTCCAGAGCCTTTTCCACTGGAAGAAAAACTCTCTGCAATTCTGTATCCAGAATCATACCCAGGAACGACAGCCGTGTCGTCGGGACCAACTGTGATTTTGGCAAATTTAGGAGCCAACCATGGCCCTCATTCCGAGTTGTTCGCTCTGTAAATTTCATTGCATCGCAGCGATTTTCCGCTTAGTGCGCATGCGCAATGTCCGCACTGCGACTGCGCCAAGTAAATTTGCTATGAAGTTAGGATTTTTACTCACTGCTTTTTCTTCGCTCAGGCGATCGTAGTGTGATTGACAGGAAATGGGTGTTTCTGGGCGGAAACAGGCCGTTTTATGGGCGTGTGGGAAAAAACGCTACCGTTTCCGGAAAAAACGCAGGAGTGGCCGGAGAAACGGAGGAGTGTCTGGGCGAACGCTGGGAGTGTTTGTGACGTCAAACCAGGAACGACAAGCACTGAACTGATCGCAGATGCCGAGTAAGTCTGAAGCTACTCAGAAACTGCTACAAGGTGTGTAATCGCTATATTGCGAATACTTCGTTCGCAATTTTAAGATGCTAAGATTCACTCCCAGTAGGCGGCGGCTTAGCGTGAGCAACTCTGCTAAAATCGCCTTGCGAGCGAACAACTCGGAATGACCTCCCATGTTGTTGCAGAATCGTCAGTGAAAGGGCAACATTTTCCAGCAATTGTTCTTTGGACCTCGCCTTTATGAGATCGTCCAAGAACGGGATAATTGTGATTCCCTGCTTGCGCAGGAGAACCATAATTTCCGCCATTACTTTGGTGAAAATCCTCAGAGCCGTGGATAGACCAAATGGCAACGTCTGAAATTGGTAATGACAATCCTGAACAGCAAACCTCAGGTAAGCCTGATGTGGAGGATATATGGGGACGTGTAAGTAGGCATCCTTTATGTCGACTGACACCATAAAATCCCCCTCTTCCAGACTGGAGATCACTGCTCAGAGAGATTCCATCTTGAATTTGAATTTTTTTAGAAAGAAATTGAGGGATTTTAGGTTCAGAATCGGTCTGACTGAGCCATCCGGCTTTGGGACCACAAACAGGCTCGAATAAAAGCCTTCCCCCTGTTGTGACGAGGGTACCGGGACTATTACTTGATTTTGACACAACTTTAGTATCGCAGCGCATACTACCTCCCTTTCTAGAAGAGAAGCTGGCAAGGCCGATTTGAAAAATCGGTGAGGGGGCACGTCTTGAAACTCTAATTTGTACCCTTGGGTTACCATTTCTACTATCCTAGGATCCAGGTCCGAGTGCACCCAGACCTGACTGAAAAGTTTGAGATGTGCCCCCACCGATGCAGAGGAGCCCCAGCGTCATGCGGTGGATTTGGTAGAAGCCGGAGAGGACGTCTGCTCTTGGGAACTTGCCACAGCCTGTGACCTTTTTCCCCTTCCTCTTGCAGCAAGGAAGGAGGACCCTCGTCCTTTTTTGAATTTATTGGGCCGAAAGGACTGCATCTGATAGTAAGGCATTTTCTTCTGTTGTGCAGGAACATAAGGTAAAAATGACGACTTACCCGCGGTAGCCGTAGACACCAGGTCAGTGAGGCCGTCACCAAACAGGACACTACCGTTAAACGGTAACGACTCCATCGCCTTCTTAGAGTCAGCATCAGCATTCCATTGATGAATCCACAATGCTCTCCTTGCGGAGACTGCCATGGCATTGGCCCTTGATCCCAAAAGGCCAATATCCCTTACAGCTTCTTTCAAATATGCTGCAGCGTCCCTGATATGACCCCGAGTCAAAAGCACGCTATCCCTGTCTAAGGTATCTACCTCAGATGACAAGTTATCTGCCCACTTTTCAATAGCGCTACTCACCCATGCCGAAGCAACGGCAGGCCTGAGTAGTGCACCTGTAGTGACATAAATGGATTTTAATGTATTTTCCTGCTTACGATCCGCAGGATCCTTTAGGGCTGCCGTGTCAGGAGACGGAAGCGCCACCTTTTTTGGATAGACGCGATAAAGCTTTGTCTACTGTGGGGGTTGACTCCCAATTTTCCCTGTCCCCAAATGGAAACGGATATGCCACTGGAATTCTTTTGGGAACCTGTATCTTCTTGTCAGGATTTTCCCAAGCTTTTTCGAAAAGAGCGTTCAGTTCATGAGAGGGAGGAAACGTTACCTCAGGTTTCTTTCCTTTATACATACAGACCCTAGTATCAGGAACAGCAGGGTCCTCTATTATATGCAACACTTCTTTTATTGCCACAATCATGTACTGAATGCTCTTAGCCAGTTTTGGATTTAATCTGGCATCACTATAGTCGACACTGGAATCAGAGTCCGTGTCGGTATCTGTATCTGCTATCTGGGTAAATGCACGTTTCTGTGACCCCGAAGGGGCCTGAGCTTGTGACAATGCATCCTCCATGGATTTTCTCCATGTCTGGTTCTTAGACTCAGATTTATCAAATCTCTTAGTCAACCGAGTCACATTTGCATTCAAAACACTCAACATATTTACCCAATCATCCGTCGGTGGTGCCGACACGGTCACTCACAGTATTTTCAGTCCCCACTCCAGCCTCCTCCTGGGAAGAGCACTCAGCCTCAGACATGTCGACACACACGTACCGACACCCACAACTACACTGGGGCTATAGGAGACAGACCCACAACAAAGCCTGTAAGAGAGACCCAGAGGGAGTTCTGCCAGCTCACAACCCAGCGCCTATCCCGGTACTGCAGCGAGTAAAAGACTGCCCAGACCCGTTAGCTCTTTATATTTAAATAATTAGCACCAAATCACTTGTGCCCCCCGTTTTGCACCCTGTTATTTGTTACAGTAGTGTGGGAGGCCAGGCTCAGCGTCTTTGCAGCTTCTGTGAAGAGAAAATGGCGCTGGTCAGAGCTGTGAGGGCTAAGCCACGTCCCCTTCATGGCGCGCTTCAGTCCCGCTTAAAATACATATTTATACTAGCAGGGGTCCGTAATTAGTGCCTAGGCACTGTTTACACATCTGCCAGTGCTATTTGAGGGTCCTATGCTGCCCAGGGTGCACCCCCTGCGCCCTGCAGTGCCGTTCTTATGTGGGAGCATGGCGCGCAGCGCGGCCGCTGCGCGGTACCTCAAAAGCAGTCTTTTGCGTCACTGAAGTCTTCTGATCTTCCTATTCTCATCTGACTTCTGTCTTCTGGCTCTGTGAGGGGGGTGACGGCGTGGCTCCGGGAACAAGCAGCTAGGCATACCAAGTGATCGAACCCTCTGGAGCTAATGGTGTCCAGTAGCCTAAGAGGCAGAGCCTTTAAACTCAGAGAAGTGGGTCTGCTTCTCTCCCCTCAGTCCCACGATGCAGGGAGCCTGTTGCCAGCAGGTCTCCCTGAAAATAATAAACCTAAGTCTTTTTTCTGAGAAACTCTGGAGAGCTCCTCAGTGTGCATCCAGTCTCACTGGGCACAGAATCTAACTGGAGTCTGGGGGAGGGGCATAGAGGGAGGAGCCAGTTCACACCCATTCAAAGTCTTATAGTGTGCCCATGTCTCTTGCGGATCCCGTCTATACCCCATGGTTCTTGAAGTGTCCCCAGCATCCTCTAGGAAGTATGAGAAAATTTATGAGTACCCAAGTGATAACACTGACAAATGATGCAATTCCAGGGAAATTCCTGTTCTTAGACAGTATAAAAGTACTTAGAATGTATCCTCTTATACACTATACAACTGATAGTTGGTAATGTACAAATGGTCAGTTGCTTAAATCTTGGACATTTACAGCAGCAAATATAGGGGGTAATTCGGACCTGATCGCAGCAGCAAATTTGTTAGCTAGTGGGCAAACCATGTGCACTGCAGGATGGGGAGGGGGGGGGGGGATAAAACATGTGCAGAGAGAGTTAGATTTGGGTGGGGGGGTGTTCAAACTGAAATCTAAAATTGCAGTGTAAAAATAAAGCAGCCAGTATTTACCCTGCACAGAAACAATATAACCCACCCAAATCTAACTCTCTCTCTGCACATGGTTTTGCCCATTAGCTATCAAATTTGCTGCTGCGATCAGGTCTGAAAAAAAATTGTTCTCTACTGGGCAAAACCATGTTGCACTGCAGGTGGGGCAGATGTAACATGTGCAGAGAGATTTAGATTTGGGTGGGTTAGTTTATTTCTGTGTAGAGTAAATACTGGCTGCTTTATTTTTACACTGCATTTTAGATTTCAGTTTGAACACCCCCACCAAAATCTAACTCTCTCTGCACATGTTACATCTGCCCCACTCACAGTGCAACATGGTTTTGCCCATTAGAGAACAATTTTGCTGCTGCGATAAGGTTTGACTTAGGACCAATGTTTGGACAAACCTACTGATCAATATAAGAGCATATGTAGAAATGATTAGCCTAAATATTCCGTATGTCTGCCAGGTATTTACTCTGTGCTGAATTTGTGCGATTATATAATTTTGCAGATAAAGATTATGGTAAATCTATTGCTAATATCATTTAGAAAAGGATTTGGGTCTGATAATACTCCCATGTACCTTGCGAAGTTCGTCTGAAATAGTGAAGTCGTCCATATATTCATCCAGACACTTTGTAATACATCCGCCTTCCCGGACAATGTTCTCCTTGTACAAGCAATCAAACAAGGACATAGACAGCTGAGTGCATGGGATGTCTTCTGCTTTAATTGTTTTCACTTTCGTCCCTGCAATAAAATATCACTGTAACTAAAATGACATAATGTACTAACAGTATGTATTAATCTTGTTAAAATAGTAAAGAAACTATAATGGTATATTTATACAAGTATCATATACACATGCATACTTCTATACGGCCCGAGAAAAAAAGCCAGTACTCCATCTTTCAAATCTGCGTAGTGTTCACTCTAGGCTGTTTTAGCAGGGCGCCGCGCCCTGCCCGTTTTTTAACAGGCAATACCCGCCCTGCCCCTTTTGCGGCGCCCTGCTAGAACAGCCGCCCGCTCCATGCCCTCCCGGCGTGTATAGATGCCGTGCGCATGCGCGCGGCATCCATTCACGCATTGGGAGATGGCTGGGGGAAGCCCAACAGTGACGTCGCCGGCCACAGACGCTCTCTATAGTAGCGTTTGTGGGCCGCACCGCCCCCTAAAATGACGGAGGCGTGGCCACGCCCCCTAATTTGCGTGGCCGCGCCCCCATTTCGGACGCGCGCGCGGCGCACATGTGCCCCCGGAGTCCGGCGCCCTGCCCCTTTTCACTCCTAGAGTGAACACTATCTGCGCTTTCATGTATCGGTCATGATTCGGACACAAGTGCAATCAGTTTTTTGTATACCCATAGCAGTCTACTATCTTCCATATGCAAACGCGAGAATCTGCTGTAGTGTGCAGAAAACCCATGTGACTGACAGTGGAAGCCTGCCCCTCCCACTGGGGTTCCGTCTGCAGAAGCAGCTGTTATCACTGGGTGTGGTTCATCAAATCGACAGTGTCTAGGTCGACCACTATAGGTCGACAGTCACTAGGTCGACATGGATGGAAGGTCGACAGGGTTTCTAGGTCGACATGTGCTAGGTCGACAGGTCTAAAGGTCGACATGAGGATTTTTTATTTTTTTGGTGTCGTTTTCTTCGTAGAGTGACCGGGATCCCAAATTAGTGCACCGCGTCCCCACGCATGGCTCGCTTCGCTCGCCATGCTTCGGGCATGGTGCCTTCGCTCTGCTACCGCTTCGCTCGGCACACTTTACCGTTCCAATCGTAGTCCACGTGGATCGTTAAGTATGAAAAAATTCAAAAATATTTTTTTTTTAAAAAAAACTCATGTCGACCTTTAGACCTGTCGACCTAGCACATGTCGACCTAGAAACCCTGTCGACCTTCCGTCCATGTCGACCTAGTGACTGTCGACCTATAGTGGTCGACCTAAACATTGTCGACCTAGACACTGTCGATCTTCAGACCGGATCCCGTTATCACTAGTGTCTGGGCTTGCAGAAGCCCCTCAAAATGAGGCTTTTCTTTGCGAATGCATGGTCACAGCCCAAAGCACCCATTTCCCGAAAAAAAGTGTGGTCCGTCAGAACATAGGGAGTCATCCAGATCTGATTGGTGCTGTTCGTTTTCGCACATCTGGCGATCAGGTACTAAATGCGCATGCATATGCACCGCAATGTGCACGCGCACCAGACAACAACAACAACGGCATTACCGGGCAGCGATGGGGTGGTGCGAAAATTCCATTCGCACAGGTGTTTGCAAGGTGATTGACAAGAGGAAGCTGTTTGTGGGTGGGCAACTGACCGTTTACTGGGAATGTTCGGAAAAACGCAGGCGTGTCCAAGCTTTTTCAGGGAGGGTGTCGGATGTCAGCTCCGGCCCCGATCAGCCTGATGTGATCGCACTGGAGGAGTAAGTCCTGGGCTGCGCAGAGACTGCACAAAGTGGATTTTAGCAGCTCGGCATACACATAGGATTGCACACTTGCACAACGAATTTACACTCCCCCTGGAGGCGGCGACTATGTGAACATGGGATAGCAAAATTTGCAGCCCAGTGATTAGATCTGAATGACCCCCGTAGCTCATTCTGTACGCAGCGGCAATCTCTGTCAGTTATTGTACAGATGTGTCCTCATACATGTAGCCTCAACACGCCACGCAGCGGGAGATGCCTGGTGTGAGTGATCCGTCAGGTCCCATGCAACTCAGCTAGCGTTAGTGTTAGGCGTCTTTTTTTTTGGCTGAAAATGTGACTTAGCCGCAACGAGATACAACTAGGACGCACCAGGAGACTGTGCTGTTTCATAAGTGACACTTGTATATGTGTAAGACGGATACTGTATAAGAAGCACAGGGGACCTGGCATAGAAAAAAGCTGCGGCTGCTACATTGTAGCACTTAGGGGGTCATTCGAACCTGATCGTTGCTGTGCATTTTCGCACAGCAAGCGATCAGATCCAAACTGCGCATGCGTATGCTCCACAATGCGCAGGCGCGACAGACGGCTGCAAAGCGGATCGCCGGTCAGCTATGCGAAGGATCCATTTGCACGGGCGTTCGCAAGGAGATTGACAGGAAGAGGGCGTTTGTGGGTGGCAACTGACCGTTTTCAGAGAGTGTCTGGAAAAATGCAGGCGTGTCCAAGCGTTTGCAGGGCGGGTGTCTGACGTCAATTCCGGTCCTGGACAGCCTGATGTGATCACAGCGGCTGAGTAAGTCCTGGGCTGCGCAGAGACTGTACAAAATCAGTGTGTGCAGCTCTGCTATACATGCGATCGCACACTTACACAGCTAAAATGCACTCCCCTCGTGGTCGGCGACTATCTGATCGCAAGGCTGCAAAAATCGCTGCCCAGCGTTCAGGTCGGAATTACCCCAATAGTATGCAGATTCAGAGACACAGTCGCATCCAGATATAACAGTGTCACATAGCAAATTAATCAGCACAGTCTCCTGGTGCACCCTAGTCACAACGTTCGGAACCAGCACTGAACGCAGGTCACAGACAATGCATGGACCTCTGCCTGCACTACTTTCTCACATTGCCGTGTTTAGTACTTCATGTGCCCGCAGCACTTTGGGAGAGGTTTCCTTGTGTCAGCACTCAACATGGGAAAATGTCTGCAAACGTTTCTAACATCTTAATTGGAACAAGCCCTAAGGCGCATTACCAGAAGGTGAATGAAGCTTGAAAGCTTATCAAGAAGTGATGGACGTATCTATATGACGTGTTCAGTAACTATTCTCACGGAAGTTGTACAGACTGGGAGCTTAATTTACAGTTGGACAGGAATCCACTTGCACCATGTAATAATGCACTTTGGTGCACGGCTCATGCACTAAAACCTGCACCTGGAGTCTGTCGGCCTATCTTACATTGCGTCTGGAGAGGTGGATTGGGGACATTCACTTACAAGTGCTGCACAGCTAAGTTAAGCAAGCCCCTCAGAAATGCGGAGGTAGAATTAGAGGTACAGTAACACTAGATCTGCCTTTTAGGAGAAATACTTTTGCACATCGATAAGCTTGGTGCAGGTTTAGTCACGGATGATTCCAATGGTCACATCTTGTGTTTTAAAATATATAATAAAAAACCAAACAAAATAAAACACAGACCTCCCACCACCCCACCGCATAAAAAAACAACCAGCGCTACACAGTAGTTGCTGTTACACCCTAAAGCAGGGGGACGAAGGGGGTAATTCAGACCTGATCGCTGGGCAGCGATTTTTGCAGCCCTGCGATCGGATAGTCGGTGCCTACAGGGGGAGTGTATTTTAGCTGTGCAAGTGTGCGAACGCATGTGTAGCAGAGCTGTACAAACAGATCTTGTGCAGTCTCTGCGCAGCCCAGGACTTACTCAGCCGCTGCGATCACATCAGCCTGTCCAGGACCGGATTTGATGTCAGACACCCGCCCTGCAAATGCTTGGACACGCCTGTGTTATTCCAAACACTCCCTGAAAACGGTCAGTTACCACCCACAAACGCCTTCTTCCTCTCAATCTTCTTGCGAACGCCCGTGCGAATGGATCATTCGCACAAACCCATCGCTGAGCGGCGATCCGCTTTGTAGCCGTGCAACACGCCTGCCCATTGCGGTGCATACGCATGCGCAGTCTGTGTCTGATCGCCCGCTGTGCGAAATCGCACAGCAGCGATCAAGTCTGAATCACCCCAATGTCACCAGCCTATGTTGGTAGCTAGCATCAGACAGTGCTAAGGGGTCCACCTGTCATAAAGTTACCTGGCCCAGTATGTTTGGTGCAAAACACAAGCTCTATGGGGGTGATTCCGACCTGATCGCACGCTGCGCTTCCTCGCAGCCGTGCGATCGGCTCGGAACTGTGCATGCGCTGCGCCTGCATTGCGCAGGTGCGTCGTTGCCCGGCGACTGCAGCGACGCCGCTAGCGAAGAAAGCAGACGCAGCAGCGACCGCAAGAAGATTGACAGGAGGTAGGCGTTCCGTGGCGTCAACTCACCATTTTCTGGGCGTGAAAATCCGAAAGCAGGCGTGTCGAGGCGTTTGGAGGGCGGATGTCTGACGTCAATTCCGGGACCTGCAGCCCTGGATTGATCGCACAAGATAAGTAACTCTTACCCTGGTCTTGTTTTACACAAAACTGTTTTTGCATAGCAGGGCTGCACAAGCGATCGCAGCCCTGCTATGCAAAAAAAAACCTCCCCCATAGGCGGTGTCTAGTTGATCGCACAGGCAGCAAAAAGTTGCTACGTGCGATCAACTCGGAATGACCCCCTATGTGGGGAGTGGGGCTGCAAAAAAACCTCCAAAACACTGTATGTTCCCTCTCCTCTAAAAAGTAATGTCCCTGCATTGGAATGCAATGGGGCTCAACCCATACTTGCCTACTTTTGAAAACTAGAATCAGGGACGTACTACACTACGATGTGCCGCGCAAAGTATATATTAGTATATTTTGGAATGTTTTGCAAATATCCAAAAATATACTGGTAGGTTAATCATACCTCCCAACATCGGGAGATGGTAAGGAGGGACTTCAGACGAAAAGGGGCGTGGTCTACAGAAAGGGGACGTGTCTTCCCAAGAGTGCTGCGATCGTGAGCCATGCCCCCATTTTCTGTCACTGTGGGGTCATGCCCAGTGCTCTATGAGTTGCTGGCATGCCCCCAATCCCTTCGTCTCCCGTGTATAGACACTGCATGTGCACAGCGTCTATTCACCGTTGCTCAGCCAGAGCAGCGACTGACAGGAGCCTGCCAACTACCCCCTCCTTTCCCACTGTGGGACACTGCGGCCTGCAGGTGGGACAGCGGGACAGTCCCCCAAAAAATGGGACTGTCCCGCGAAAATCGGGACATTTGGGAGGTATGGGTTAATTGACTCACAACAAAAATAATCCTAGCATGAATGTGTGTACGTGTACATGTGATAGGGAATATAGATTGTAAGGTCTACTGGGGCAGGGACTGATGTGAATGGCCAAATATTCTCTGTAAAACACTGTGGAATATGTGTGCGCTAGATAAATAACTAGTAATAAATAAGTATTGATACTAACATTGTTGTCTGCAATACAGGGTTTCTTGTTTGCAACTAATGAAGTCTTCACTAAACATATAAGTAAATTAGGGTTTCAATGTAGTAAATGTTATTGTAAACACTGGACGTCTTCATCTTGTAGGCACTACCTTTATTTATTGAATGTGCTGTTTTCCATATCATTTCAGCATTAGCCAAATCATTATGGACACCAGATACTCTAATTAAACAAAAGTATTTAACTTCAGAAAAATAACTATCAATGCTCAGCAGCAGCAGCAGCATCAAGCTATGGATGAGTGCACAGTAGAACAGATAAGAAGACCCTATGGGGGTAATTCAGACCTGATCGTAGCAGCAAATTTTGTTAGCAGTTGGACAAAACCATGGTCCTCATTCTGAGTTGATCGCACCAAGCAACTTTTTGCTGCTGGTGCGATCAACTAATCTCCGCCTATGGGGGAGTGTATTTTAGCATAGCAGGGCTGCGATCGCTTGTGCTGCCCTGCTATGCTAAATAAGTTTCACACAAAACGAGACCAGCCCTGGACATACTTACCCTGTGCGACGGGTCCAGAGATGATGGTCACGGCTTTGACGTCAGACATCCGCCCTCCATTTGCCTGGACGTGCCTGCGTTTTTCTTACCACTCCCCGAAAATGGCTTCAAACGGTCAGTTGCAGTGTAAAAATAAAGCAGGCAGTATTTACTCTGCACAGAAACAAAATAACCTCCCCAAATCTAACTCTCTCTGCAACTGTTATATCTGCCACACCTGCAGAGCACATGGTATTGCCCAACTGCTAACAAATTTGCTGCTACAATCAGGTCTGAATTAGCCCCAATAACTCACAAATCATGTGCTGCTGTCTCTCTCTCCAGGGTACCCACAAGCGGCGATAATGAGAGTTGTCAGCAGTGACTACTGGGCAGCTACAGTAAATCACTGTTCTTGCAAAGAAACTCATTTGTGTCACTCCTGGCAGAATCGGAAGAATCCGGGAGATTTGACCTACAAAGCAGGGCAGCAGGAGATTTATGACTGAAACGAGAGCCTCCTGCATGATACGCGAGAGCAGGCAACTATGGCTCAACCTAACCCTACTGGAATTTGGATACTAGGGTGATGAGCGTTAAATAAAACTAAAACAAAAAAGTGAAAGAGCGAGAGAGAGAGAGCGAGAGAGAAAGAGAAACTGGAGTGGCATCGCTGCCATACCAGTATTGTCAGCATAATCACTCCTACATATTATATAACTAGATAATCAGTAAATCAAAATGCACGGTCAAGGGGTTAAACCATTTGTATTTAAAACATTTCAGACCCTCAGAAGAAACGCGTCAGCTGGGAGACACATATGGCAGACTGACAGGACTATACGATAGGTCCAATGGAGCAGAGTGGATCTACTCTGAAATCTTACTGGGTGAGTTACATTTTATACAGATACAGCATAGTGGTGACTTGTGTTATAGGGTCCGAGGCAAGGCTGCAGGATTCATATACTCATTGCCGGTAAGCCAGTGTTCCATAAGAAAGATCTTACAAACCACTTGGTAAGTGTGTACTGTACGCAAAAGTGGTCTGGGGGCACCTCTGGTTAACGTCATAATGTGGTTTACTGCAAATATGAAGGGAAAAACGTTTCCCTTTTTTAATATCTCTAATTCTGCAGTTGCACCAAACAGCTCCCGTGCAACTCTGCTAGGATGGACATCTTTTGTGTATATTTTTCCTCCGAAAATGCGTCTTAGTTGCAATGTGATGCGACTAGGATACACTAGAAGACTGTAACACTTGTATATCTGTGTGCAACTGTATATTAAGTGCTACGATGCAGTTGTGTTTTGTATACAGCCTCAGTCGCACACATATACGTGTCGCATATCAAATTTATCAATGCAGTCTCTGTGTGTCCTAGTTGCATCATATTGCGACTAAGGCACATTTTTGACCTAGCGGATCAATCGCGGCAGACATCTCACACTGCTACAGATGAATCCTCATACATATAGCCTCAATCCGCCATATAGTGCAAGATGCCTGGCGTGAGTGAGCCGCCAAGTCCTGTGCAACGCTGCTAATGTTGGATGTCTTTTTTTGCCAAAAATGCGTCTTAGTGGCAATGCAGTGCAACTAGGACGCATGTTGAGACTGTGCTGATAAATGTGATATATGACACTTGTATGTGTGTGTGGCTGAGTCTGTATATGGAGCAGAATAGAACTTGTATTGAAATAAAGTTGCGGCTGCTACATTGTAGCACTTCATATACAGATGCAGAGACTCAGTCACACTCAGATATACAAGTGTCATGTATCAAATTAATCAGTGTAGTCTCCTCGTGCCTCCTACTCACATTGTGTTGCAACGAAGACACATTTTCTGCAAAATATAAGCTAAAAAAAACGCCTGATGCTAGAAGATTCTCACGCGACCTGGCGTGTCAAGAGGGGTCCCTGTTGTGTTTGTTACATAAGACATGAAGTCTGCTGTGTATAAACTGCTTCATGTCCGTGATCACAGTTCTTGACAGTTCTGCATAAAATCTGATGTGACTAGGAGCTCATTCATATAAAATATATGTTAAGGCCTTGTGGTCATGTTGTAAGCAGTTCTATATATAAGCTGAATGATGTATTCAGAACAGGTCAAATGACAGAGGCACAGTGAGACACGTGCCAAAAAAAGGAATCCTATTTATAATTTGGCAAGAAACAACGGACAATTCAGAGTTCAGTGGATATGAGGGAAAGGATGTATGTGATATCATCTGTATAAACTGCAATATCATCTCTATAATCTACACACAATTGAAGCCTATGGGACAAAAAATAAATGCTTTATAAAACCTTAAACAAACGCTACAGTAGGGACAATTTAATGATAGTCCCTGAGATTTGGCTGATTATCCTTATCTATTGTGTCTGAAAGGCTGGGTCTGTCCTCAGGGAGTATTGCACAGAAGTATAGGGTTTCATCACCCGGGTGTGGGTGGCGACTGTCAGTGTGACTCAATCACCTGGAACACAGGATGCAGAAGGTGTGGGCCAACGTACATTTATAAACTCGCAAATAAAATGACAGATATTAATAGTCTAATGAGATATAAAATGACAGATATTAATAGTCTAATGAGAAGTAATACCTGCAAACTGATAGCCAATCACACACAGAGCCTGACTGTGACTCGAACGCAAAGCACACACAGGGCCTGACTGTGACTCGAACGCAAAGCACACACAGGGCCTGACTGTGACTCGAACGCAAAGAGGCCGCAAGCGCATATGGGCGTGGCAGACAGATTTACTACCTTATGCTAATGTGAGTATCCGTGCGATCGTGATGCCCAACGGTAATGCCCATCAGCAGTTGCAAATGTCAGAATAGAATCAGTGCTTACTCTTATCCAATGCTGGGTGCAAAAGATCCATCAGAAACAGGCATCTCTGTCACATGCTCACTTCCAACCTTCATGGATGTTTGGCTACAGTACTAAGAAAGGTCGTTTCTATGGTAGCTGCCTAGCTGCTACCCAGAAAAGGAGATTTATGGTAGACTTACCATGGCTAAATCTCTTTCTGTGATGTACACTGGGATTCCACAGGGAATACATTGGGGTGTAGAGTTGGATCTTGATCCGGGGCACCAACAGGCTAAAGCTTTGACTGTTCCCAGGATGCACTGCACCACCTCCTCTATAACCCCACCTCCAGGCACTGGAGCTCAGTTTCATTAACCAGTCCAATGCAGTAGCAGGTAAAAGAGGCGGCAGATGTTAGTCACATAGAACCACATTCTCTGGCAGGGTCCACATGTTATCCACAGGATAACAATGGGATATGATGGCGCGACAGCGGATTGGTACCAAACGATCACAAGCTTTCAGGCCTCCCAGGGAGAAGGGACTAGCGGCTAATGCCATACAATACCCAAAGAAGCTAAGTGCGTCAGGGTGGGCGCCCTGTGGAATCCAGTGTACCTTGCAGAAAGAGATTCAACCATGGTAAGTCTACCATAAATCTCCTTTTCTGCAGCGGGGTACACTGGGATTCCACAGGGAATACATCAGGGATGTCCTAAAGCAGTTCCTAATGGGGGGGACGCACCGTAGTGGGCACAAGAACCCGGCGTCCAAAGGAAGCATACTGGGAGGGGAGGAAGTATCAAAGGCATAGAACCTAATGAACGTGTTCACTGAGGACCACATATCCGCCTTGCACAATTGTTCAGCGGACGAGCCACGGCGGGCCGCCCAAGAAGGTCCAACAGACCAAGTAGAATGGGCTTTGATAGCAGCAGGAGTTGGGAGCCCAGCCTGCACATAGGCTTGTGCAATCACCATTCTAATCCATCTGGCCAAGGTTTGCTTATTCGCAGGTCAGCCACGTTTGTGAAAACCAAAAAGAACAAACAGGGTATCTGACTTCCTGATAGAGGCAGTCCTCTCCACGTAGATAAAGAGAGCCCGTACCACATCCAAAGACCGTTCTTTGGAAGACAAACCAGAAGAGATAAAAGCTAGAACCACAATCTCTTGGTTAAGATGGAAAGAAGATACCACTTTAGGGAGATAAGCGGGGCGAGTTCGAAGAACTGCCCGGTCACTGTGAAAAATCAAAAAGGGCGGACGACAGGACAAGGCGCCTAAGTCCGACACCCTCCTAGCTGAGGCAATAGCCAGCAGAAACACGACCCTAAGCGTAAGGCATTTAAGGTCCACAGACTCAAAAGGTTCAAATGGAGACTCTTGTAGGGCATTTAAGACAACAGACAGATCCCATGGAGCCACAGGAGGGACATAGGGAGGCTGAATCCGTAAAACACTCTGAGTGAAAGTATGAACGTCAGGAATAGACGCAATTTTTCTTGAAACCACACCGACAAGGCAAAAATATGAACCTTGAGGAAGGCCAGACGAAGGTCTAAATCTAGGCCTTATTGCAGAAAAGACAAAAGCCAGGAAGTTCTGAAGGAAAATGCATCATAATTTTTAGCAGCACACCATGTGAAGTAAGAGTTCCAGACCTGTAATAAATCTGTGTCGAAGCTGGTTTGCGGGCCTTCAACATAGTTTGAATAACCACCTCAGAGAATCCCTTGGCCCTCAGGAGTGAGGCTTCAAGAGCCACGCCGTTAAAGCCAGTCTGACCAGGTCCGGATAGACACAAAGGCCCTGAACGAGGAGGTCAGGGCATTGAGGAAGTAGAAGAGGACGCTCTATCGATAGACCCCGCAGGTCTGAGAACCAATGCCGTCTGGGCCATGCTGGAGCGACTAGAAGTAGTATTCCTCCTTCTTGCTTGAACTTCCGTAGTACCCTGGGCAGGAGTGACACTGGAGGGAACACATATGGCAGCCGAAAGTTCCATGGAATTGCCAGTGCGTCCACGAACACTGCTTGAGGATCCCTTGTCCTTGATCCGAAGACCGGAACCTTGTGATTGTGTCGAGACGCCATCAGGTCTACATCTGGTAGGCCCTGTCACAACTGAGGGCCTGAGCTGACGGGAGGCAGCCTCAGTTGTAGGGGCTGAGATGTATCGGAACCTGGGAGGTTGTATCAGAACCCTGGACATGTAAGTAACATGAATAATAACTGCCCGAAGGCGTGACCACGACAACTTGGATAAAAGTCAATGATGTTTATTATGACAACTCCGCAACACAGCAGCAGTAAAAGAAAACGTAAAAGTCAGCAAAGAATAAATACAGTTCCTGGGTACTACAGGATGGCAGGAGCCACAGGGCACTGGTAGTGTGAGATAGTTCTTATGATCTTCTAGATGGAAAGTCCTTACCAGGCCCGACTGTAGCAATGGAGATAACCCAGGATTGTGCCAGCTGGTGTTCCAGGAAAAGCTGGGTTGCTGAAGATAAAACAGCTGCTGTGGATACTGGCTGGAACCAGACTGTTGTTAGCACGGAGTGGATACTGGCTGGAACCAGTTAAATAATAAATGAACTTGGGAGCGATGAAATATGAACTGAAATGTAGAACTTGAGAGCGGAGAAATAATAATACCGGTGGAGAGTGGTAAAGTGTAGAAAGGACACCGGCCCTTTAAGGGAAGCTGTACTCTGCTGGAAGCTGAGCTGGAAGCAGGTAATGTTGTAGCTGGAAACAGATGAATCCACAATGGATTGGAGAGTCAGGCTACACCGCAGGTGGAATGCTGGTGCGGGTCTCTATGGTGGAAGTCTTGAGACAGGAGCTGGAACCTGGAAGACAATCACAGGAGAGAGACAAACAGGAACTAAGTTTGACAACCAAAGCACTGACGCCTTCCTTGCTCAGGCACAGTGTATTTATACCTGCAGCAAGGAAGGGATTGGCTAGGCAATTATGCAGATTATCAATACTGAGAACAGATTGGTGGAAATGATCAGCTGACAGAATCCAAGATGGCTGCGCCCATGCAGACACTTGGAGGGAAGTTTGGTTTGTAATCCATGTGGTAATGAAAACAGTAATGGCGGCGCCGGCCACCGGAGACAGGAGGCGCCAGGCTGACAGATGCACATCCAACCACGCGGACACAGCGGAGGCCGCGGCTGACGCAATCGCCACTCAGACACTCTGCATGCAGATGTTCAGGGACGGCGGCGGAGGCCGCGGGAGACGCCATGCCAGGTGCAATATGGCGTTTACTGTGACAGCGTCCCAGAGTGACAGGAGAGGATACAGGAATGTACACATCAGGATAACAGATGGAATCCGGTCCTGGAGCGCTGAGCCAGCCTTAGGAGGCATCTGATGGGTAAGAAATGGCGTCCAGATACCCGGATCGTGACAGGCCCCACTTGTCCACTAGAAGTTGAAAGACTTCCGGATGAAGACCGCACTCTCCGGCGTGTACGTCCTGACGACTGAGGAAATCCGCTTCCCAGTTGAGGACTCCGGGAAAGAACACTGCCGACATTGCTGGCAGATGGCGTTCCGCCCAACGGAGGATTTTTGATACTTCCAGCATTGCCCTGCGGCTTTGAGTGCCACCTTGATGATTTATGTACGCCCCCGTGGTGGCGTTGTCTGATTGGACTTGAACAGGCCTGTTCTATACTAGAGGCAGGGCCAGTGTCAACGCATTGAACACTGCCCGCAATTCCAGAATGTTTATTGGGAGGAGAGATTCCTCCCTGGTCCACCGACCCTGGAGAGAGTTTTGCTCCAACACCGCGCCCCAGCCCTGCAGACTGGCATCCGTTGTCAGGAGTACCCAGCTGGAGATCCAGAAGGGACGGCCCCTGCTCAGCTGTTGGTCCTGTAGCCACCAGCTCAGTGACAGACGAACCTCCGGAGTCAAGGAGATAATTTGAGACCTGATCCGATGCTGATCTGCAGAGGGCGAGAATGAAATTGAGTGTACTCTACCATGTCGAAAGCCGACACCATGAGGCCTTGTACTTGCATCGCCAAGTGTATAGAGACTCTTGGGGGAGAGAGGAAGTATCTGATCCTGTTCTGAAGTTTCTGGACTTTTTTTTGTAGACAGAAAAAAATCTTTGGCTGTGTGTGTCCAGCAGTGCCCCCAGGTGCACCATGCTCCAAGCAGGGACCAGTGTGGACTTTTTCCAGTTGATGGTCCAATTCCTACAAGCCCACGGGAGGCTCATCAGTTTCAGATGACTGAGGAGGATATCTTGCGAGTTTGCCAGGATCAGCAAGTGGTCCAGATACGGCAGGATCCTGATTCCCTGATGGCCATGACACCGAGGTGCCGTGGCCAGTCCAAATGGCAGGGCCTGGAATTGATAATGTAGGTTGCCAATAGCAAACCGCAGATATTTCTGATGCGACATGGCAATAGGTATGTGCAGGTAAGCATCCTGTATGTGCAGGGATACCATATAGTCTTCGGGATTCATGGCCAGCACAATAGAGCGCAGAGTTTCCATACGGAATTTGGATACTCTCACAAATTTGTTCAATGATTTGAGGTTGAGTATAGGACGGAAGGACCCATTTGGCTTCGGAACTAGAAACAGGGTCGAATAGTATCCTCTGCCTCTCTGAGACAGAGGTACCGGCACTACCACTCCTGTGTCCAGGAGGGATTGTACAACCAAGTGTAGAACTTGTGCTTTCAACGAATCCGAAAGGATAACCGTTGTGCAAAACTGGCGAGGGGGACGTCTCTTGAAAGAGATTGCGTACCCGTGAGAGACAAATTCCTGCACCCAGGAGTCCAAAGTGATCTTTAACCAGGCCTGGGCGAACTGCAGATGTAGGCCTCTTACCCTAGGGTCCCCCAGGGGGAGGCCTGCCCCGTCATGCAGCAGGCTTGTCTTGTTTGGAAGCAGGCTGACGAGCGGCCCAGGATTGTTTAGATTTGGGCTTAGTGGTTTTGGAAACATGAGCATGTCTCGGGTACGCCTGACCTTTTGCTTTCCCTGGAGGTTGAAAGGAAAGAAAAGTGGTACTCTTAGCCTTCGGAGCAGAAGGATTAGTACTTTGGAGAAACGTAGTCTTGGCAGTCGCCAAGTCCGTCACAATTTTGTTCAGATCCTCCCCAAATATGATGTCTCCCTTAAAAGGGAGCACCTCCAAGGTCTTTTTGGAGTCCAGGTCCACCTTCCAGGACCTCAACCACAGAATTCAGTGAGCCAGGATAGACGTAGTAGACGCCTTGGCCGCCATTACACCTGAATATAGTGGGAGGCTGTGGTAATATAAGACAGATATTGTCTAGCAGTGTCAGAAAAATCCTGAGGCAGCTCATCCTCAATTGCCTGAACCAATGCTTCAATTCCTTTCGCAGCCCAGGAGGCTACCATAGTGGGTCTATGTACCGCACTGGTAAGAGAGTAAATAGACTTCAGGCAACCCTCCACACGCTTATCCGTCGGTTCCTTCAGTGAGGTGACAGTGGTGACAGGCAGAGTAGATGACACCACAAGACAAGTTACTCAACTCCGCAGGGATAGGATAACAAGCTAGCATCTTTATAGGCAGGGAAAATTTATTTCCTGGAGACGACCAGGATTCCTGACGTATGTAAATTAGATGGTCAGAATGTGGTAAGACTACTTTAGCAACCTGACGTTTTAACTTATCAGGTTTCTTAGATGCAGTAGTAGGATCCATCTCATCATCAATTTGGAGAATCAGCTTAATAGCCTCCACTGGGTCAGGAACATCAACCTGGGTTGTAGATTCCTCATCAGAAGCAACTGTATTAGTGTCTGACGGATCAGTATATTCCCCATCTTCTTTTTTTTTTTATAAACTTTTTATTAGAGATCACAATGCGATATAAAGAAGTATACATAACAATGATACACAGTCACATGACTAAAAGAGTATGCAATAAAACTAAGTCAAAACAATCGACTGAATGATCCAATTTTGTCTATGAAGAGAGGAAAGTGTCCTCACAAAGGACGGTAGGTCAAACCGTAAGAGGACTAAGTATATAAAATAGACAGAAAAAGAGAAAGAAGAAAAAGAAGAAGAATAGAGTGATACCCTTGCGGGGCGGAGAGGGGGGGGGGGGGACCGCGTGAGGAAGGTCACGATCAACAGGGGAAGAAATATACATATATGTAAATATAAAATAAAAAAGTTAAATAAAAATAATTTTTCTTTTTAATATACTATGTCTATCCCGTGGAATTTATTAGCCAAGGAACGGGGAAAAGGCATGTTAGGATGTCAACCAAGGGCTCCAAATCTTCTCAAAGGGTTTGGCAGAGTGTTTAATTATGCTCGTCGTGTATTCCATCTTATAGTTAAACCAAATACGAGAAATATTAGAGTGTAAAGAGGGGGGGAGGGCTTCTTCCAATCAGTTGCTATTTGACATGTAGCATTTATAATATGTCGCGCTAGCATATTTTGATGTCTAGTTAAATTCGTAAACCCCAGTGGGAGAAGGAAATATTTAGGGTCATAGGGGACGGGAACCTCAAGAACACTGGAAATAAGAATTATCTCTTTCCAGAGTGTGGTGATTTTAGGGCATTGCCACCAAACATGCATAAAGGTACCTTCTTCAGAACATCCCCTCCAGCATCTATCATAGGTGTCGGGAAACATAGGGGGTCATTCCGAGTTGTTCGCTCGTTATTTTTTTGTCGCAATGGAGCGATTAGTCGCTAATGCGCATGCGCAATGTCCGCAGTGCGACTGCGCCAAGTAAATTTGCTATGCAGTTAGGTATTTTACTCACGGCATTACAAGGTTTTTTCTTCGTTCTGGTGATCGGAATGTGATTGACAGGAAGTGGGTGTTTCTGGGCGGAAACAGGCCGTTTTATGGGTGTGTGCGAAAAAACGCTACCGTTTCTGGGAAAAACGCGGGAGTGGCTGGAGAAACGGAGGAGTGTCTGGGCGAACGCTGGGTGTGTTTGTGACGTCAAACCAGGAACGAAACTGACTGAACTGATCGCAGATGCCGAGTAAGTGTGGAGCTACTCAGAAACTGCTAAGAAGTGTCTATTCGCAATTCTGCTAATCTTTCGTTCGCAATTTTGATAAGCTAAGATTCACTCCCAGTAGGCGGCGGCTTAGCGTGTGCAAAGCTGCTAAAAGCAGCTTGCGAGCGAACAACTCGGAATGACCCCCATAGCTCGCAGCTTGGAGGGTACATAATACCACCTGTAAATCAATTTGTATACGTTTTCCTTAATTTTGACACATATAGAGCTAGAGGCAGCGTTGTCCCATATCTCCGACCAATCTTCAGAGGTCAGGTCAGAACCTAAGTCCCTCCCCCACGCAATCTCGTAAGAGTCTCCTGTTGTAGAAGCCTCCCCGACCAGTAGTGCGGAAAGATTGGAAATTAAGCCTTTGGTTGAGGAGCGTTTCCAACAAAGTGTCTCAAAGCTCGTGAGTGGCCTTTGAATAAAGAGATTACCCATTTTAGAGTGGAAGTGTCTGATCTGTAGGTATTGATAAAAGTCTGCAGGGGGGAACCAAATCCGTTCCCAAATCTGGGAAAATTGGGGGAAGCTAACATCTGTAGTAATGTCATTGAGATATAAAATATTACCCCTCTTCCACTGAGAAAAAGCCGATCTAATCAAGCCCGGAGGGAAATCAGGATTATGGAATAGAGGGATTAAAGGGGATAGACTGTAAATTAATTTATATTTACTGTTGACATAGTCCCAAATGGATAAGGAGCGCATAAATATCGGGTGAGAGAGCATCGATCTGGGGCAACGTGTTTTAGGGAGCCATAGTAGGGAGGAGAGCGAAGAGAGGCCCAGATCATCTGCCTCGATATCAACCCAGACCTTTCTCGCCTCGGGATTGCACCATTGCACGCATTGAGCAAGTTGAGCTGCCAAGTAATATTTTTTGTAGTCGGGGATACCTAATCCTCCACTGCGGGAAGGACGTTGCAATACACTCAGTTTTACCCTAGGTTGTTTACCGGCCGAGACAAAGTGAGACGTATGAAATTGTAAGGATTTAAATACATAGGGAGGAATATATATAGGGAGGGTTTGAAAAAGGTATAGGAGCCGAGGGAGTACGTTCATTTTCGCCGAATTCACGCGGCCAATCCATGAGATAAATTGGTTGGACCAAGAGTGAAGATCTAACTTGATTTGGTCCAATAAACAGGGAAAATTAGCCTGAAAAAGCTGGTGGTGGTTGAGAGTCAGAAAAACTCCTAAATATTTAATCTTTTGTTTATGCCATGCGAATGGAAATGTAGCTTCTAAAGTGTGTTTAATAGTAGCAGGGACATAAAAATCAAGTACTTCCGTTTTACTAGTATTAATTTTGTAACCGGAGTGTGTAGAGTAGGTGTTAATTTCGGAGAAAAGTGGTGTCATAGAATGGGCAGGGTCAGAAAGAGAGATTAGGACATCATCCGCGTATAATGCTATTTTACGTTCTTTGAGGCCCGTCGTGACCCCCGTGATCACCGCATTACAGCGGATCCTCGCAGCTAGAGGTTCCATTATTAAAGCAAATATTAGGGGTGAAAGCGGGCAACCTTGTCTGGTACCGTTAGCAATCCCGAAGGTAGAAGAGGAGGATTGGTTGACAGAGACCCTCGCTGAAGGGGAACGGTACAATGCTGAGATCCCCTCATAGAATCTTCCAGAAAAGCCAAATTTTTGTAGAACTTCAAAGGCAAAAGACCATGAAATTCGGTCAAACGCCTTCTCGGCGTCTAATGCCAGTATAACTGCAGGCGATTTCTGTTTATTGATAGAATGAATTAGATCAATAGTTCTTCTAGGGTTGTCAGGCGCTTGGCGCCCTGGTATAAAACCCACCTGATCTGGGTGAATCAGGTGTGGAAGAAGAGGAGCCAATCGAGAAGACAAAACCTTGGCGTATATCTTTAGGTCGACATTTAGCAAGGAAATAGGCCTGTAGTTTTGACATAATGTAGGGTCTCTGTCAGGTTTCGGGATTACCACGATATCAGCCTGGGTTGTAGCTGGAGCAAACGATGTCCCTTCTAGAACATTATTAAAGAGGGAAGTAAGATGTAGGGCCAGGTCTGCGGCGAATAGTTTGTAATATTGGGCTGTGAACCCGTCAGGGCCCGGGGTTGCTGAGGACCTCATGGACTTAATAGCTGCAACAGTTTTATACACCGAGATGGCTTTATTTAAATCTAAGAGCTGGTCGTCTGTAATACAGGGTAGGGGAACCGTCGAGAGGTATGAACGCACACCCTCAGACCCAGTGGGGGAGGGAGAGGGAGATCCCGAAAGGTTATAAAGTGATTCATAATAGTCTTTAAATTCGTCCACCATTACCTTAGGATCATAAGTAAGGGACCCCAATTTGTTAGAGTATAATTTATCAATTGAACCTAATGTTCGTTTTCGTCTCAGTTTGTTCGCCAAGACTGCATCAATCTTGTCAGCTTTGTCATAAAAACGTTGGTGCAATTTTTGTAAAATAATTGCCGCGCGGTGGGAGAGAAGAGCATTTCATTGACCCTTAAGATTATCTATGCGTTGGAGTAAAGCGGTACATGGGGATTGTTTATGCTGGGAAGTCAAAGTGGCAATTTGAGATTCAAGCAACGCTATTTCCGGTGCAGTTTTCCTCCGAATGGCAGAGGACTTGGCCATCAATTGGCCCCTAAGTGTAGCCTTATGTGCCTCCCAGATTATTCCAGGGGAGATGTCGTGAGAGGCGTTTTCTACAAAGTAATGCTGAATGGCTACCCTTATTTCAGCTTGGGTGGATGGGTGCTGTAGAATAGAATCGTTCAGGCGCCATTTTCAATCTCCCCTGGGGGCATCGTATAGGTCTAATAAAATATATGTTCCTGAGTGATCAGTCCACGTGAATGGGACAATCCCGGCATCAGCGATCAGGGACGTTAAAGATTGGGATATGTGTATCATATCGATACGGGAGTAAAGCTGGTGTGGAGCAGAGAAATGAGTGTAGTCTTTTGCTAGGGCATGTTTTAGGCGCCAGGAGTCACAGAAGTTATACTGTTGGAGGGAGGAGAGAAGGGTACGAGAGGCCTTAATTAAGGGAGCGGCTATCTTACGGGGAGCGGGGGTAGATATCTATCAACATGAGGGTCAAGTACAGCATTAAAGTCTCCCCCTAAGATTATATGTCCTTGAGCGATCCTACCAACATGTCAAAACAATGATTGGAAGAACTGAGATTGGTCTTGATTAGGGGCGTAAACTGAAATTAAGGTCAAGGTTACATAGCGCAGAGTGCCAACTACCATTATATAGCGCCCCTCTGGGTCAGTCACCGTTTTAATGTGTACAAAAGGAATTTTACGATGTATTAGAACAGAGACACCCCGTTTTTTACAGTTAGCGGATGCAAAAAAGGATTGAGTGAATTGTTTACCCTGAAGTTTCGAGTGAAGGCCCGTAAAGTGAGTCTCTTGAAGACTCTATATACTATATTGGCCCCCTCCCTTCTGCACGCGCTCAGCAAAATGGTGCGTTTGTTGGGTGAGTTGAGTCCATTTACGTTCACAGATAACAACTTAAGGGCCATGGGATAACATTAATCGGGTCGCTTTGCAGAAAACATAGTAAGAAAAAACCCTGAATGAATACCAAACCTCTCGGGGACCATCCCGCAGGAGCAAGTGGAAAGAGAAAGGGAGAGAAGAATAACAAAGAAAAGAAACAAGAGAAAGACAAAAGAAGCAAAGGCGTCAACAAAGGCAAAAACCCTGTAAAGAAAGGTCTGTTTGTGGGACCGTACCTAAAATCTGAATATGGATAACAAGAAACATCAAAAGAGGGTGCATGGGGGTCGTGGAAGAAGTATATAACATGGCATTGTAAACCTGATCCTTAACAATCCGACGTGTGTCGGAACATCAAAACCAAGCCCTGCAATGAGGCCTTACACCTGTAACAATCCGGTGACTGGGGGGAGGGGAAGGGAAAGGGAATGAGGGAAGGGAGAAGGAGTAAAGGAGGGGAGGGGGAGGGAAGGGGAGACAAAAATAACAGTAGCAACATGTCCCAGCCGTAACACTTTTCTGCGGGACACTAATTATAAGGTTAAGAACATAATAACATATAAAGCTTAACATCCAACATTAATACTGAAAAAGGATATCATGAGTTGGGTCCAAATGAAGGTGAGGACAAGCCTGTCCACTGTATAAAGAAATCATCGGACTATCAAGTAACCTAATATGAAGAGGAACATAGGTCAGGAGGTAACCTCAGGTTTCAGGTAGAAGCACAGTCTGAGTTCTGGGTACGAGTCACTCTCGACCATTCAGGGAGCGGTGGTCTGGAACGTTGAGGTTTCGGAGAAACAGCGGCAGAGGTGGGAACAGCGGTCGCTTCAGGGAGGAGATCCAGTTTAGATAGCAGCTCCTGTCCTTGCGATAAAGTTTTAACAGCATGAACTGAGTTCTTGGCAAAGACTTGCAACATTAAAGGGAATCCCCAACGGTATCTTATTTGGTGGTGACGAAGGAGTTTCGTAACCGGTTGAAGATCCCGGCGTTTCTGGAGTGGCGACGGGGCTAGATCTTGAAAGATTTGCAATTGCATCTCCCGGAAAGATATGTCCTGGACGTCCCTAATTGCAGATAGGATTCTTTCTTTCGATCTATAGTAATGAAGGCGGACTATTATGTCTCTAGGTGGTTGAGAAGCAGAAGGCTTAGAGCGCAGGGCTCTGTGTGCCCTATCACAGAGACATTCCTCGTCTGTAAGGTCCGGCACTAAAGATTGAAAAAGGTCTTGTAAAAAGGCTGGCAATGCGGAACTCTGAATCGTCTCCATCACGTTGCGTATTCTGAGATTATTACGGCGAGAGCGATTCTCTTGGTCCTCTTGCCATTCCTTCAACAGTTCAACTTCCTCATGGAGCCTCGTGAGTTCCGTATCAAACCGCTGTTGCGACCGGCATAGATCATCTGTCTTTGTTTCCAAAGAGTCCGTCCTGTCGCCAAGAGACGTAATTTCTAATCTGAATTCCGAGATTGCCTTAGAAAGTTCTTGTTTAAAGGCCGTTTGAACACCTTCAAGGAGCCCCATCATAACTGCTTGAATCTGTGGGTCGATATCTGTGCCCGAAGACAGAGGGGAGGAAGGAGATGCAGGGGACGACATTTGGTTCTGAGCGCCTTTAGATTTATTCCCGAAAAAGTTTGCCGAAGCCTGTTGAGATTTCTTATTTTTTTGGGCCATAATGCCAGTGAGAAAAAAAAAAAAAAGGGGAGGACAGGCAAGTTGCAGGGATAAGGGAAGGAAATGGGAGTCCCAGTCGGAGACACAGGGTGGAGTATCAGTAGGACAGGTCAGCCATGTGACGATTTTCAAGTACGCCTCATAGCCACTTCAGAGCATCAATTGAACAATAAAAAGCACAGGTGTAGTCCCTTAGAGAATAAGTGGACAGACAGACAGATGGGGGTACCGATCACGGTCCAGCCAGTGACCCGGCGCATCTTCCCAAAAGGATAGCAGGAGTTTCTGGACACGGTGGCTTTGTGTTCTTCTTGGTTATTATTATTATTTATTTATTTATTTTTGAATTAGTAATTCTTATTATTTTTAATTATTTATTTATTGTAGTGTTGTCCACAAGACGCTACTGAGTGTGGGACTGCAGGGGCAGTATGGCTCACTGTAGTACTGAAACAATGAAAGGCGCTGTAGGAGCTGCAGGTAGCTAGTAAAAGGTAACAGGGAGATCCAGACAGTGGCTGCCCATACAGTGAGAGCAGCGCCACTAGCACTCTCACCCAGCAGCTGCTCCAGGGCTGAGAGAGAACAGCAGGACCAGGGGAGAGCAGCAGTAGCTCCGTGCGTCAGTGGTGGCAGCGGGTTAACTTTCTTCCGGCATGTCAGCGGGGCCAGAGAGCCGCGTCCGCCCGCCAGCCCGCCCCGCACAAGAGGCAGAAAGATCCGGCGGAAGGGAGGCAGACGGTGGCCACAAGCGGCCGACGGCTCCGGAGCACCGAAGCTCCGAACGCGGCCGTCACAGCCCGTCTTGCAAGGTACGGTGCGGGAGGGAGGGAGTCAGGCAGAAGGGCACGGCGCCACTCCGGGCGGGTCAAGGCCTGGGCGCCCGCACAATCTCACAGGCGGCACCGCTGATGTTACGGGGGCAGAGCACGGCGTGACGCCGGGTCCCCCACGGCTGCCGCTTCGGATATAGGTGCTGTGGCTCCCGGTGGTGAGGGTGCTCCGCGTCGCCGGAGCTCCGATCCTGGGTCGCGGGTGTAACTCCAGCCCCTGGCTTCACTGAGGGGGGAAGGCCGCAACCCGCAGGGACGTTAAAAAGCGTCCCCCGGCTCCGCAGCGTCCCCCACACGACCCCGAAGGATGACCTGCGAACCTCAGAGGGTATTTGGTGTCTGAGGGAGCCCCCAGAAAATGCGTGGTGCCCAGTAATAATCGGGGTATAAGGGAGCTCAGTAAGAAAGCTGCTGGTCGGCTTGCATGCTAGGCCACGCCCCCCATATTCCCCATCTTCATCGGAAGAATTATCTGAAATATTAGTGGATTGTGAGGAACAAATGGCCCGCTTAGATGACCCCTTGGCCCCAGAGGGGCTTGGGGTAGACTTTTGTCTAACCAAAGATTGATTTAATTGTTGTCATTGTGTAGACAGAGTGTCCGCCCAGGGCGGATTAACTACAGGGACAATATGTGGCTGTAATGGCACAGGAGGTCCCACAGGGGGTGTAAGACGTGTTACAAGTGTATTCAGCATACTTGAGAACGCTGCCCAAGGTGGGTTTTGATTAACCACAGGTGCTGTGGGTTGACTGGGAGGTGTATGGCATCCATCGCCTGAACCAGCAGCTAAAACTTCCCCCTCAGGTAAATCCGTGGTGCCCGCACTGCAGAATGCAGAAGCGTCCGTGGATTTCCCGCCCTGTGCGGCAGACATTATGGGGAATGTAGCCTTAGAGCATAACAGTACAATATAGCCAGACAAACACAATACCTGCAAATAGCCCCCGGTGTTATGTGACAGTAAATACAGGGCACAAACAGAGGATTATAGCGGAAACAGACTCCATGAGGGTGGTATGAGGGCCCCACGTCCACAGTTGGGGTTGTGCTTACAGCCCAACACCGTGCAGGACGTTTGGCATTTGCCAGAGAACACCAAGATTGGCAAATTCGCCACTGGCGCCCTGTGCTCTTCACAGATGAAAGCAGGTTCTCACTGAGCACATGTGACAGACGTGACAGAGTCTGGAGACGCCAAGGAGAACATTCTGCTGCCTGCAACACCCTCCAGCATGACCGGTTTGGCAGTGGGTCAGTAATGGTGTGGGGTGGCATTTCTTTGGGGGCTGCACAGCCCTCCATGTGCTCGCCAGAGGTAGCCTGACTGCCATTAGGTACCGAGATGAGATCCTCAGACTCCTTATGAGACCATATGCTGGTGCGCTTGGCCCTGGGTTCCTCCTAATGCAAGACCTCATGTGGCTGAAGTGTGTCAGCAGTTCCTGCAAGACGAAGGCATTGATGCTATGGACTGGGCCGCCTGTTCCCCAGACCTGAATCCAATTGAGCACATCTGGGACATCATGTCTTGCTCCATCCACCAACGTCACGTCGCACCACAGACTGTCCAGGAGTTGGCGGATGCTTTAGTCCAGGTCTGGGAGGAGATCCCTCAGGAGACCATCCGCCACCTCATCAGGAGCATGCCCAGGCTTTGTAGGGAGGTCATACAGGCACGTGTGTTAGGGTCTCCTGCCCTGTGCTGCCACGTCGTCATGGCAACCGGGAGACAAGTGCTAGTGGAGTAACCTGAGCGCAGCTGATACTCCGGTTCGGGTCTTTTGCTGTGCAGTGGTTATAGGCTCTGTGCACGGCAGGGGATCCGGTGCTGGTTTTTGTGCTCACAGTCTGTGAGGTCTGAGTGGGGCGTGGACAGCACCTGCTTTATAAGGCCTCTTTTCAGGGTAAGCAGATGCTGCTGAATCTTTGTTGGTTAGTCAGTTCATGAAAGTTAGCCAGTACTGTGTAGCTTTGTATTTGTTTGTTGCTTACTGCAATTAGGCCTGGGGATTTGGTATTACACTCTGCCAATCCAGACCTAGCAGTAAGACTGGAGTCAGTCGTTTAGCTTGCTGGGGTTCTGTTACTACTCTGTGAACCTAGCAAGTTTGCGGCTGTATTCTAAGACTTGCCTGTCTAATCCTGTCTCACTGTGCTAGGTGTCAGGGGTCAGTTTAGTGGCAGTAAGCTAAAACCTGTGCACTGCAAGTGAGAAATAGGATTGTGGAGACTCTTCTTGTGTCTATCATTCCATCTCTGACCAAGGAGTTTACTGCCACACCCGTTGGTAACCCTTTAGGGTTTTGCTGTTGCCCTTAGCAACATCATTTCAGGTTCTCTACGTATTAAAACACAACATCTTGCTTTTTACATCTGAGCAGTTCTAATACAAGGGAGATACCCAGTTCCTTAGCCTCTGGGCTTCTCTGTTCACTTTGTGTGTATTTTGTTACCCTATCACCTTCTGTGTACGTTATGTCATATTCCCCAGTTTGTCTGTGAGTCCATTTGTTTTGCATAACAGTTCAAACACCAGTACATTCCTGCAGACACTGGAGTGCATAACAGTTATGACACCAGTACTTTCCTGCAGGCACTGGTGTGCATAACATATTCAGCAGCCCAATACTCCTGTTGAAATTTTGTGGGAATATGGAGCATACCCCTCAAAATACGTTGCAACAGGTGGTCGATCAGGTGCAGGTCCTGACTCGACAATTTAATGATTTGTCCATTAAAATGCACACCTCCCAGGCTGCTGGCGGATCTCCCGCAGCAGCAGCACCTGCAGGGGTTAAGGAGCCGAAAGTAAATCTCCCGGATCGTTTTTCTGGAGATCGCTCGCAGTTCTTTTGTTTCAAGGAGAGCTGCAAGCTATACTTCCGGCTTAGGCCTCAGTCTTCTGGGTCGGAGATTCAGCGGGTGGGCATAGTGATTTCCTTGCTACAAGGAGACCCACAGGTCTGGGCATATGGGTTGCAGCCTGACTGTCCGTCGCTTAAAAGTGTTGATGCTTTTTTTACGGCACTGGGCATGTTGTATGATGACCCTGACAAGACGGCCTCAGCCGAGGCTCAGATTTCGATCCTTAAGCAAGGGCGAAGGCCAGTTGAGGTTTACTGTACGGAGTTTCGGAGGTTGGCCCATGATACCCAGTGGAATGACCCAGCCCTGAGACACCAGTACCGAAGAGGTCTTTCTAACCAGATAAAGGACCAACTGGTACAATATCCCTTGCCTGATAGCTTGGATCAGCTCATGCAGTTATCCATCCGGGTGGATAGACGGCTGAGAGAGCGTAGGCTTGAAAGGTAGACTGAGATTTCCTTCCTTCCCAAGGGAACCTCAGACTCTGAGGAATTTTCTGAGGAGCCTATGCAGATTGGGGCTACCCGCCTCTCCTCGCGTGAGAAGACGCGGAGGAGACAGCAGGGGTTGTGTTTGTACTGTGGGAATAAAGGTCATGTGGTAGTATCATGCCCAGAAAAGCCGGAAAACTTCAGGGCCTGAGGGTGATGGGAAGTATCCTGTCAGGCCAGAAGTCAGAATTTCCCAAGAAGACTTTTATCATTCCGGTGACCTTGAAGATCCTCGGTCAAACTGTCAAGACTGAGGCCTTTGTGGACAGTGGGGCCGACGGGGTTTTTATGGACCGCCAATTCGCCCTGAAACACTCTGTTCCCTTAGTACCCTTGGCATCGGAAATTGAGATTTGTGGGTTAAACGGGGAACCATTATCCCAAGGTAAAATTACCTCTTGCACTAGCCAGATTTCTTTGTTTATTGGAGCCACACACTCTGAAAAATTGTCCTTTTATGTGACTGTCTGTACTTTTGCCCCATTGGTGTTGGGGTTACCCTGGTTAAGGGCCCACAATCCTCAATTTGACTGGGTCTCTGGGGAGATTCTTAGTTGGGGTACTGATTGTTTCAGGAGTTGCTTGAGCCTTCCAGTCAGGCTCTCGCAGCTAAGTTTGCCAGGATTGCCAGGGTGTTATGCAGATTTTGCGGACGTGTTCTCCAAAAAAGTTGCAGAGGTACTACCTCCCCATCGCCCCTATGACCGTGCCATTGATTTGTCGCCAAATGCTAAGCTTCCCAAGAGCAGGTTGTACTCCCTGTCACGTCCTGAGACTCAGGCTATGGCAGAGTACATTCAGGAGAACTTGGCTAAGGGATTTATCAGACCTTCACAGTCTCCAGTTGGGTCGGGGTTCTTCTTCGTGGGTAAAAAGGACGGTTCGTTGCGACCCTGCATCGACTTCAGGGAATTGAACCGTATCACGATTAAAAACTCATACCCACTGCCTCTCATTTCGGTCTTGTTTGACCAGCTTCGTACTGCCACCATTTTTTCTAAGATTGACCTACGCGGTGCGTACAATCTAATCCGAATAAGAGAGGGGGATGAATGGAAGACTGCCTTTAATACCCACTCAGGGCATTATGAATATTTGGTGATGCCTTTTGGGCTCTGTAATGCCCCGGCAGTCTTCCAGGATTTCATGAATGATGTGCTCAGGGAATATTTGGATAGATTCTTAGTTGTATACTTAGATGACATCCTAATCTTCTCCCATTCCCTGGAGGAACATCGGAAGCATGTACGCTTAGTCCTCCAGAAACTCAGAGACCACCGGCTTGGGGCGAAGCTGGAGAAGTGCGAATTTGAAGTTCAGCAAATCGCATTTCTAGGATATATTATCTCCCCAGAAGGTTTCCAAATGGAGGGTTCCAAGGTACAGGCAGTCCTGGATTGGGTGCAGCCCACTAGTTTGAAGGCGCTTCAGCGTTTCCTGGGCTTTGCGAATTTTTATAGACGATTTATCGCTGGATTTTCGTCTATAGTGGCGCCCTTGGTGGCACTCACTAAGAAAGGGGCGGATGTTGCTCACTGGTCTTGTGAGGCTAAAGCGGCTTTTGCCCGTCTCAAAAGGGCATTTGTTTCGGCCAAGGTGCTGCGACACCCAGATCCAGAGCGTCCTTTTGTGGTGGAGGTGGATGCCTCTGAGATGGGTATTGGGGCAGTGCTTTCTCAGATGGGAGTGTCTGATAATCGCCTTCATCCCTGTGCTTACTTTTCCCGTAAATTTTCGCCTGCCGAGATGAATTATGACGTGGGTAACCGGGAATTGTTGGCTATTAAGGATGCACTGGAGGAGTGGAGACACTGGCTTGAGGGGGCTAAGTTTGTGGTCTCAATTCTCACTGACCATAAGAATCTGGCATATTTAGAGTCAGCGAAGCGTCTCAATGCCAGGCAGGCACGATGGGCTTTGTTTTTTGCTCGCTTTAATTTTTTGATAACATATCGCCCTGGGTCAAAAAACATCAAGGCTGATGCGCTCTCGCGGAGTTTTGCTCCAATCCAGGAGACCACCGAGGAGCCGTTGCCCATTGTTTCCCCATCATGTATTAAAGTGGGCATTACCCAGGACCTCTTATCATTAGTCCTTAGAGCACAGGAGCAGGCTCCTCCAGACCTTCCGGTAGGTCTTTTGTTTGTGCCTCCTAGGTTAAGACAGCGAGTGTTCCTGGAATTCCATGCCAAGAAGTCGGCAGGTCACCCGGGTATTGCCAGAACTCGGGAGTTGCTATCTAGGGCGGTGTGGTGGCCCTCGGTGGCTAAGGATGTGGATCAGTGGGTTCGGGCATGTGACATCTGTGCCCGAAATAAGACTCCTAGAGGGGTTCCTGTTGGCCCATTACATCCACTCTCTATCCCATCTAAGCCATGGACCCACATTTCAATGGATTTTGTGGTGGACTTGCCCAAATCCTCGGGGATGACAGCCATCTGGGTTGTCGTTGACAGGTTTTCGAAGATGGCGCACTTCGTTCCACTGGTTGGGCTGCCATCAGCCAGACGCCTGTCTGAATTATTTATGCTGCATGTTGTGCGTCTCCACGGGTTGCCACTTGATGTGGTCTCTGACCGCGGATCCCAGTTTGTGGCCAAATTCTGGAGGGCATTTTGTTCCGATCTCCAGATTTCTGTCAGCTTGTCGTCAGGCTACCATCCGCAGTCTAATGGGCAGACTGAAAGGGTGAACCAGTCCTTGGAGCAGTTCCTCAGGTGTTATGTCTCCAAGTGTCAGACTGACTGGGTTGCTCATCTGTCCATGGCGGAGTTTGCCTATAACAACGCGGCTCACTCTGCTACAGGGATCTCTCCCTTCCTTTGTGTGTATGGGCATCATCCTAAGGCCAATTCTTTTGACCCCCTGGACTCCACGCCTGGTGGTTCCTCTGTGGTTTCGGTCCTTAGAGGTATTTGGCGGAAAGTGAAGAAAGCCCTTGTGTCTGTGTCATTAGTGACCAAAAGGGTTTTTGATAAGCGGAAAAGACCCTGCAGCTTCAAATTAGGAGACTTCGTCTGGTTGTCTACCAAGAATTTGAAGTTGAGACAGCCATCTCATAAGTTAGGGCCCCGGTTCATCGGCCCTTATAAGATCACCAGGGTTATCAATCCGGTGGCATTTCAGTTAGATCTGCCCCGTTCTTTGGGTATCAATAAAACATTTCATTGTTCCCTTTTAAAATGGGCGATTAGTAATCCTTCTTCCAGTGGAAGACCTTCCCCTCTTCTGATACGTGGCCAGAGGGAGTTTGTTGTTGAAAGGATTCTTGACTCCAAGGTGGTTCGGGGTCGGCTGTCATTTTTGGTGCACTGGAAGGGGTATGGCCCGGAGGAGCGGTCGTGGGTGCGCAGTTGTGATCTTCATGCCCCCAGACTGATACGCTCTTTCTTCTCGCAGTTCCCCGATAAACCCGGTGGTAGGGGTTCTTTGACCCCTCGTCAGAGGGGGGGTACTGTTAGGGTCTCCTGCCCTGTGCTGCCACGTCGTCATGGCAACCGGGAGACAAGTGCTAGTGGAGTAACCTGAGCGCAGCTGATACTCCGGTTCGGGTCTTTTGCTGTGCAGTGGTTATAGGCTCTGTGCACGGCAGGGGATCCGGTGCTGGTTTTTGTGCTCACAGTCTGTGAGGTCTGAGTGGGGCGTGGACAGCACCTGCTTTATAAGGCCTCTTTTCAGGGTAAGCAGATGCTGCTGAATCTTTGTTGGTTAGTCAGTTCATGAAAGTTAGCCAGTACTGTGTAGCTTTGTATTTGTTTGTTGCTTACTGCAATTAGGCCTGGGGATTTGGTATTACACTCTGCCAATCCAGACCTAGCAGTAAGACTGGAGTCAGTCGTTTAGCTTGCTGGGGTTCTGTTACTACTCTGTGAACCTAGCAAGTTTGCGGCTGTATTCTAAGACTTGCCTGTCTAATCCTGTCTCACTGTGCTAGGTGTCAGGGGTCAGTTTAGTGGCAGTAAGCTAAAACCTGTGCACTGCAAGTGAGAAATAGGATTGTGGAGACTCTTCTTGTGTCTATCATTCCATCTCTGACCAAGGAGTTTACTGCCACACCCGTTGGTAACCCTTTAGGGTTTTGCTGTTGCCCTTAGCAACAGCATTTCAGGTTCTCTACGTATTAAAACACAACATCTTGCTTTTTACATCTGAGCAGTTCTAATACAAGGGAGATACCCAGTTCCTTAGCCTCTGGGCTTCTCTGTTCACTTTGTGTGTATTTTGTTACCCTATCACCTTCTGTGTACGTTATGTCATATTCCCCAGTTTGTCTGTGAGTCCATTTGTTTTGCATAACAGTTCAAACACCAGTACATTCCTGCAGACACTGGAGTGCATAACAGTTCTGACACCAGTACTTTCCTGCAGGCACTGGTGTGCATAACAACGTGGAGGCCACACACACTACTGAGCCTCATTTTGACTTGTTTTAAGGACATTACATCAAAGTTGGATCAGCCTGTAGTGTGTTTTTCCACTTTAATTTTGAGTGTGACTCCAAATCCAGACCTCCATGGGTTAATAAATTTGATTTCCATTGATAATTTTTGTGTGATTTTGTTGTCAGCACATCCAACAATGTAAAGTATTATATATATACTAGGTGATTCATCGCGCCCTACGGGCGCTCTTCACACTGTCGTCAGGGTCTACACCCCCTTAACCCATGCCTTGTGGCATGCAATATTTCTATTATATGGAGTATTACCTCCAATCATAATTGTGTGAGTGGTTAAATATTGCACGGACAAAGGGCGTGCAATGGTTTAGAGGTCGAAGCCCCTTGCAACGGCGTGAACAGCGCACACAGGGCCTGAATCATCTAGTAGGTGCTGTTGTTGGGGGAGTGACGTGGGTGGGAGTCTGGATACACCGCGTGTGGGGGAGGAGCGGTTGTGTGTGTGTGGGAGGGGGGGGGGGCTGGTGCGGTGTGTGGGGGAGGGGCGGGGGTACTGCAGGTGTTGGAGAGGTCCGGAGCCACCGCGGGTGGTGGAGGGGGAGTGTGTGGGTGCCGCGGATGGGTCCCGCAGGTACTGCGAGTGGGGAAGGGGCGGGTAATGCTTCTCCTCCTGGAAGCAGCTAAGCTGCTGTCCTCCCTTTGGCAGTGGCTCTCCCGGAGAATCGCACAGCAGCCAGTCACTATTGTTAGTGCCGGTGTACCAACGCGCCGCATTACAGGGAAGTAGATGCACTCAATAAACTACAGCTCCCAGCAGCCATAAAGGCCGGAATGCTCCTGCGCTAAGGGCTGCTGGGAGCTGTAGTTTATGTAGTGCGTCTACTTCCCTGTAATGCGGCGCGTTGGTACACCAGCGCTAACAATAGTGACTGGCTGGCAGAACTGACTGACTCGCTGAATCAATGTAAAAGGTGAGAGTGACACTGCACACCCACTGCACTGCACAGCACTGTCACCTTTTACATTGATTCAGCGTCCAGACATTACCCTCTGCGATATCACCCACTCCGTTACTTTAGCCATCTCGGGGCTTCCAGGCCGGCCGCCCAGTTGCTGTGTTGTGGAGTCAGGGCCTCTGGGGATCTGGGCATGGTTGTGGCGGGGAGGCAGTTCTGTGACATCACGCACAGAGGAGGCTCCGGGGCTCAGAGAGTATGCGGCGCAGGGAGGGCTATGAAAGTCTTCCGTTGCGTGGCTTTCTTACACATCCATGCCGGTGGCCGCAGCAGCTTTTGTTCCATGTGCGCCATGGCTAGGGAGTGGGGATAGTTGATGCCGGAGGGGGCAGGCGGACTGGCAGCAGGACATAGGGGGTCATTCCGACGTGAAAATTAGCACAGCTACAATCACTTACACTGACATACGGGGGGACGCCCAGCACAGGGCAAGTCCACCCTGCATGTCAGGCCCCCCCCCCCTATCCGTTGCACAAGTACAAAAGCATTGCACAGCGGCGATGCTATTGTACTTGAAGAGTAACCTCCAGCCAGCGCAGCTCCTGCGGCTGGCCGGGAGTTACTCTTCGCTGGCCGAGTCACAGCGGCTGCGTGTGACGACACACAGCCGCTTCCGCCTTTCCACCTCCCGTTCCTGCCATGCCTGCGTTGGCCGGACCACGCCCACAAAACAGCGGGCAAACGTCGCCGTGCCGCCTCCTCCCGCCCAGCGACCACCTCTGCCTGTCAATCAGGCAAAGGTGATCACTAGGCAACGACAGCCGTCGGCTGTCAGCAATGTGCCGGAGCACTGCGGCGCCGGCGCATGTGCAGTTCTCACCTGATCGCTGCGATGAACCAATTTTGGGGTGTGGGGCTGGAGCTGCAGCTCCATCAGTTCCAATGTTAATCCTGCTCTGGGAACACACAGCAGCCAAAGGGCAGAGCCTCCCATTGGATGTAACCTGTGTGGGAGGGCGTTTCTCGCCCAATCAGCTGTGTACTGGGTGTGATAGACCTGCTGCTAACCCAATGAGAGCTCCTAGCCACGCCCAGCGTTAGCCACACAGTCACAGACGGACAGATCTGTGTTGTAGATAGGGGAAAAAAAAACACTTTTACTGCAGCGTCATATGGGGGTCATTCTGACTTGATCGGAGTTACTCTACAAGTACAAATGCATCGCCGCTGTGCGGTGCTTTTGTACTTGTGCAGGGGCGGGGGGGGCTGACATGCGGGGCGACTAGCCCTGTGGTGGGCGTCCCCCCGCATGTCAGTGTAAGTGATCATAGCTGTGTGTAAATTTAGCACAGCTACAATCAGGTCGGAATGACCCCCTATGTCCTGCTGCCAGTCCGCCTGTCCCATGCGGCATCAACAATCCCCACTCCCTAACCGCGGCGCTGATGGAACAAAAGCTGCTGTGGCCACTGGCATAGATGTGTATGAAAGCGGCGCAGTGGAAGGCTTTCATAGCCCTCCCTGCGCCGCATACTCTCTGAGCCCCGGAGCCTGCTCTGCGTGTGATGTCACAGAAGTGCCTCCCCGCCACAGCCGCGCCCAGATCCCCAGGGGCCCTGACTCTGCAACACAGCACCTGGGCTGCCGGCCTGGAAGCCGCGAGATGGCTAATGTAATGGATAGAGTGGGTGATATCATGGAGGGTAATGTCTATACGCTGAATCAATGTAAAAGGTGACAGTGCTGTGCAGTGCAGTGGGTGTGCAGTGTCACTCTCACCTTTTACATTGATTCAGCGAGTCAGTCAGTTCTGCCAGCCAGTCACTATTGTTAGCGCCGGTGTCCCAACGCGCCGCATTACAGGGAAGTAGACGCACTACATAAACTATAGCTCCCAGCAGCCCTTAGCGCAGGAGCATTCCGGCCTTTATGGCTACTGGGAGCTGTAGTTTATTGAGTGCATCTTCTTCCCTGTAATGCGGCGCGTTGGTACACCGGCACTAACAATAGTGACTGGCTGCTTGGCTGCTGTGCGATTCTCCGGGAGAGCCACTGCCAAAGGGAGGACAGCAGCTTAGTTGCTTCCAGGAGGAGAAGCATTACCCGCCCCTCCCGCACTCGCAGTACCTCCGGGCCCCATCCGCGGCACCCGCACACCACCCCTCCACCACCCACGGTGGCTCCGGACCACTTCCCCCATCCGCAGCACCCCTGCACCGCCCCTCCCCGACCTGCTGCAGCTGCCCCTCCCTCACCCGCGTTGGCTCCGGACCCCCACCAGCAGCACTCGCCCCTCCCCCCACGTGCCACCCCCGAACCCCCTCCCCCATCCGCGTCTCCCCCGCACCCGCTACTCCCCCAACCACAGCACCTACTAGGTGATTCATCATGCCCTGCGTGCACTATTCACGCCGTTGCAAGGGGCTACGACCCCTTAACCATCGCACGCCCTTTGTCTGTGCAATATTTAACCACTCACACAATTATGATTGGAGGTAATTCTCCATGTAATACAAATATTGCATGCCACAAGGGTATGCAAGGGTTAAGGGGGCATAGCCCCTTACGACGGTGTGAAGAGTGCCCGTAGGGTGCGATGAATCACCTAGTATATATATATATATATATATATATATATAAGTGCTGCTATAATAAGTATACTTTGTTCATACCCCGGTGGGAATGCTGCTTGCTTTACAATATATGCTTATTTGATATTTGGGCCGCTGAAGGAATGTATTTTGCCCATCTACTTAGAGAAACGTACAAGTCACAACAAGCTTACCCAGTGTCGTCCACTGTCCGGAGCAGGAAAGTAACTTCAGGCGGGAAATCACATTGGGATCTTGGAAGAAGGCCTGGATAGGAAAATACATCTATTACTGTATTAGCAAAGCAGCGGATATCTAAGTGCAGACGTTCAGAATTCCCGGCGCAATACAGCAAGAACAACTGTATGTGCTGCATAAGTGCTACATACGCAGATTACTTCTGCCGGGATCCTGAACAGATCCCCTTACATAATGCTGAACGCCTACTGCCATCTGGTATCTTCCCTGTGGTGCGTTGAGTGCTTCTTTTTGAATTGGCAACAATGTTAATTGCTAATTGCAACTATTTAATAGTAAATCTATCACCTAAATGGGTTATTCCACTCTTAAACAAATTTTAAACATGACCAACTGCAACTAAAGGTGAATACACTGAATAATGTTTCTCTTCTGAGTTTTTCACCAAGTGATTTATATCATCCAGGTAAAGAGGCTGGGTTTTGTTTTTTTCCATTTTTGCAGTCGTTGTATCCAACGCAGAATTTAGCTATATCCAATGGCATCTGCCCACATAGGATGGTAGTGGGTAGTAACTAGAGTTGCACATTCCTGCCCCCGTTTTGGTATATCTTATGAGGGAGAGATAGATGTTGGAATCCATTTTATAATTGGACAAGCAATGTTTCCATGTCTACTGTTCCTGACCTGGACTTGCCACACGGTATAATGACACCTACTAGGGAGAAATGCGGAGAAATGCAGAGGACTGATGAAGGTTTAGTCAACAGGCTGCACAAATGTGATTAATAATAAGATTTTACTCACCGGTAAATCTATTTCTCGTAGTCCGTAGTGGATGCTGGGACTCCGTAAGGACCATGGGGAATAGCGGCTCCGCAGGAGACTGGGCACAACTAAAGAAAGCTTTAGGACTACCTGGTGTGCACTGGCTCCTCCCTCTATGACCCTCCTCCAGACCTCAGTTAGGAAACTGTGCCCGGAAGAGCTGACACAATAAGGAAAATAAGATTTTACTCACCGGTAAATCTATTTCTCGTAGTCCGTAGTGGATGCTGGGAACTCCGTAAGGACCATGGGGAATAGACGGGCTCCGCAGGAGACTGGGCACTCTAAAAGAAAGATTAGGTACTATCTGGTGTGCACTGGCTCCCCCCACTATGACCCTCCTCCAGACCTCAGTTAGGATACTGTGCCCGGAAGAGCTGACACAATAAGGAAGGATTTTGAATCCCGGGTAAGACTCATACCAGCCACACCAATCACACCGTATAACTTGTGATACTATACCCAGTTAACAGTATGAAATATAACTGAGCCTCTCAACAGATGGCTCAACAATAACCCTTAGTTAGGCAATAACTACATACAAGTATTGCAGACAATCCGCACTTGGGATGGGCGCCCAGCATCCACTACGGACTACGAGAAATAGATTTACCGGTGAGTAAAATCTTATTTTCTCTGACGTCCTAGTGGATGCTGGGAACTCCGTAAGGACCATGGGGATTATACCAAAGCTCCCAAACGGGCGGGAGAGTGCGGATGACTCTGCAGCACCGAATGAGAGAACTCAAGGTCCTCCTCAGCCAGGATATCAATTTTGTAGAATTTAGCAAACGTGTTTGCCCCTGACCAAGTTGCAGCTCGGCAAAATTGTAAAGCCGAGACCCCTCGGGCAGCCGCCCAAGATGAGCCCACTTTCCTCGTGGAATGGGCTTTTACTGATTTAGGATGCGGCAATCCAGCCGCAGAATGCTCCAGCTGAATTGTGCTACAAATTCAGCGAGCAATAGTCTGCTTAGAAGCAGGAGCACCTATTTTGTTGGGTGCCTACAGGATAAAAAGCGAGTCAGTTTTCCTGACTCCAGCCGTCCTGGAAATATAAATTTTTAAGGCCCTGACTACGTCCAGTAACTTGGAATCTTCCAAGTCCCTAGTAGCCGCAGGCACTACAATAGGTTGGTTCAAGTGAAAAGCTGATACCACCTCAGGGAGAAACTGGGGACGAGTCCTCAATTCTGCCCTATCCATATGGAAAATCAGATAAAGGCTTTTACATGACAAAGCCGCCAATTCTGACACACGCCTGGCCGAAGCCAAGGCCAATAACATGACCACTTTCCACGTGAGATATTTCAAATCCACAGTTTTAAGTGGCTCAAACCAATGTGATTTTAAGAAACTCAACACCACGTTGAGATCCCAAGGTGCCACAGGAGGCACAAAAGGGGGCTGAATATGTAGCACTCCCTTTACAAATGTCTGAACTCCAGGCAGTGAAGCCAGTTCTTTCTGGAAGAAAATCGACAGAGCCGAAATCTGGACCTTAATGGAACCCAATTTTAGGCCCATAGTCACCCCTGACTGTAGGAAGTGCAGAAAACGACCCAGCTGAAAATCCTCTGTTGGGGCCTTCCTGGCCTCACACCACGCAACATATTTTCGCCAAATACGGTGATAATGGTTTGCGGTTACTTCTTTCCTGGCTTTTATCAGCGTAGGAATGACTTCTTCCGGAATGCCCTTTTCCTTTAGGATCCGGAATTCAACCGCCATGCCGTCAAACGCAGCCATGGTAAGTCTTGGAACAGACAGGGCCCCTGCTGTAGCAGATCCTGTCTGAGCGGTAGAGGCCATGGGTCCTCTGATATCATTTCTTGAAGTTCTGGGTACCAAGCTCTTCTTGGCCCATCCGGAACCACGAGTATCGTTCTTACTCCTCGTTTTCTTATTATTCTCAGTACCTTTGGTATGAGAGGCAGAGGAGGGAATACATAAACCGACTGGTACACCCACGGTGTCACTAGAGCGTCCACAGCTATTGCCTGAGGGTCCCTTGACCTGGCGCAATATCTAGTTTTTTGTTTAGGCGGGACGCCATCATGTCCACCTGTGGCCTTTCCCAACGGTTTACCAACAGTTGGAAGACTTCTGGATGAAGTCCCCACTCTCCCGGGTGTAGGTCGTGTCTGCTGAGGAAGTCTGCTTCCCAGTTGTCCACTCCCGGAATGAACACTGCTGACAGTGCTAAGACGTGATTTTCCGCCCATCGGAGAATCCTTGTGGCTTCTGCCATCGCCATCTTGCTTCTTGTGCCGCCCTGTCGGTTTACATGGGCGACTGCCGTGATGTTGTCTGATTGGATCAGTACCGGCTGGTTTTGAAGCAGAGGCCTTGCCAGACTTAGGGCATTGTAAATGGCCCTCAGTTCCAAAATATTTATGTGTAGGGACGACTCCTGACTTGACCAAAGTCCTTGGAAATTTCTTCCCTGTGTGACTGCCCCCCAGCCTCGAAGGCTGGCATCCGTGGTTACCAGGACCCAGTCCTGTATGCCGAATCTGCGGCCCTCTTGAAGATGAGCACTCTGCAGCCACCACAGTAGAGATACCCTGGTCCTTGGAGACAGGGTTATCAGCCGATGCATCTGAAGATGCGATCCCGACCACTTGTCCAAGAGGTCCCACTGAAAGGTTCTTGCATGGAACCTGCCGAATGGAATTTTGCTTCGTAAGAAGCTACCATTTTTCCCAGGACTCGTGTGCAGTGATGCACCGATACCTGTTTTGGTTTCAGGAGGTCTCTGACTAGAGATGACAGCTCCTTGGCTTTCTCCTGCGGGAGAAACACTTTTTTCTGTTCTGTGTCCAGAACCATCCCCAGGAACAGTAGGCGTGTGGTAGGAACCAGCTGTGACTTTGGAATGTATAGAATCCATCCGTGCTGTTGTAGCACTTCCCGAGATAGTGCTACTCCGACCAACAACTGCTCCTTGGACCTCGCCTTTATAAGGAGATCGTCCAAGTACGGGATAATTAAAACTCCCTTTTTTCGAAGGAGTATCATCATTTCTGCCATTACCTTGGTAAAGACCCTCGGTTCCGTGGACAGTCCAAACGGCAGTGTTTGGAATTGGTAATGGCAATCCTGTACCACAAATCTGAGGTACTCATGGTGAGGATGGTAAATGGGGACATGTAGGTAAGCATCCTTGATGTCCAGGGATACCATGTAATCCCCCTCCTCCAGGCTTGCAATAACCGCCCTGAGCGATTCCATCTTGAACTTTAATTTTTTTATGTATGTGTTCAAGGATTTCAAATTTAAAATGGGTCTCACCTAGAGATGAGCGCCTGAAATTTTTCGGGTTTTGTGTTTTGGTTTTGGGTTCGGTTCCGCGGCCGTGTTTTGGGTTCGACCGCGTTTTGGCAAAACCTCACCGAATTTTTTTTGTCGGATTCGGGTGTGTTTTGGATTCGGGTGTTTTTTTCAAAAAACCCTAAAAAACAGCTTAAATCATAGAATTTGGGGGTCATTTTGATCCCATATTATTATTAACCTCAAAAACCATAATTTCCACTCATTTTCAGTCTATTCTGAATACCTCACACCTCACAATATTATTTTTAGTCCTAAAATTTGCACCGAGGTCGCTGGATGACTAAGCTAAGCGACCCTAGTGGCCGACACAAACACCTGGCCCATCTAGGAGTGGCACTGCAGTGTCACGCAGGATGGCCCTTCCAAAAAACACTCCCCAAACAGCACATGACGCAAAGAAAAAAAGAGGTGCAATGAGGTAGCTGTGTGACTAAGCTCAGCGACCCAAGTGCCCGACACAAACACCTGGCCCATCTAGGAGTGGCACTGCAGTGTCACGCAGGATGTCCCTTCCAAAAAACCCTCCCCAAACAGCACATGACGCAAAGAAAAAAAGAGGCGCAATGAGGTAGCTGTGTGAGTAAGATTAGCGACCCTAGTGGCCGACACAAACACCGGGCCCATCTAGGAGTGGCACTGCAGTGTCACGCAGGATGTCCCTTCCAAAAAACCCTCCCCAAACAGCACATGACGCAAAGAAAAATAAAAGAAAAAAGATGTGCAAGATGGAATTGTCCTTGGGCCCTCCCACCCACCCTTATGTTGTATAAACAGGACATGCACACTTTAACCAACCCATCATTTCAGTGACAGGGTCTGCCACACGACTGTGACTGATATGACGGGTTGGTTTGGACCCCCACCAAAAAAGAAGCAATTAATCTCTCCTTGCACAAACTGGCTCTACAGAGGCAAGATGTCCACCTCATCATCATCCTCCGATATATCACCGTGTACATCCCCCTCCTCACAGATTATCAATTCGTCCCCACTGGAATCCACCATCTCAGCTCCCTGTGTACTTTGTGGAGGCAATTGCTGCTGGTCAATGTCTCCGCGGAGGAATTGATTATAATTCATTTTAATGAACATCATCTTCTCCACATTTTCTGGATGTAACCTCGTACGCCGATTGCTGACAAGGTGAGCGGCGGCACTAAACACTCTTTCGGAGTACACACTTGTGGGAGGGCAACTTAGGTAGAATAAAGCCAGTTTGTGCAAGGGCCTCCAAATTGCCTCTTTTTCCTGCCAGTATAAGTACGGACTGTGTGACGTGCCTACTTGGATGCGGTCACTCATATAATCCTCCACCATTCTTTCAATGTTGAGAGAATCATATGCAGTGACAGTAGACGACATGTCCGTAATCGTTGTCAGGTCCTTCAGTCCGGACCAGATGTCAGCATCAGCAGTCGCTCCAGACTGCCCTGCATCACCGCCAGCGGGTGGGCTCGGAATTCTGAGCCTTTTCCTCGCACCCCCAGTTGCGGGAGAATGTGAAGGAGGAGATGATGACAGGTCGCGTTCCGCTTGACTTGACAATTTTGTCACCAGCAGGTCTTTGCACCCCAGCAGACTTGTGTCTGCCGGAAAGAGAGATCCAAGGTAGGTTTTAAATCTAGGATCGAGCACGGTGGCCAAAATGTAGTGCTCTGATTTCAACAGATTGACCACCCGTGAATCCTTGTTAAGCGAATTAAGGGCTGCATCCACAAGTCCCACATGCCTAGCGGAATCGCTCCCTTTTAGCTCCTTCTTCAATGCCTCCAGCTTCTTCTGCAAAAGCCTGATGAGGGGAAAGACCTGACTCAGGCTGGCAGTGTCTGAACTGACTTCACGTGTGGCAAGTTCAAAGGGCATCAGAACCTTGCACAACGTTGAAATCATTCTCCACTGCGCTTGAGACAGGTGCATTCCACCTCCTATATCGTGCTCAATTGTATAGGCTTGAATGGCCTTTTGCTGCTCCTCCAACCTCTGAAGCATATATAGAGGGTTGAATTCCACCTCGTTACCACTTCTTGCTTCAGATGATGGCAGGGCAGGTTCAGTAGTTTTTGGTGGTGCTCCAGTCTTCTGTACGTGGTGCCTGTACGCCGAAAGTGTCCCGCAATTCTTCTGGCCACCGACAGCATCTCTTGCACGCCCCTGTCGTTTTTTAAAAAATTCTGCACCACCAAATTCAAGGTATGTGCAAAACATGGGACGTGCTGGAATTTGCCCATATTTAATGCACACACAATATTGCTGGCGTTGTCCGATGCCACAAATCCACAGGAGAGTCCAATTGGGGTAAGCCATTCTGCGATGATCTTCCTCAGTTGCCGTAAGAGGTTTTCAGCTGTGTGCGTATTCTGGAAACCGGTGATACAAAGCGTAGCCTGCCTAGGAAAGAGTTGGCGTTTGCGAGATGCTGCTACTGGTGCCGCCGCTGCTGTTCTTGCGGCGGGAGTCCATACATCTACCCAGTGGGCTGTCACAGTCATATAGTCCTGACCCTGCCCTGCTCCACTTGTCCACATGTCCGTGGTTAAGTGGACATTGGGTACAACTGCATTTTTTAGGACACTGGTGAGTCTTTTTCTGACGTCCGTGTACATTCTCGGTATCGCCTGCCTACAGAAGTGGAACCTAGATGGTATTTGGTAACGGGGGCACACTGCCTCAATAAATTGTCTAGTTCCCTGTGAACTAACGGCGGATACCGGACGCACGTCTAACACCAACATAGTTGTCAAGGACTCAGTTATCCGCTTTGCAACAGGATTACTGCTGTGATATTTCATCTTCCTCGCAAAGGACTGTTGGACAGTCAATTGCTTACTGGAAGTAGTACAAGTGGGCTTACGACTTCCCCTCTGGGATGACCATCGACTCCCAGCAGCAACAACAGCAGCGCCAGCAGCAGTAGGCGTTACACGCAAGGATGCATCGGAGGAATCCCAGGCAGGAGAGGACTCGTCAGAATTGCCAGTGACATGGCCTGCAGGACTATTGGCATTCCTGGGGAAGGAGGAAATTGACACTGAGGGAGTTGGTGGGGTGGTTTGCGTGAGCTTGGTTACAAGAGGAAGGGATTTACTGGTCAGTGGACTGCTTCCGCTGTCGGCCCAAGTTTTTGAACTTGTCACTGACTTATTATGAATGCGCTGCAGGTGACGTATAAGGGAGGATGTTCCGAGGTGATTAACGTCCTTACCCCTACTTATTACAGCTTGACAAAGGGAACACACGGCTTGACACCTGTTGTCCGCATTTCTGGTGAAATACTTCCACACCGAAGAGCTGATTTTTTTGGTATTTTCACCAGGCATGTCAACGGCCCTATTCCTCCCACGGACAACAGGTGTCTCCCCGGGTGCCTGACTTAAACAAACCACCTCACCATCAGAATCCTCCTGGTCAATTTCCTCCCCAGCGCCAGCAACACCCATATCCTCCTCATCCTGGTGTACTTCAACACTGACATCTTCAATCTGACTATCAGGAACTGGACTGCGGGTGCTCCTTCCAGCACTTGCAGGGGGCGTGCAAATGGTGGAAGGCGCATGCTCTTCACGTCCAGTGTTGGGAAGGTCAGGCATCGCAACCGACACAATTGGACTCTCCTTGTGGATTTGGGATTTCGAAGAACGCACAGTTCTTTGCGGTGCTACTGCTTTTGCCAGCTTGAGTCTTTTCATTTTTCTAGCGAGAGGCTGAGTGCCTCCATCCTCATGTGAAGCTGAACCACTAGCCATGAACATAGGCCAGGGCCTCAGCCGTTCCTTGCCACTCCGTGTGGTAAATGGCATATTGGCAAGTTTACGCTTCTCCTCCGACAATTTTATTTTAGGTTTTGGAGTCCTTTTTTTACTGATATTTGGTGTTTTGGATTTGACATGCTCTGTACTATGACATTGGGCATCGGCCTTGGCAGACGACGTTGCTGGCATTTCATCGTCTCGGCCATGACTAGTGGCAGCAGCTTCAGCACGAGGTGGAAGTGGATCTTGATCTTTCCCTAATTTTGGAACCTCAACATTTTTGTTCTCCATATTTTAATAGGCACAACTAAAAGGCACCTCAGGTAAACAATGGAGATGGATGGATACTAGTATACAATTATGGATGGACTGCCGAGTGCCGACACAGAGGTAGCTACAGCCGTGGACTACCGTACTGTACTGTGTCTGCTGCTAATATAGACTGGTTGATAAAGAGATGTAGTAGTAGTATGTATGTATAAAGAAGAAAGAAAAAAAAAACACGGGTAGGTGGTATACAATTATGGACGGACTGCCGAGTGCCGACACAGAGGTAGCTACAGCCGTTGACTACCGTACTGTACTGTGTCTGCTGCTAATATAGACTGGTTGATAAAGAGATGTAGTAGTAGTATGTATGTATAAAGAAGAAAGAAAAAAAAAACCACGGGTAGGTGGTATACAATTATGGACGGACTGCCCAGTGCCGACACAGAGGTAGCTACAGCCGTGGACTACCGTACTGTACTGTGTCTGCTGCTAATATAGACTGGTTGATAAAGAGATGTAGTAGTAGTATGTATGTATAAAGAAGAAAGAAAAAAAAACCACGGGTAGGTGGTATACAATTATGGACGGACTGCCCAGTGCCGACACAGAGGTAGCTACAGCCGTGGACTACCGTACTGTACTGTGTCTGCTGCTAATATAGACTGGTTGATAAAGAGATGTAGTAGTAGTAGTATGTATGTATAAAGAAGAAAGAAAAAAAAACCACGGGTAGGTGGTATACAATTATGGACGGACTGCCCAGTGCCGACACAGAGGTAGCTACAGCCGTGGACTACCGTACTGTACGGTGTCTGCTGCTAATATAGACTGGTTGATAAAGAGATGTAGTAGTAGTAGTAGTATGTATGTATAAAGAAGAAAGAAAAAAAAACCACGGGTAGGTGGTATACAATTATGGACGGACTGCCCAGTGCCGACACAGAGGTAGCTACAGCCGTGGACTACCGTACTGTACTGTGTCTGCTGCTAATATAGACTGGTTGATAAAGAGATGTAGTAGTAGTATGTATGTATAAAGAAGAAAGAAAAAAAAACCACGGGTAGGTGGTATACAATTATGGACGGACTGCCCAGTGCCGACACAGAGGTAACTACAGCCGTGGACTACCGTACTGTACTGTGTCTGCTGCTAATATAGACTGGTTGATAAAGAGATGTAGTAGTAGTAGTATGTATGTATAAAGAAGAAAGAAAAAAAAACCACGGGTAGGTGGTATACAATTATGGACGGACTGCCGAGTGCCGACACAGAGGTAGCTACAGCCGTGAACTACCGTACTGTGTCTGCTGCGACTGGATGATAAATAATGATATAAAAAATATATATATATCACTACTGCAGCCGGACAGGTATATATTATATAATGACGGACCTGCTGGACACTGTCTGTCAGCAGAATGAGTTTTTTATAGAATAAAAAAAAAACACCACACAAGTGAAGTCACACGACGAGTGTTTAACTTTTTCAGGCAATCACAATATAGTATACTATACTACTAACTATACTGGTGGTCAGGTCACTGGTCAGTCACACTGGCAGTGGCACTCCTGCAGCAAAAGTGTGCACTGTTTAATTTTAATAATAATATGTACTCCTGGCTCCTGCTATAACCTATAACTGGCACTGCAGTGCTCCCCAGTCTCCCCCACAATTATAAGATGTGTGAGCTGAGCACAGTCAGATACGAGTGTTTAACTTTTTCAGGCAATCACAATATAGTATACTATACTACTAACTATACTGGTGGTCAGTGTGGTCAGGTCACTGGTCAGTCACACTGGCAGTGGCACTCCTGCAGCAAAAGTGTGCACTGTTTAATTTTAATAATAATATGTACTCCTGGCTCCTGCTATAACCTATAACTGGCACTGCAGTGCTCCCCAGTCTCCCCCACAATTATAAGATGTGTGAGCTGAGCACAGTCAGATATATACATAGATGATGCAGCACACTGGGCTGAGCAGTGCACACAGATATGGTATGTGACTGAGTCACTGTGTATCGTTTTTTTCAGGCAGAGAACGGATATATTAAATAAAACTGCACTGTCTGGTGGTCACTGTGGTCAGTCACTAGTAAACTCTGCACTCTCTACAGTTCTACAGTACTCCTAAGCTCCAGTAAATCAGGTCAATCTCTCTCTCTCTCTCTTCTAATCTAAATGGAGAGGACGCCAGCCACGTCCTCTCCCTATCAATCTCAATGCACGTGTGAAAATGGCGGCGACGCGCGGCTCCTTATATAGAATCCGAGTCTCGCGAGAATCCGACAGCGTCATGATGACGTTCGGGCGCGCTCGGGTTAACCGAGCAAGGCGGGAAGATCCGAGTCGCTCGGACCCGTGAAAAAAAACATGACGTTCGTGCGGGTTCGGATTCAGAGAAACCGAACCCGCTCATCTCTAGTCTCACCGAACCGTCCGGTTTCGGTACCACAAACAGTGTGGAATAGTAACCCCGTCCTTGTTGAAGTAGGGGCACCTTGACTATCACCTGCTGGGAATACAGCTTGTGAATTGCCTCTAGCACAGCCTCCCTGCCTGAGGGAGTTGTCGGCAAGGCAGATTTGAGGAAACGGCGGGGGGGAGACGCCTCGAATTCCAGCTTGTACCCTTGAGATACTACTTGAAGGATCCAGGGATCCACCTGTGAGCGAGCCCACTGATCGCTGAAATTTTTGAGGTGGCCCCCCACCGTACCTGGCTACGCCTGTGGAGCCCCCGCGTCATGCGGTGGACTCAGAGGAAGCAGGGGAAGAATTTTGATTCTGGGAACTGGCTGACTGGTGCAGCTTTTTCCCTCTTCCCTCGTCTCTGTGCAGAAAGGAAGCGCCTTTGACCCGCTTGCTTTTCTGAAGCCGAAAGGACTGTACCTGATAATACAGTGCTTTCTTAGGCTGCGAGGAAACCTGAGGTAAAAAAATTTCTTCCCAGCTGTTGCTGTGGATACGAGGTCCCAGAGACCATCCCCAAACAATTCCTCACCCTTATAAGGCTCTATGTGCCTTTTAAAGTCAGCATCACCTGTCCAGTGTCGGGTCTCTAATACCCTCCTGACAGAATGGACATTGCATTAATTCTGGATGCCAGCCGGCAAAATATCCCTCTGTGCATCCCTCATATATAAGACGACGTCTTATGTTCGCAAAATAGTGTCCCTGTTTGACAGGGTTACAGACCACGCTGCAGCAGCACTATCTGCAGGTCTCAGTCTAGTACCTGAGTGTGTAAATACAGACTTCAGGATAGCCTCCTGCTTTTTATCAGCAGGTACCTTCAAAGTGGCCGTATCCTAAGACGGCAGTGCCACCTTTTTTGACAAAAACGTGTGAGCGCCTTATCCACCCTAGGGGATATCTCCCAGCGTAACTTATCCTCTGGCGGGACAGGGTACGCCATCAGTAACTTTTTAGAAATTACCAGTTTCTTATCGGGGGAACCCACGCTTTTTCACACTTCATTCACTCATTTGATGGGGGAACAAAACACTGCCTGCTTTTTCTCCCCAAACATAAAATCCTTTTTTAGTGGTACTTGGGTTAATGTCAGAAATGTGTAACACATTTTTTATTGCCGGGATCATGTAACGGATGTTCCTAGTGGATTGTGTATATGTCTCAACCTCATCGACACTGGAGTCAGACTTCGTGTCGACATCTGTGTCTGCCATCTGAGGGAGCGGGCGTTTTTGAGCCCCTGATGGCCTTTGAGATGCCTGGGCAGGCGCGGGCTGAGAAGCCGGCTGTCCCACAGCTGTTACGTCATCCAGCCTTTTATGTAAGGAGTTGACACTGTCGGTTTATACCTTCCACCTATCCATCCACTCTGGTGTCGGACCGACAGGGGGCGACATCACATTTATCGGCATCTGCTCTGCCATCACATAAGCCTCCTCATCAAACGTGTCGACACAGCCGTACCGACACACCGCACACACACACAGGGAATGCTCTGACTGAGGACAGGACCCCACACAGCCCTTTGGGGAGACAGAGAGAGAGTATGCCAGCACACACCAGAGCGCTATCTAATTTTGGGATTAACACTATATTGAGTGAATTTTTCCCAATAGCTGCTTGTATATACAATATTGCGCCTAAATTTTGTGCCCCCCCTCTCTTTTTAACCCTTTGAGCCTGAAAACTATAGGGGAGAGCCTGGGGAGCTGTCTTCCAGCTGCACTGTGAAGAGAAAATGGCGCCAGTGTGCTGAGGGAGAAGCCACGCCCCTTTTTCAACTGACTTTCTCCCGCTTTTTCTAGAATACTGGCAGGGGTAATTTTACATCTATATAGCCTCTAGGACTATATATGATGTAGATTTGCCAGCCAAGGTGTCATATATTGCCCTCAGGGCGCCCCCCCCAGTGCCCTGCACCCTCAGTGACCGGAGTGTGAAGTGTGCATGAGGAGCAATGGCGCACAGCTGCAGTGCTGTGCGCTACCTTGGTGAAGACCGAAGTCTTCTGCCGGCGATTTTCCGGACCTCTTCTTGCTTCTGGTTCTGTAAGGGGGACGGCGGCGCGGCTCCGGGAACGAACACCAAGGCCAGTTCCATGCGGTCGATCCCTCTGGAGCTAATGGTGTCCAGTAGCCTAAGAAGCCCAAGCTAGCTGCAAGCAGGTAGGTTCGCTTCTTCTCCCCTTAGTCCCTCGATGCAGTGAGCCTGTTGCCAGCAGGTCTCACTGTAAAATAAAAAACCTAAAATAAACTTTCTTTCTAGGAGCTCAGGAGAGCCCCTAGTGTGCATCCAGCTCGGCTGGGCACAGAAATCTAACTGAGGTCTGGAGGAGGGTCATAGTGGGAGGAGCCAGTGCACACCAGATAGTACCTAATCTTTCTTTTAGAGTGCCCAGTCTCCTGCGGAGCCCGTCTATTCCCCATGGTCCTTACGGAGTTCCCAGCATCCACTAGGACGTCAGGGAAAGGATTTTGAATCCCGGGTAAGACTCATACCAGCCACACCAATCACACCGTATAACTCGTGATACTATACCCAGTTAACAGTATGAAATATATAACTGAGCCTCTCAACAGATGGTTCAACAATAACCCTTTAGTTAAACAATAACTATATACAAGTATTGCAGACAATCCGTACTTGGGACGGGCGCCCAGCATCCACTATGGACTACGAGAAATAGATTTACCGGTGAGTAAAATCTTATTTTCTCTGACGTCCTAGTGGATGCTGGGAACTCCGTAAGGACCATGGGGATTATACCAAATCTCCCAAACGGGCGGGAGAGTGCGGATGACTCTGCAGCACCGAATGAGCGAACTCTAGGTCCTCCTCAGCCAGGGTATCAAACTTATAGAATTTAGCAAATGTGTTTGACCCCGACCAAGTAGCTGCTCGGCAAAGTTGTAAAGCAGAGACCCCTCGGGCAGCCGCCCAAGAAGAGCCCACCTTCCTCGTGGAATGGGCTTTTACAGATTTTGGATGCGGCAGTCCAGCCGTAGAATGTGCAAGTTGAATCGTGCTACAGATCCAGCGAACAATAGTCTGCTTTGAAGCAGGCGCACCCAACTTGTTGGGCGCATGCAGGATAAATAGCGAGTCAGTCTTTCTGACTCCAGCTGTCCTGGAAACATAGATTTTTAGGGCCCGGACTGCGTCCAGCAACTTGGAGTCCTCCAAGTCACGAGTAGCCGCAGGCACCACAATAGGCTGGTTCAAATGAAACGCTGAAACAACCTTTGGGAGAAATTGGGGACGAGTCCTCAATTCCGCCCTATCCATATGGAAAATCAGATAAGGGCTTTTACAAGACAAAGCCGCCAATTCTGACACACGCCTGGCCGAAGCCAAGGCCAATAACATGACCACTTTCCACGTGAGATATTTTAGTTCCACGGTTTTAAGTGGTTCAAACCAATGCGACTTTAGGAAATCCAACACCACGTTGAGATCCCAAGGTGCCACTGGGGGTACAAAAGGGGGCTGAATATGGAGCACTCCCTTAACAAATGTCTGAACTTCAGGTAGTGAAGCCAGTTCTTTTTGGAAGAAAATCGATAGAGCCGAAATCTGGACCTTAATGGAACCCAATTTTAGGCCCATAGTCACCCCTGACTGTAGGAAGTGCAGAAATCGACCTAGCTGAAATTCCTCCGTTGGGGCCTTCCTGGCCTCACACCACGCAACATATTTCCGCCATATGCGGTGATAATGGTTTGCGGTCACTTCTTTCCTAGCTTTAATTAGCGTAGGGATAACTTCCTCCGGAATGCCCTTTTCCTTCAGGATCCGGCGTTCAACCGCCATGCCGTCAAACGCAGCCGCGGTAAGTCTTGGAACAGACAGGGCCCCTGCTGCAGCAGGTCCTGTCTGAGCGGCAGAGGCCATGGGTCCTCTGAGATCATTTCTTGAAGTTCTGGGTACCAAGCTCTTCTTGGCCAATCCGGAACAATGAGTATAGTTCTTACTCCTCTCCTTCTTATTATTCTCAGTACCTTGGGTATGAGAGGCAGAGGAGGGAACACATACACCGACTGGTACACCCACTGTGTTACCAGAGCGTCCACAGCTATCGCCTGAGGGTCCCTTGACCTGGCGCAATATCTTTTTAGCTTTTTGTTGAGGCGGGACGCCATCATGTCCACCTGTGGCCTTTCCCACCGGTGTACAACCATTTGGAAGACTTCTGGATGAAGTCCCCACTCTCCCGGGTGGAGGTCGTGTCTGCTGAGAAAGTCTGCTTCCCAGTTGTCCACTCTGGGAATGAACACTGCTGACAGTGCTAACACATGATTTTCCGCCCATCGGAGAGTCCTTGTGGCTTCTGCCATCGCCATCCTGCTTCTTGTGCCGCCCTGACGGTTTACATGGGCGACCGCCGTGATGTTGTCTGACTGGATCAGCACCGGCTGGTGTTGAAGCAGGGGTCTTGCCTGACTTAGGGCATTGTAAATGGCCCTTAGTTCCAGAATATTTATGTGTAGGGAAGTCTCCTGACTTGTCCATAGTCCTTGGAAGTTTCTTCCCTGTGTGACTGCCCCCCAACCTCGAAGGCTGGCATCCGTGGTCACCAGGATCCAGTCCTGTGTGCCGAATCTGCGGCCCTCTAGAAGATGAGCACTCTGCAGACACCACAACAGCGACACCCTGGTCCTTGGAGACAGGGTTATCAGCCGATGCATCTGAAGATGCGATCCGGACCACTTGTCCAACAGATCCCACTGAAAGATCCTTGCATGGAACCTTCCGAATGAAATTGCTTCGTAAGAAGCCACCATCTTTCCCAGGACTCGCGTGCAGTGGTGCACCGACACCTGTTTTGGTTTTAGGAGGTCTCTGACTAGAGATGACAACTCCTTGGCCTTCTCCTCCGGGAGAAACACTTTTTTCTGTTCTGTGTCCAGAACCATCCCCAGGAACAGTAGACGCGTTGTAGGAACCAGCTGCGACTTTGGAATATTCAGGATCCAGCCGTGCTGTTGTAGCACTTCCCGAGCTAGTGCTACACCGATCAACAACTGTTCCCTGGACCTCGCCTTTATAAGGAGATCGTCCAAGTACGGGATAATTAAAACTCCCTTTCTCCGAAGGAGTATCATCATTTCGGCCATTACCTTGGTAAATACCCGCGGTGCCGTGGACAGACCAAACGGCAACGTCTGGAATTGGTAATGACAGTCCTGTACCACAAATCTGAGGTACTCCTGGTGAGGAGGGTAAATGGGGACATGCAGGTAAGCATCCTTGATGTCCAGTGATACCATGTAATCCCCCTCGTCCAGGCTTGCAATCACCGCCCTGAGCGATTCCATCTTGAACTTGAACCTTCTTATATAAGTGTTCAGGGATTTTAAATTTAAAATGGGTCTCACCGAACCGTCTGGTTTCGGTACCACAAACATTGTGGAATAGTAACCCCGTCCTTGTTGAAGGAGGGGTACCTTGATTATCACGTGCTGAGAATACAGCTTGTGAATCGCCTCCAGCACTGCCTCCCTGTCCGGGGGAGCTGTCGGCAAGGCAGATTTGAGGAAACGGCGAGGGGGAGACGTCTCGAATTCCAGCTTGTACCCCTGAGATACTACTTGTAGAATCCAGGGATCCACCCGTGAGCGAGCCCACTGGTCGCTGAAGTTCTTGAGACGGGCCCCCACCGTACCTGGCTCCGCCTGTGGAGCTCCAGCGTCATGCGGTGGACTTAAAGGAAGCGGGGGAGGACTTTTGTTCCTGGGAACTGGCTGTATGTTGTAGCTTTTTCCCTCTACCTCTGCCTCTGGGCAGAAAGGACGCGCCTCTAACCCGCTTGCCCTTCTGGGGCCGAAAGGACTGTACCTGATAATACGGTGCTTTCTTTGGCTGTGAGGGAACATGGGGTAAAAATGCTGACTTCCCAGCTGTCGCTGTGGAAACGAGGTCCGAGAGACCATCCCCAAACAACTCCTCACCCTTGTAAGGCAATACTTTCATGTGCCTTTTAGAATCTGCATCTCCTGTCCACTGCCGAGCCCACAATCCTCTCCTGGCAGAAATGGACATTGCGTTTATTTTAGATGCCAGCCGGCAAATATCCCTCTGTGCATCTCTCATGTACAAGACAGCGTCTTTAATATGCTCTACGGTTAGCAATATAGTGTCCCTGTCTAGGGTATCAATGTTTTCCGACAGGGAATCTGACCACGCAGCTGCAGCACTGCACATCCATGCTGAAGCAATAGCCGGTCTCAGTATAATACCTGAGTGTGTATATACAGACTTCAGGATAGCCTCCTTGTCACGATCCGGGTATCTGGACGCCATTACTTACCCTTCAGATGCCTCCTAAGGCTGGCTCAGCGTTCCAGGACCGGATCCCGCTGTTCCTGAGTTTCCACATGCAGAATGTCAGAGTGGTGATTTCATCAGCCGCGGCCTCCGCTGTGCCCGCGTGGTTAAATGTGCGCTTGTCAGTCTGGCGTCTCCTGTCTCCTGTGGCCAGCGTCGCCATTACTGTTTCAATTCTCACATGGATTACAAACCAAACTTCCCTCCAAGTGTCTGCATGGGCGCAGCCATCTTGGATTTTGTCATCTGAGCATTTCCACCAATCTGCTGTCTGTATTGTTGATTTGCATAATTGCCTAGCCAACCCCTTCCTTGCTGCAGGTATAAGTAAGCTGTGCCTGAGCAAGGAAGGCGTCAGTGCTTTGGTTGTCTAACCTAGTTCCAGTTTGTCTCTCTCCTGTGGTTGTCTTCCAGGTTCCAGCTCCTGTCTCCAGACTTCTGCTATAGAGACCCGCACCAGCATTCCATCTGCGGTGTAGCCTGACTCTCCGATCCATTCTGGACTCACCTGTTTCCAGCTACAACAATCACCTGCTTCCAGCCCAGCTTCCAGCAGTGTACAGCTTCTCTTAAAGGGCCGGTGTCCTTTCTGCAGTTTACCACTCTCCACCGGTATTATTATTTCACCGCTCTCAAACAATCACCTGCTTCCAGCCCAGCTTCCAGCAGTGTACAGCTTCTCTTAAAGGGCCGGTGTCCTTTTCTGCAGTTTACCACTCTCCACCGGTATTATTATTTCACCGCTCTCAAACTCCAAACTTCATTATTATTTCATCGCTCTCAAGTTCGTTTATTATTTAACTGGTTCCAGCCAGTATCCACTCCGTACCAACAACAGTCTGGTTCCAGCCAGTATCCACAGCAGCCGTTTTACCTACAGCAGCCCAGCCTTTCCTGGAACATCAGCTGGTACGATCCTGGGTTCTCTCCATTGCTACAGTCAGGCCTGGTAAGGACTTTCCAACTAGAAGATTATAAGAACTGTCTCACACTACAAGTGCCTGTGGCCCTTGCCACCCTGTAGTACCCAGGAATTGTATTTATCCTCTGTTGACTTTTATGTTTCCTTTTACTGCTGCTGTGTTACGGAGTTTGTCATAATAAACATCATTGACTTTTATCCTGGTTGTCGTGGTCACGCCTTCGGGCAGTTATTCTACATGTTACTTACATGTCTAGGGGTCTGATACAACCGCCCAGGTTCCGTTACATCTCAGCCCCTACAACTGAGGCTGCCTCCCGTCAGCTCAGACCCTCAGTTGTGACAGTAAGCACTGACCTAATGAATCCAGCCGGAGACCAGGATCAAGCAGCCAGGCCGATGCAAGAACTGGCAGCCCGACTTGAACATCAGGAGGCTGCACAGGGCCACATCATCCGCTGTCTCCAGGATCTCTCTACACGGCTGGATGGGATTCAAACGACCCTCCGTGGACCTGGCACGTCCGGTGCGTCCACTACAGTGACACCAGCTGTAACCCCACCCACCTTACCCATTTCCAGTCCACATCTTCATCTTCCAACGCCAGCAAAATTTGATGGATCTCCAAGGTTCTGCAGGGGATTTCTCAATCAATGTGAAATCCACTTTGAGCTTCTACCTGGCAATTTCTTCAGTGACCGTACCAAAATTCCCTATATCATCTCCCTTCTCAGTGGCTCAGCCCTTGACTGGGCATCACCTTTATGGGAGAAGTCTGATCCCCTGCTATCCTCCTATACTGACTTTGTAGCTACATTCAGGCGCATCTTCGACGAGCCAGGCCGGATAACATCTGCTTCATCTGAGATTCTCCGTTTACGCCAGGGAACACGTACTGTGGGACAGTATCTTATACAGTTTAAAATCCTGGCATCCGAACTGGCATGGAACGACGAGGCCCTGTATGCTGCATTCTGGCATGGCTTATCAGAACGCATCAAGGATGAGTTAGCTACCAGAGACTTGCCCTCTAAGTTGGATGAGCTAATTTCTCTTTGCACGAAGGTTGATCTACGTTTCAGAGAGAGAGCAACCGAGCGAGGAAGATCATCTACTCCTAAATCTTCTGCTCCTCCTCCTCGTCAACCATCTCCATCCAAGGATGAGCCTATGCAAATTAGTCGTTCCCGTCTATCTCCCGCTGAGCGCCGAAGACGTCTCTCTGAGTCTCTCTGTCTCTACTGTGCAGCTCCGTCGCACACTATCAATGCCTGTCCCAAACGTCCGGGAAACTCCAGATCCTAGCTCGCCAAGGAGAGGGCCGGCTAGGAGTAATGATCTCCTCTCCATCTCCTCATGACTGTAACCTCCCAGTGTCGCTCCAAATTGCTCAACGTTACAGGAACGTCATTGCCCTCCTTGATTCCGGAGCAGCTGGGAATTTCATAACCGAAGCTTATGTTAAACGGTGGTCCCTACCCACCGAGAGACTGTCCTCGTCCATCTCTTTGACTGCCGTGGATGGCAGCAAGATTTTTGACGCAGTCATTTCCTTAAGGACTCTTCCAGTTCGTCTGAGAGTGGGAGTTCTTCATTCTGAGTATATTTCTTTTTTAGTGATTCCAAGAGCCACACATCTAGTGGTTTTAGGCCTTCCATGGCTCCGTCTCCACAACCCATCAATTGACTGGACGACTACGCAAATACTGGCATGGGGTCCCTCCTGTGCTGAGACTTGTTTAGCCAAAGTTCTTCCTGTTTGTTCTTCCTTCCCCAGGTCATCTGATGTTCCGCCTCCTCCATATCAAGACTTCACGGACGTGTTCAGTAAAGCCTCTGCTGATATCCTTCCTCCTCATAGAGAATGGGACTGCCCAATCGACCTCATTCCAGGGAAGGTTCCACCGCGAGGCCGAACTTATCCGTTGTCTCTGCCTGAGACACACTCCATGGAAGAGTACATCAAAGAGAACCTGGCGAAGGGTTTCATCCGACCATCTTCTTCTCCAGCCGGCGCAGGCTTCTTCTTCGTTAAGAAGACGGTGGTCTGCGTCCGTGCATCGACTACAGAGGTCTGAACGACATTACCGTCAAGAACCGATACCCTTTACCCCTGATTACCGAGCTCTTTGATAGAGTTAGTGGTGCAACTATTTTCACAAAGCTGGACTTGAGGGGTGCCTACAATCTCATCCGAATCCGTGAGGGTGACGAGTGGAAGACCGCCTTTAACACCCGTGACGGACATTATGAGTACCTCGTCATGCCCTTCGGATTGAGCAATGCTCCAGCAGTCTTCCAGCACTTCGTGAATGAGATTTTCAGGGACATCTTGTACCGCCATGTCGTGGTTTATCTAGACGACATCCTCATCTTTGCTAATAATCTCGAAGATCATCGTTTCTGGGTAAAAGAGGTTCTTTCCAGTCTCCGTGTCAATCACCTCTATTGTAAATTGGAGAAGTGTGTGTTTGAAGTTAAAACCATTCCGTTTCTAGGTTACATTGTGTCCGGTTCCGGACTAGAGATGGATCCTGAGAAACTCCAAGCAATCCAGAATTGGCCTATACCCTTAAGCCTCAAAGGGGTCCAGAGGTTCTTAGGGTTCGCCAATTATTATAGAAAATTTATACGAGACTTTTCCACCATTGTGGCGCCTATCACTGCATTAACCAAGAAAGGTGCTAATCCGTCCAAGTGGTCCGAGGAAGCTACACAGGCCTTTCACCTTCTGAAGCAACGGTTCATCTCTGCACCAGTTCTGAAACAGCCCGACACCGACTCTCCTTTTATCTTAGAGGTAGATGCCTCCTCCGTTGGAGTAGGAGCAGTGTTATCCCAGAGGGCCAAAGATGGACATCTACATCCTTGCAGTTTCTTCTCCCGGAAGTTCTCCCCAGCTGAGCGCAACTATGCCATTGGCGATCAGGAGTTGCTAGCCATCAAGCTCGCTCTGGAGGAGTGGAGATACCTGTTGGAGGGAGCTTCCCACTCAATCACCATTCTTACCGACCACAAAAATCTTTTATATCTCAAAGGCGCACAATGTCTGAATCCTCGTCAGGCCAGATGGGCACTTTTCTTCTCTAGGTTTGACTTTAAACTCCAGTTCTGTCCGGGTTCTCAGAATCGTAAGGCCGATGCCCTTTCCCGCTCATGGGAGCAAGAAAATGAGTCCGAGTCTGCAGACAAGCATCCTATTATTAATCCGTTGGCATTCTCCACGGTAGGGATGGACTCTACGCCTCCACCAGGGAAAAGTTTTGTTAAGCCAGTTCTAAGGAAGAAGCTCATGCATTGGGCCCATGCTTCCCGTTTTGCTGGACATACAGGCATTCAGAAAACCCTTGAATTTATTTCTAGGTCCTACTGGTGGCCAACTCTGAAGAAGGACGTTATGGAATTTATTGCCTCCTGCCCAAAGTGTGCCCAACACAAAGTCTCCCGCCAGTCGCCTGCGGGGCAACTGGTTCCATTATCTGTTCCCCGTCGACCTTGGACCCATTTGTCGATGGACTTTGTTTCCGATCTACCTATCTGCAACAAGTTTAATACCATCTGGGTGGTAGTTGACCGGTTCACCAAGATGGCACATTTCATCCCTCTCACCGGTCTTCCGTCAGCTTCCAAGTTGGCTCAAGTGTTTATACAAGAGATCTTCCGACTTCACGGTCTTCCTGAAGAGATCATCTCGGATCGTGGAGTACAATTTGTAGCCAAATTTTGGCGAAGTTTGTGTCAAGCCCTCCAAATCAAGTTAAAGTTTTCCACGGCTTACCATCCTCAGACCAATGGTCAAACCGAGAGGGTGAATCAGGACTTGGAGGCCTTCCTACGTATATATGTGTCTTCCTCTCAAGATGACTGGGTTCAACTCCTTCCTTGGGCCGAGTTCAGCCACAACAATCAATACCATTCCTCATCTTCTTCTACACCATTCTTCATTAATTATGGATTCCACCCTAAAGTCCCAGAATTCCAACCGCTTCCCGCAACTTCTGTTCCAGCAGTGGATGTCACCTTGCGTCAGTTTTCAAATAACTGGAGGAACGTCCGCGCAGCCCTGCTTAAAGCCTCATTCAGGTATAAGAAGTTTGCCGATAGAAAGCGTAGAGCGGTTCCTGCCCTCAAGGTGGGTGATCGTGTGTGGCTGTCCACGAAGAATTTGAGGTTGAGAGTTCCCAGCATGAAATTTGCACCTCGCTACATCGGACCCTTCAAGATTGAACAAGTCATCAATCCTGTTGCCTACAGGTTACAGTTACCATCCTTCTTGAAAATACCCAGGACATTTCATGTTTCTTTGTTGAAACCGCTGATCCTGAATCGGTTTCATTCCGCACTTCCTCCAGCTCCCAAAGTTCAGACTCAACGGGGAGTCGAGTACGAGGTGGCCAAGATTTTGGACTCACGTTTCCGTTACGGTCAGTTACAATACCTCATTGACTGGAAGGGCTATGGTCCTGAAGAACGCTCTTGGACCAATGCCTCAGACGTCCATGCTCCTGCCTTGGTCCGAAATTTCCACGCAAAGTTTCCTTTAAAGCCTAAGAAGTGTCCTGGGGCCACTCCTAAAGGGGGGGGGGGGGGTGCTGTCACGATCCGGGTATCTGGACGCCATTACTTACCCTTCAGATGCCTCCTAAGGCTGGCTCAGCGTTCCAGGACCGGATCCCGCTGTTCCTGAGTTTCCACATGCAGAATGTCAGAGTGGTGATTTCATCAGCCGCGGCCTCCGCTGTGCCCGCGTGGTTAAATGTGCGCTTGTCAGTCTGGCGTCTCCTGTCTCCTGTGGCCGGCGTCGCCATTACTGTTTCAATTCTCACATGGATTACAAACCAAACTTCCCTCCAAGTGTCTGCATGGGCGCAGCCATCTTGGATTTTGTCATCTGAGCATTTCCACCAATCTGCTGTCTGTATTGTTGATTTGCATAATTGCCTAGCCAACCCCTTCCTTGCTGCAGGTATAAGTAAGCTGTGCCTGAGCAAGGAAGGCGTCAGTGCTTTGGTTGTCTAACCTAGTTCCAGTTTGTCTCTCTCCTGTGGTTGTCTTCCAGGTTCCAGCTCCTGTCTCCAGACTTCTGCTATAGAGACCCGCACCAGCATTCCATCTGCGGTGTAGCCTGACTCTCCGATCCATTCTGGACTCACCTGTTTCCAGCTACAACAATCACCTGCTTCCAGCCCAGCTTCCAGCAGTGTACAGCTTCTCTTAAAGGGCCGGTGTCCTTTCTGCAGTTTACCACTCTCCACCGGTATTATTATTTCACCGCTCTCAAACAATCACCTGCTTCCAGCCCAGCTTCCAGCAGTGTACAGCTTCTCTTAAAGGGCCGGTGTCCTTTTCTGCAGTTTACCACTCTCCACCGGTATTATTATTTCACCGCTCTCAAACTCCAAACTTCATTATTATTTCATCGCTCTCAAGTTCGTTTATTATTTAACTGGTTCCAGCCAGTATCCACTCCGTACCAACAACAGTCTGGTTCCAGCCAGTATCCACAGCAGCCGTTTTACCTACAGCAGCCCAGCCTTTCCTGGAACATCAGCTGGTACGATCCTGGGTTCTCTCCATTGCTACAGTCAGGCCTGGTAAGGACTTTCCAACTAGAAGATTATAAGAACTGTCTCACACTACCAGTGCCTGTGGCCCTTGCCACCCTGTAGTACCCAGGAATTGTATTTATCCTCTGTTGACTTTTATGTTTCCTTTTACTGCTGCTGTGTTACGGAGTTTGTCATAATAAACATCATTGACTTTTATCCTGGTTGTCGTGGTCACGCCTTCGGGCAGTTATTCTACATGTTACTTACATGTCTAGGGGTCTGATACAACCGCCCAGGTTCCGTTACATCTCAGCCCCTACAACTGAGGCTGCCTCCCGTCAGCTCAGACCCTCAGTTGTGACACTCCTGCTTTCTATCTGCAGGCTCCTTTAGGGCGGCCGTGTCCGGAGACGGTAGTGCCACCTTTTTTGACAGACGTGTGAGCGCTTTATCCACCCTAGGGGATGTCTCCCAACGTGACCTGTCCTCTGGCGGGAAAGGGTACGCCATTAGTAACTTTTTAGAAATTACCAGTTTCTTATCGGGGGAAGCCCACGCTTCTTCACACACTTCATTTAATTCATCAGATGGGGGAAAAACTACCGGTAGTTTTTTCTCTCCAAACATAATACCCTTTTTTGTGGTACCTGGGGTAATATCAGAAATATGCAACACATTTTTCATTGCCGTAATCATGTAACGGGTGGCTCTATTGGAATGTACACTAGTCTCATCATCGTCGACACTGGAGTCAGTATCCGTGTCGACATCTGTGTCTGCCATCTGAGGTAGCGGGCGTTTTAGAGCCCCTGATGGCTTTTGAGACGTCTGGGCAGGCACAGGCTGAGAAGTCGGCTGCCCCACATCTGCTATGTCGTCAAACCTTTTATGTAAGGAGTTGACACAGTCGCGTAATTCCTGCCACATAACCATCCACTCAGGTGTCGACCCCGCAGGGGGTGACATCACATTTATCGGCACCTGCTCCGCCTCCACATAAGCCTCCTTATCAAACATGTCGACACAGCCGTACCGACACACGCACACACACAGGGAATGCTCTGACTGAGGACAGGACCCCACAAAGTCCTTTGGGGAGACAGAGAGAGAGTATGCCAGCACACACCAGAGCGCTATATATAATGTAGGGATTCACACTATACATACAGTGATTTTTCCCTTATAGCTGCTATTAGTATACAGATACTGCGCCTAAATTTAGTGCCCCCCCTCTCTTTTTTACCCTATGAAGTCTGGAAACTGCAGGGGAGAGCCTTGGGAGCGTCCTTCCAGCGGAGCTGTGAGAGGAAATGGCGCCAGTGTGCTGAGGGAGATAGCCCCGCCCCTTTCTCGGCGGGCTTCTCCCGCTTTTTATGGAATATATGTCAGGGGATTTTACACATATATAGTCTTAATGACTATATTATGTGTTATTTTGCCAGTAAGGTACTCTTATTGCAGCCCCAGGGCGCCCCCCCCAGCGCCCTGCACCCATCAGTGACCGGAGTGTGTGGTGTGCATGGGGAGCAATGGCGCACAGCTGCAGTGCTGTGCGCTACCTTAATGAAGACCGAAGTCTTCTGCCGCCGATTTTCAGGAACATCTTCTTGCTTCTGGCTTTGCAAGGGGGACGGCGGCGCGGCTCCGGGACCGGACGACCGAGGCTGGGCCTGTGTTCGATCCCTCTGGAGCTAATGGTGTCCAGTAGCCTAAGAAGCCCAAGCTAGCTGCAAGCAGGTAGGTCCGCTTCTCTCCCCTATGTCCCTCGTAGCAGTGAGTCTGTTGCCAGCAGATCTCACTGAAAATAAAAAACCTAAATATAACTTTCTTTTCTAAGAGCTCAGGAGAGCCCCTAGTGTGCATCCAGCTCGGCCGGGCACAAAATTCTAACTGAGGTCTGGAGGAGGGTCATAGAGGGAGGAGCCAGTGCACACCAGGTAGTCCTAAAGCTTTCTTTAGTTGTGCCAAGTCTCCTGCGGAGCCGCTATTCCCCATGGTCCTTACGGAGTTCCCAGCATCCACTAGGACGTCAGAGAAAAGGGGTATTACAGCTTGGCGTGTGATTTTACACCCCCACCACCTCGGTATACTGTGTGGTGTGCCATCCTTCCCTGGGACAAGTTCCATTTGTGTCATTATTTCTGAGTATAATATGGTTGTCCTCACTACTGGATTAGGATATTACCTGATTTGGCCTTAACACGGAGTACAGGGGTACTGCACTTAATAGAAGCTAGTTCCAACAAGTAGCACATAAATATATAAATATGGAAATGTCATCAACATACGTTATGTCTGCTGGACACAAAGTGGCTTTGCCCTGGCATCTGATAAAGTCATTTACAATCAATTTCCACTCTGTTACTATAAGTCTGCCACTAAATACATCTGCAGATCTCACATTTGCTGTAATTGCTGTACAGGCATTTCACCTTCTATGCCTCCTTGCAGTGTGCACTGGTATCGTGTACATTATATACAAATATACATGTACTGTATAAAAGGTAGAAGAAAACTGTAATAATTACAATAAGCACAATTTATATATGTAGCCCAAATATTCTAACACAGAGACCACTCTTTCAGAAGGCATCTACATACAGCAAGAAGTCCAGGAGACACTTATTAATATACATCCAGTCGGCCTTTTGATGCCTTCAGCATTGTTCTTCTCATACCCTTTACTTCAAAGACCTTTGTGGCACCGTATTCTTCTGGTTCTCTTCCTATCAATCCAATTGTCCCTTCAGTGTCTCTACCTCTGGCTCAACCTCAACTCCTTAGCTACTTTCCTGTTGGTCTTGTAGCTCAACTACCTTCCTGCTGGTCCTGTAGCTCAACTACCTTCCTGCTGGTCCTGTAGCTGGACCCACATCTCACCTATTCTGGGCACAAAGTGTTTGTATATTGCAACATCAGGTTTTTCCTGGTCCCCAAAGCAATTAACTCCACTCATGTCATCCGTATGCATCCTACCAAGATGTATTACATGGAAAATTTTGTTGCAAGGCTCAACGTCCATTGTGCAGGCTTGGAATCTGGTGACTTGAGAGACCAAACCACCCCCCAAACCGAGACCGTACTGCTCAGCTACACTCTAGTCCCTCTTGAGAGTAGATGATGCCAATCTGCACACTGGCCTCCCTGGGGCTACACCATTCACCCAGGCATCGTCCCAGCATCTGAACTGCATTGCGGTCTTAGTCTCATGACAGCGGGATATGCTATTAGCGGCCTAACTATCTTCCATTTAAAAGTGCCTCTGATGCTCCCCTGCTGGGTCTCCGTTGTTTAGGAAGGCAGCAACCCCAACACAAAGATTGAGATCTGTCTTATTCCAGACTCCTCTCGATTCCACAGCTTGTTCCATCGGCCTAGTATGTCATCAGCCCAGTGGTCTTCAGAGAGGCCAAACACATAACATCCTAGACAGTAGCTGCCCCATAGAGAACCTGAGAACTCACTTGCTCTCCTGGGGCTATCTGGCACCTTTACCCTTTGGGATCTTTGCTGACTCTCTACTGCGATCCTGGACAGCTACAAACTGACTGACCATCCTCCATACCAGGAAAGCTAGACTTGTAATAATTGTTATATAAAGTGGAGATATTATTTGCACTTACTAGTTATGTTATTTTCTGATCACTAATACAGCATGATAGATATTGTTCCCAGGAGGTGCACAAGACAATTTTGTAGTTTGACAATCTTTTTTTTTTTAAATCTGCTCATGATCTGGTCCTGTGGCGTAGATCGCAGTGTATTACAAGCTGCAGCATGGTTGACATGCTGCTGGTGTTTTGGGGCAGCATTCCAGAAAACAGGGGGGAACCGGTCACATTTTCTGGGAGTGCCAAACAAAGCTTCACTGGTCCCAGCAGCATGATTTTACTGGACATCCTAAGTAACCTGAGGGTTTACTCAGATGGGTTCGGTATGACACCCCAATCACCAACTTTTATTTAAAACACACACTATTGTCTGAACACGGAGCAAAATCCAGACACATTTGATAGGTAGTGCAGTGCAGCTATACGGAGAGATGTTCTGCTCACCGGACCTCCCAGACGGTAAGGATTTTTCTATATAGCGGTACCCACTCTATCGGGACTTTAGCTACCCGATGATATCCAAGATGTGTTTTAAAATAAGAATTTACTTACCGATAATTCTATTTCTCGGAGTCCGTAGTGGATGCTGGGGTTCCTGAAAGGACCATGGGGAATAGCGGCTCCGCAGGAGACAGGGCACAAAAAAGTAAAGCTTTTACCAGATCAGGTGGTGTGCACTGGCTCCTCCCCCTATGACCCTCCTCCAGACTCCAGTTAGGTACTGTGCCCGGACGAGCGTACACAATAAGGGAGGCAATTTGAATCCCGGGTAAGACTCATACCAGCCACACCAATCACACCGTACAACTTGTGATCTAGACCCAGTTAACAGTATGATAACAGAAAGAGCCTCTTAAAGATGGCTCCTTAACAATATAACCCGAATTTGTTAACAATAACTATGTACAGTATTGCAGATAATCCGCACTTGGGATGGGCGCCCAGCATCCACTACGGACTCCGAGAAATAGAATTATCGGTAAGTAAATTCTTATTTTCTCTATCGTCCTAAGTGGATGCTGGGGTTCCTGAAAGGACCATGGGGATTATACCAAAGCTCCCAAACGGGCGGGAGAGTGCGGATGACTCTGCAGCACCGAATGAGAGAATTCCAAGTCCTCTTTTGCCAGGGTATCAAATTTGTAGAATTTTACAAACGTGTTTTCCCCCGACCACGTAGCTGCTCGGCAGAATTGTAATGCCGAGACCCCTCGGGCAGCCGCCCAAGATGAGCCCACCTTCCTTGTGGAATGGGCCTTAACAGATTTAGGCTGTGGCAGGCCTGCCACAGAATGAGCAAGTTGAATTGTGTTACAAATCCAACGAGCAATCGTCTGCTTAGAAGCAGGGGCACCCAACTTGTTGGGTGCATATAGTATCAACAGCGAGTCAGATTTTCTGACTTCAGCCGTCCTTGAAATGTATATTTTTAAGGCTCTGACAACGTCCAACAACTTGGAGTCCTCCAAGTCGCCAGTGGCCGCAGGCACCACAATAGGTTGGTTCAGGCGAAACGCTGATACCACCTTAGGGAGAAAATGCGGACGAGTCCTCAGTTCTGCCCTATCCGAATGGAAGATTAGATAAGGGCTTTTATAAGATAAAGCCGCCAATTCAGATACTCTCCTGGCGGAAGCCAGGGCCAGTAACATAGTCACTTTCCATGTGAGATATTTAAAATCCACCTTTTTCAATGGTTCAAACCAATGGGATTTGAGGAAATCTAAAACTACATTTAGATCCCACGGTGCCACCGGAGGCACCACAGGAGGCTGTATATGCAGTACTCCTTTAACAAAAGTCTGTACCTCAGGAACTGAGGCCAATTCTTTTTGGAAGAATATTGACAGGGCCGAAATTTGAACCTTAATAGATCTCAATTTGAGACCCATAGACAATCCTGATTGTAGGAAATGTAGGAAACGACCCAGTTGAAATTCCTCCGTCGGAACACTCCGATCCTCGCACCACGCGACATATTTTCGCCAAATGCGGTGATAATGTTTCGCGGTGACTTCCTTCCTTGCCTTAATCAAGGTAGGAATGACTCCTTCTGGAATGCCTTTCCCTTTTAGGATCTGGCGTTCAACCGCCATGCCGTCAAACGCAGCCGCGGTAATTCTTGAAAGAGACAGGGACCCTGTTGTAGCAGGTCCCTTCTCAGAAGTAGAGGGCACGGGTCGTCCGTGACCAACTCTTGAAGTTCCGGGTACCAAGTCCTTCTTGGCCAATCCGGAGCCACTAGTATTGTTCTTACTCCTCCTCACCGTATAATCTTCAATACCTTTGGTATGAGAGGCAGAGGAGGAAACACATATACTGATTTGTACACCCAAGGTGTTACCAGTGCGTCCACAGCTATTGCCTGTGGATCTCTTGACCTGGCGCAATACTTGTCCAGTTTCTTGTTGAGGCGAGACGCCATCATGTCTACCATTGGTCTTTCCCAACAGTTTATTAGCATGTGGAAGACTTCTGGATGAAGACCCCCCTCTCCCGGGTGAATATCGTGTCTGCTGAGGAAGTCTGCTTCCCAGTTGTCCACGCCCGGGAAGAACACTGCTGACAGTGCTATTACGTGATTCTCCGCCCAGCGAAGAATCTTGGCAGCTTCTGCCATTGCACTCCTGCTTCTTGTGCCGCCCTGTCTGTTTACATGGGCGACCGCCGTGATGTTGTCCGACTGAATCAACACCGGTTTTCCTTGCAGGAGTGGTTCCGCCTGGCTTAGAGCATTTTAGATTGCTCTTAGTACCAGAATGTTTATGTGAAGAGACTTTTCCAGGTTCGTCCAACTTTCTCTAAGCAGCTCTTTAGGAGAGCCACCTAGATTGCACCCTTCTCGTTCGGGCACAAAATCTAACTGGAGTCTGGAGGAGGGTCATAGGGGGAGGAGCCAGTGCACACCACCTGATCTGGTAAAAGCTTTACTTTTTTGTGCCCTGTCTCCTGCGGAGCCGCTATTCCCCATGGTCCTTTCAGGAACCCCAGCATCCACTTAGGACGATAGAGAAATAAAAGTTGGTGATTTTTATCAAGTTTCCTTGGGACTTTTATGGATCTGACTGAAGAATTTTGGTGCAAGTTTTAATTAATTAATGAACATATATAAAAGGAATAAGAAGTGAGACTTTATTTGGAGTGACAGCGCTGCGGAGATATCAAAAGTTTTTCTCGTTTGCATATGTTCTACAGCTGATGGGCTGATCAGCATTTTGAAATTACAGCTGCAGTACACTGGGAGCACTTGAGAAGGGATCTTTGCTTTGTTTGTGTTGTCTAACCTGATACTTACCTTCGGGATGTTGGCTGTCAGTGTTCCGGTGCCGCTGTCCTGAGTGGTGACGGGATATCAGCATCAGTCACATGACAGCCAGCATCCTGACCGCCAGGATGCTAAATGTATACCACTTAGATGACTGATGTTCATGCACAGTGATCTGATGCTGCATCTTCGGCCCACAGAAGCTGGCAGTGGGTGTCTTTCTACTTAGGATGTCTCTTGCAGCTTTTTATAAAGATGAATACATTTCTGCAGGGGGGGCGGCACTGACATGCGGGGCGGACTAGCCCTGTGCTGGGCGTCACCCCGCATGTCTGAGTGCCTGATCGTAGCTGTGCTAAATTTAGCACAGCTACGATCAACTCGGAATGACCCCCTAAGTGCCTACTTCGTCAGCAGCATCCATGTCTAAGTGACCTTGAAATGGGTCCGTGCAGAACTTTAAACCATTAACACAAAAAGGCTGACTTAAAGCCAATACTACTAGTACTTCATGCACACAGTCAAGCTAAAAGGGCATTGTTTGAGTGCTAAGAAATGTTAACAATGTAACCATAAATTAATAATATAAAAATATGTTTAGATGGAGTTCTCCGTTAATGATGATGAAACCCAGCAGTAGCAGATGTACTGAGTTTGCCAGGTACAAGAAATGACAATGCAACAACAAAAGACTATTGGGATAACAGTTGGAATGGAAAGGGACGTATTTACCATCCATCTCCATACAGATATCCTAGTATTGCCCTTCAGGTAGCTCAGAGATGTAATGCACTGTGTGAGGAGACAGGTGGAATCCAATAGGGTGGTCAGCGCTATGGGATTTTCCAATCAGTATGGAGAGAACTATAGGGTGCTAGCAGTCTACAAGCAGGGAGGATGCCTTTTACCAGCATGGAGCATGAATTCCATAGAATTCAGTAACGTATATAGGGGGACATTTACTAAGCAGTGATAAGAGCGGAGAAGTGAGCCAGTGGAGAAGTTGCCCCATCAACCAATCAGCAGCTCTGTATAATTCTATAGTATGCAAATTATAGATGTTACTTCAGTGCTGATTGGTTGCCAAGGGCAACTTCTCCACTGGCTCACTTCTCTGCTCTTATCACTGCTTAGTAAATGTCCCCCATGGAAGGACACAGATTACTTACAAGGACAAAGTCATCCCTCTGGTAGGGCTGGAAATACTGGTCATAGCGGAAAGCTTGGGCTGTTATTCTTCCATTCATGGACCTGACATAGAGAAATGACAGAAACATGTAGCGCTACTGGTATGTACATCTTAGCAAATACATACTACACATACTGTAGCATTTACAATGAGTAACCCTTATGGTTCACTGTAGATCACAGGGGATGTAGTTCTGGAGCAGCAGGAGAGACAAATTAGAGCATCTTCCCATACAAGCCATACGTAATGCACAAATGATGAAACCTAAACAACCATACAATAAAACGTAAGTACAATATGGTGTAAAAATATTTAAAGCATAGTAAAGCAGTAATTAAAGTTTTCTAACTAGGGAACATAGGAGGATAATCATTACCATAAAATATTGGTTGGGAGTCAAACACACTGCATATGTAGTACATGCTGCTGTTGCCTATTGTCTAACGTCACAGAATTGTAACAGTTGGAGCCAAACGGCAACATTAATGACTGCTAGGTGTGTTATCGGCTACTAGAAGACTCCTGTCACCTAAACTCAGTTAAGGTGGCCATTTTGTAAGTACCAATGCTGATGAGTTTACTAGGAACTAGGGATAGCCTTGGTTCCTCCTAGTATATTAATCAGGTGCTAGATATTTCCTGCATGCTGCATTGTCATGAATTCTGGTTCAGCATACAAGATGGCTGCCTCTGCTGCATCACTTATTCCATGGTTCCAGTGAATTGATCGGCTGCAGTCTCATGAATATCAGCCAACATCAATTCTGCATATGGGTCATTTCATATGACTCACGTTACATTTCATGTTCATTCTTAGAAGTTTAAATACACCACACACAAAATTGAACCTGAAATGCAACATTTAAAAAATATAATAATAAAATGTGGGGTGGGTTGTCATTATTAATGCTTAGAAGCAAAAAAAAAAAAAGTACACTCTTAGGGGGGTACTTAATTACCCGCAATTCAGCATCGGGAGTGAAAAACTGAAGTTTTTCGCGATTTTTCCTGCTGTTTCTTAGATTTTTTTTGGCGTATGTAATTAGATCACCCCCCCAAAAAAATCATTTTCACTCGAAAACACCCTGGTTCAGTGAGACCTATGTGTTTTAAGTAGAATTAAATAAGCAAAATTTTCGAGGATTTTGCTTTGCCTGCAGGTGAAACAAAATCCCAGATAAGCTGTTTCTCGTGACGGCTTATCGGGGCGATCTCAATAGCCCCTGGCAAGACAATTACCCACGATCAATGATCGCGGACAATTGCATACCCCCCTTAGTAGTTACATTTTATTGTTTATATGCGTGACTTATGTTACAACAGAATGGACTTGGGAACTGAGGGGACTTACATATTTATTTAAACCTGCTCTATTAATTGTTTTTACGATATAATTGTTAAACTTATACTATACACTTTTAAGACCCTGAACTTGTGACTGACACAAACAAAAAACTGAACATTAACCAAACTATACCTTAAATCAGTTTTGACATGTGACTCACGTTATTTATATTACGTTACATTTCTGTCCCCAGTCAAAGGGCTCTGATACAAATCACTCAAACCTGTAGAATCCATGTGAATTGTTCAATGTAGGCCTGTTTATCTTCCTAATTAACTGATGTATAAAAGGGATTCGGTCTGAAGATCAACAGTGTCTAGGTCGACAATGTTTAGGTAGACCAATATAGGTCGACAGTCACTAGGTCGACAGGTCAAAAGGTCGACAGGTCAAAAGGTCGACAGTTCAAAAGGTCGACATGAGTTTTTCTAATTTTTTTCTCTTTTTGAACTTTTTCATACTTAACGATCCATGCGGACTACGATTGGGAATAGTAACCTGTGCAGAGTGCAGCGAGCCATGCGAGGGGACACGGTGCTCTAATTGGGCTTCCCGGTCACTTTACGGAGAGAAAGACACCAAAAAAACATGAAAAACGCATGTCGACTTTTTGACCTGTTGACCTAGAAACCCTGTCGACCTAGTGACTGTCGACCTATAGTGGTCGACCTAAACATTGTCAACCTAGACACTGTCGATCTAATGAACCACACCCGTATAAAATAATTCATATAGTGATGATGGCCATATAAAATACGTTTATAAAATACAGGGAAATTAGCCGTTTTCTACATTCACTTGAACAACTTAATTTTCAAGTATTGAGTCCATCTATTTTTTTTTTTTTTATTAACACATATGAGTAGATGTTACTCAGGGGGAGAAGTATCAAACCTTGGAGAGGGATAAAGTGGAAAGAGTTAAAAATGAGTTTTATGGTAAGAACTTACCTTTGTTAAAACTCTTTCTGCGAGGTACACTGGGCTCCACAAGGAAAGACATAGGGGGTGTAGAGTAGGATTTTGATCTGAGGCACCAACAGGCTCAAAAGCTTTGACTGTTCCCAGAATGCATAGCGCCGCCTCCTCTATAAACCCACCTACCTGCACAGGAGCTCAGTTTTTAGTTAACCAGCCCAATGCAGTAGCAGGAAAAGAGACGACAACGGTTAGTAGCCACATACACCACACTCTCACGACAGGAGAAGTGTCAGTGGCTAATGCCATACTAACCCAAAGAAGCTAAGTGCGTCAGGGTGTACCTCGCAGAAAGAGTTTTAACAAAGGTAAGTTCTTACCATAAAACTTGTTTTCTGCTGCGGGGTACACTGGGCTCCACAAGGAAAGACATAGGGGATGTCCTAAAGCAGTTCCTTATGGGAGGGGACGCACTGTAGCAGGCACAAGAACCCGGCGTCCAAAGGAAGCATCCTGGGAAGTGGCAGTATCGAAGGCAAAGAACCTTATGAAGGTGTTCACTGAAAACCACGTAGCCACCTTGCACAATTGTTCAAGGGTCGCACCACAGCGGGCCACCCAAGAAGGTCCAACAGACCGAGTAGAATGGGCCGTAATGTGAGCAGGAGCTGACAGACCAGCCCTCACATAAGCATGTGCAAACACCATTCTAATCCATCTGGCCAAAGTTTGCTTGTGAGCAGGCCAGCCCCGTTTGTGAAATCCAAACAGCACAAAGAGAGAATCAGATTTCCTAATAGAAGCAGTTCTCTTCACATAGATATGGAGAGCCCGTACCACATCCAAAGACCGCTCTTTGGGAGACAGATCAGGAGAAACAAATGCCGGAACCACAATCTCCTGGTTGAGGTGGAACGAAGAAACCACCTTAGGTAAATATCCGGGACGAGTCCTAAAAACCGTCCGGTCACGGTGAAATATCAGATATGGGGAACTACAAGACAAGGCACCCAAATCCGACACTCTTCTAGCTGAAGCAATAGCCAGCAGAAACACCATCTTAAGGGAAAGCCACTTAAGATCAGCCGAACCAAGAGGTTCAAACGGAGACTCTTGTAACGCCTCCAAAACCACCGACAAGTCCCAGGAGCCACAGGCGGGACATAGGGAGGTTGGATACGCAACACACCCTGAGTAAAGGTATGCACATCAGGTAAGGTCGCAATCTTTCTCTGAAACCACACTGACAAAGCAGATATTTGAACCTTAAGGGAGGCCAGACGCAGGCCTAAGTCCAGGCCCTGCTGAAGAAAGGCCAACAACTTGGCTGTACTAAACTTGGAAGCGTCATAATCATTAGATGTACACCAAATAAAGTAAGAATGCCAGACCCTATAGTAAATCCGAGCAGAAGCCGGTTTCCGGGCCCGTAACATAGTTTGAATGACCGCCTCAGAAAACCCTTTAGCCCTTAAGACGGAAGCTTCAAGAGCCACGCCGTCAAAGACAGCCGGGCTAGGTCCTGGTAGACACAGGGGCCCTGAACGAGGAGGTCTGGACATTGTGGAAGTAGAATTGGACGCTCTGACAATAGGCCCTGCAGGTCTGAGAACCAGTGCCGTCTGGGCCACGCTGGAGCTATGAGAAGCAGAATTCCTCTCTCTTGCTTGAACTTCCGAATTACCCTGGGCAGGAGTGACACTGGAGGGGACACGTATGGCAGTTGATACCTCCACGACACCGCCTGCGCATCCACGAATGCTGCTTGAGGATCCCTCGTCCTTGCTCCGAAGACCAGAACCTTGTGATTGTGTCGAGACGCCATCAGATCTACGTCTGGAAGGCCCACCTTTTCCACTAGGAGTTGAAACACTTCTGGATGGAGGCCCCACTCTCCGGCGTGTACGTCCTGACGACTGAGAAAGTCCGCTTCCCAATTCAGGACTCCCAGAATGAATATTGCCGATATGGCCGGTAGATGGCGTTCCGCCCAATGAAGAATCCGTGAGACTTCCTTCATTGCCAAACGGCTTCGAGTGCCGCCTTGATGATTTATGTAAGCCACTGTGGTGGCGTTGTCCGACTGAACTTGAACAGGACGGTTCTGAATTAAATGCTGGGCCAGGTTCAACGCATTGAAGACCGCCCGCAATTCCAGAATGTTGATCGAGAGGAGAGATTCCTCCTTGGTCCACCGACCCTGAAGGTAGTGTTGCTCCAGCACCGCTCCCCAACCTCTTAGACTGGCATCTGTCGTCAACAGGACCCAGTCGGATATCCAGAAGGGACGGCCTTTGCACAATCGTTGGTCCTGGAGCCACCAGTGCAGCGACAGACGGACCTCCGGAGTTAATGAGATCATTTGAGACCTGATCCGGTGAGGCAGGCCGTCCCACTTGGCTAGAATCAGCCTCTGGAGGGGGCGAGAATGGAATTGAGCATACTCCACCATGTCGAATGCTGATACCATGAGGCCCAGCACCTGCATCGCCGAATGTATCGACACTTGCAGACGAGAAAGGAAGCAACGAATCCTGTCCTGAAGCTTCAGGACTTTCTCCTGAGACAAGAACAACTGCTGGTTGTGAGTGTCCAATAGCGTTCCCAGGTGCACCATGCTCTGAGCAGGGACCAGGGAGGATTTCTTCTAGTTGATGAGCCACCCGTGGGCTTGTAGAAACTGGACCGTCATATCCAGATGACGTAGGAGAAGTTCTGGGGAATTTGCCAGTATCCTGACCCCTTGACGGCGGAGTACCACCGTCATCACCGCCATAACTTTGGTGAAGACTCGCGGAGCCGTTATTAAACCAAAAGGTAACGCCCGAAACTGGTAATGGAGGTTGCCAATCGCAAACCTTAGGTATTGCTGATGTGACACTACTATAGGAATATGCAGGTAAGCATCCTGTATGTCCAGGGAGACCATGTAGTCCCCAGGTTCCAAGGCCAGAACTATAGAGCAAAGGGTTTCCATACGGAACTTGGAAACTTTCACAAACCTGTTCAATGCCTTGAGGTTGAGAATGGGCCGGGAGGACCCATTCGGTTTCGGGACCAGAAACAGCGGAGAATAGTACCCCTGGCCCCTCTGAGCAAGAGGCACCTGTACTACGACTCCTGTATCCAGGAGGGTCTGTACCACCGAATGTAGAGTGTTTGCCTTTGTCTGTTCCAACGGGACGTCTGTCCGGCAAAATCGATGAGGGGGGCGGTTTTTGAAGGCTATGGCGTAACCTCGAGTGACGACTTCCCGTACCCAGGCATCCGAAGTGGTCTTCAACCATTCCTGGGTATACCCTAGAAGCCGGCCCCCCACCCTGGGATCCCCCAGGGGGAGGCCCACCCTGTCATGCGGCAGGCTTATCGGTCTTGGAAGCTGGCTGACGGGCAGCCCAGGCTCTTTTGGGCTTCGGCTTACCAGGTTTGGAAGTGCGGGCCTGCTTGTTGTACGCCTGACCTTTTGTTTTACCTGAAGGACGAAAGGGGCGAAAGGAAGTACCTTTAGCCTTCGACACAGAAGGAGCGGTACTTGGCAGACAGGCAGTTTTGGCAGTAGCCAAGTCAGCCACAATCTTATTTAAGTCCTCCCCAAACAGAATATCTCCCTTGAAAGGGAGTACCTCCAGGGTTTTTCTAGAGTCCAGATCCACAGACCAGGATCTCAGCCACAAAATCTAGCGAGCCAGGACTGATGTAGTAGAGGCCTTGGCTGCCAGGATACCGGCATCTGAAGCCGCCTCTTTAATATAGTGAGAAGCTGTGACAATATATGACAAGCATTGTCTAGCATGGTCAGAAGAGATTTCAGCTTCTAACTCTAGGGCCCAGGCTTCAATAGCCTCTGCAGCCCATGTTGCTGCAATAGTGGGCCTTTGTGCAGCACCCGTGAGGGTGTAAATCGCTTCCAGACAACCCTCCACACGTTTATCCGTAGGCTCTTTTAGAGACGTGACGGTAGTGACAGGTAGAGCTGAGGAAACCACCATCCTAGCCACATGTGAGTCCACTGGAGGTGGCGTTTCCCAATTTTTAGACAGCTCTGGCGCGAGGGGATAGCGAGCCAGCATCTTCTTTTGAGGCACAAACTTCTTACCTGGGTTTCCCCAGGGTTCCTGACGTATATCCACTAGGTGGTCAGAGTGAGGTAAAACATGTTTAACCACCTTCTGACTCTTGAACCTATCTGGTTTTCTTCGACAGTATATATCAAGAAAAACAGGGAAAGAATATAAAATAAATGGAAGAATTACCTGCAACACGAAAGGGGTGATTTATTTGCTAGTGTGCCCATGTGGGCTTCAATATGTAGGGAAGACGTATCGGAACCTACATATTAGAATTAATGAGCATCTAAATAATATAAAAAATAATAAAGAGAATCATAGCATCCCAGAACATTTCACCAAGGAACACAAAAGTGACCCTTCAGGTCTGAAGTTTATAGGTATACAAATGGTAAAGAAACCCTGGAGAGGTGGGAACTGGAATGATCTATTACTAAAGGAAGAAGCAAGAATGATATTTAAATTAGGAACATTGATACCGGGGGGGCTCAATGTAGAATGGGATCTCAATCCTTTTTTAAAGGAGAATTGAGAAAAGACCGATCCCCTAGCTCATTACATACCTCTACTGTCCGAGGATTTGATTCATTCTTTGAGAAAAAAAAAAAATATATATATATATATTTTTAATATAGATTAATAATTTTTAATTCACTGTGTTTTGTGTTGTTTTGTCTGTGTCTTTGCTATATTTAAAAGATAAATATAGAAATCCCCAGGTTTAGAGTAAATCTACTGTCAAATACATAAGAACTTGGATTATATGGACAATGAAAAAATAACATAAAAACAATGGGGATAGTTTTATAATAATAAAGAACTATATCAGTCCAAATATAGGAAATATAACTATCCACGATGCAGAATAAATGTGTGGGCGGAAGTCATGCGGCCGATCAGGGCGGAACTGATGGAGTTAGGAACTGACGTATGGCTACAAGGAGTCATGACAACGCTGGACGCCATATGAAAAGAACGAGGTGATGCGGCCAGGAGAGGAGGACCCCGTGGCCGAAGGGCGGAAGTTATAAATAGGAAGACTAAACGACACAACAGGAGTAAGGGCGGAAGTGATGACGGGAAATGGGAAGTAATCCCCACCCGTTGCTATGGTAACCGTAACCGAAGTGGGCGGTAGCGTTTACCCGTTTCTATGGGAACCGCAATCAGAGGGAGCATAAGAGGAGGAACAGAAGGTGCACTCAGTCATCCTGACGAAGCCTGCTAGACAGGCGAAACTAGTTGATGCTAGAGCACCACAACACGTCTGCCGGCGGACACCTGATGCTTTGCTCTCCTTACCACCTACGGATTTACAAGTAAGTTGCGGTGATTCCCAACTTTGAAGAACGAGTCAGGCTGTTATTGTATATGCTCTTGATTTAGATATGGACATTACCAGCCTGTTAGGATATTCCTGAGAAGGATACTGCAAACTATTCTGGACTTACCAGCTGATACACCAGAGAAGAGATTTAACATTCATATCCTTCAAGGTGTTAGACTTTTTTACATTCATTTTTTTTGGAGAATTTTTGTTTTATGTTGTATTGTCATGTATGTAGTATACCGGTATTAGGACTCACTTTACAATAGGTAGTAATTTGACTTTGTGTAGTAATGTTTTAAATTATATTTTAAATAAATATAGATTCATTCCAAATGGATGTGTGATTACTTGTTAACACAAATATCTGATACTAGTATGATTTAACAACTAAAATAGAAGTGTTATCATCAGATGACATAGCGCTTGGAGTTTTTTGTCTTTGTCGGGTCGGATGGCTCGGGATCATTCGTAATCTGTAAAATTAACTTAATAGCCTCCAAAAGATCAGGAACATCTACATGTGAACTACCCTCCCCATCAGCAGTATCTGTGTCAGAATCTGTGGGGTCAGTGTAAGCGCCATCTTCATCAGACGAGGTGTCAGTGACAGCAGTGGATTGTGAGGAGATAAGAGCTCGCTTAGAGGACCCCTTGGTTTTAGGCGAGCGAGAGTCAGACTTTTTATTAGTCAAGGACTGGTTCAACTTCTTCAATTGAGCAGGTAAATTATCTGCCCACGGCGGGTTAGCTGCGGGGACCACATACGGTTGCACCGGCATAGGAGGTCCCATAGGGGTTGTTAGTTTATTAACTAGCGTATGTAGAAGCGTGGAGAAAGTAGCCCATGGTGGGTCATTATGTACCCCCATTGCCACAGTCCCACTGGGGGGCAAGGATCCCCCAGAACCAGAGCCCACAGCTACTGTAGTCTCCTCATAGTGATCTGTGGCATCAGCAACACCGGCAGTGTTCAGCCCCGAAACCGTTGCCTTCAGAAGCAGACATGATATAACTTGCAGTATCAGGTAACACAGTACAAATGTCAGCAGCACAATACCTCTTGCCCAAACCCCTGCGCAGTGTAGTTAGCACAAGCAGAGATACAGAAGAGATATAGTGACTAAAATCACAGAGAAAAATACGTATTAAAGTATATCTTGTGAAAATCCTATATAAATATAAAACCTGACGCACCAAGCCCCCTCAGGTTATAGAATATAGGGATAGCAAGTTGAGTGAGAGACACGAAATGGAAACCACTCAGCAAGCTAATGCACACACATATAGTCACAGTTAAACAATGCAGAGGTTATTACTAACAATAATACTGCACTGGACTAGCTTATATATAGCTATGTAGTCAATAGATATAACTGCACAGTAAGAACTGGATGTATATCACAGGGTAATTGTACTAGAAAACCCTGACTAAATGCACTCTTTCTTAACTAACACTGTCTAATTGACATGTAGAATACTTAAGTGTCATGTAAAGTCACAGCGCTGACAACCAGGCGGCTTTACACAGGAGGATTTGCCCAAGCAGTCCCAGGAACAGTGTAGCTGAGAGAAATGGCGCCCAGACACTGACATGGAGTGAGGGAGAGACAGATATGCAGCTCCAGGGCGGGAACATTTGCTGGAAATGGCGCCCTGGGGCTGGGGCTCCAGGTCTAGGCCTTATCCGCTCTGCTGGCAAAACCACCAGGTACTGCGGGCTACACATAAAAAGGTTTTAAGGGAAAACCTGACCTGCATCCAATGCCTGGTGATCTAGTGGGATCGCCTGTACTGCCACAGTGTCCACCGCCAGCACGCGCGGCCCGCCTCCCACCGACCGCGCCGGATCGTGATAAAGCACGGGTCCCGCTAGCGGGACCCACTCACCACCTCCCGAAATGCGGCCACGCGATCCCGGAGAGCCCCCGTCATGTGTGCCTGACCAGAAGAGAACCGAAGCCTCCTGCTGTAGTTACCCGGCAACCAGGGCTCGGGAGTGTACAGCGCCGCTGGGGAGAGATGGAGCTGCAGCAGTGAATGTCACTAGACATGTTCACACTGCCACAGCCCTTGAAGTCTTCACTTTTCTTCAAAAAAGCTCTTCTTAGGGGTGCCCAGAGCAGACCTTCTGTTATGTGCCTGCTATCTGCGGCACCAACTACAAAACTGAGCTTCTATGCAGGGAGGCGGGGTTATAGAGGAGGCGGCGCTATGCATTCTGGGAACAGTCAAAGCTTTTGAGCCTGTTGGTGCCTCGGATCAAGATCCTACTCTACACCCCGTATGTCTTTCCTTGTGGAGCCCAGTTTACCCCGCAGCAGAAATACCAATCAGCTCCTAACTGCCGTGTTACAGGCTGTGTTTGAAAAAGGACAGAAGCTGACTGGTTGGTACTTTATCTCTCTCCAAGGTTTAATACATCTCCCCCTAAAACCCCTTTCACACCGCCTGAGGCGGGTCGCACCTGGGAGCCTGACACGAGTGCTTCCCGCATGCGACCTGCCTCAGGCCCCTCGCCGCCGCTGTCCCCAACCCAGCATATTGCTGGATTGGTGACTTCAGCAGTGACGTCACCAACCCGGTTCGCAGTATTGTGTGAACGGGAAGCCGGGTCGATGCAACCCGTTTCCCATTCACTCTGTGTGGACGGGCCCCCTTTGCCTCACTACCCAAGTTGGAATATCGGGTCGCTCAATCCGGAATATTCCATCTGGGCTCTTTCAGACTGCAAAGCAACACGGGTTATGCACGCTCATGTGGAATAACCTGTGTTAAAAGCTGGTGGTGTAAAAGGGATATAATTCTACTTTGTACTATATAAGACATTACACGATGGCAGAAAAAGCAATAAAACAAGGCATAAACATCTCTGCATAATATTTTATGTTTTTATATTTCATAGAAAATAATTGTATGCAATACAAAATACAAATGAAGGGGCTAATTCAGACCTGATTGCTAGGAAGCGAATTTTGCAGCCCTGCGATCAGATAGTCGCCGCCCATAGGGGAGTGTATGTTCACTGTGCAAGTGTGCGAACGCATGTGTAGCAGAGATGTACAAACAGATTTTGTGCAGTCTCTGAGTAGCCCAGGACTTACTCAACCGCTGCGATCACATCAGCCTGTCCGGGACCGAAATTGACGTCAGGAACCCTACCTGCAAACGCATGAACACGCCTGCGTTTTTACAGACACTCCCATAAAACGGTCAGTTGCCACCCACAAACAGCTTCTCCCTGTCAATCTCCTTGCGATCGCCCATGCGAACGGATCCGTCGCACAAACCCATCGCTGAGCGGCGATCCGCTTTGTAGCTGTGCGACGCACCTGCGCATTGCTGTGTATACACATGCGCAGTTTGCACCTGATCGCCTGTTTTGCGAAAACGCACAGCAGCGATCAGGTCTGAATTACCCCCTAAATCAATTAAATTATATAAAGTAAATCTAAATTACATAAATTCTTTAATAAAAATATAACAATGAGCCACTCAGACTATTTTGTTTTACTATAAGATAAGGTTCCTTTACATAAGATTTTGGCCATGACCCATGGTACTTTTTGACTACTGTAGGAAGGCTGCCAGGTGCCCATGAATTAAACCCTGGAATTATAAAGCAATATTAGATTTACAGAGTAGCCGGTATCCCCCATTTTAACAGGATCTCTCATTACATTACAGGCTAATCTCAGCAAATGTGAGAGCCGTGTGAAGGTGTCACATTGACTCCATACAAACAACCAGGCTGATCCCTCGTTTTTGATAAATCCGTTCCCCGTACTGTATGGGAAGAGGGGCGTCCCTACAGAGCAGCAGAGGTACAGACCAGTCATAGGACGGATTCATTAGAGGGCTGCCGATTTATTTACTGCGGTTTATGTACGTGTGAGACCTTCAGGCAGGGCGAGCGGCTCAGCTAATGTTATTTACCCGCTATTAGCAAGCACATAACAAGGTGATTGAAGTCAGGAAGAGAAGGAGCCAGTAAGGAACAGACAAGACTGTGGTAGGTCTCATCTGCCTGTGCTGCAGAAAAACTCACTATGGGGGGCATTCAATTGATGTTGTATCCTTTCCATTTCAGTATTCAATTAGCGGGCAAATCCGACAGGATTTGGCCTTTCTCGACAATGTCAATCCGACTTTTTTTAAAGTTGGATTGACATTGGCGGAAACGGGGCTAAAATCTGTCGGATTTGGCCTCGAATCCGACAAAACATGTGGATCCACGGCTAATCCGCCAATCCACGTGTTTTCCGACAAGTCGGAATTGCCGACCTGTCGGAAAAATGGCAGCCCAATTGAGTAGGTCGGAACACTATCTGACCTAAAAAAGACGGAAACTGCCATCTTTCCGTCAAGACGGCAGTTCGGACTTGAATTGAATACCCCCGTATACCCCATAAGAAAGAATTAACCCATGTATAACCATCTTGACATGGAGAAATATGTTCACTTAGACATTGCGCCTGATTCAGAGACGTATGCAAATCAGTCTTTGTAAGGAAGCAGCTGTGCCATAATATGCTAATGCTGCAGTAGGGATGTCTACTCTGGTCTGCTGCTTTGTCAGAGGACGCAGCATCGGATCATCTGTGTGACCATCGGTCATCTCAGTAAGTCTTGGGATACTCAGGATGACTGGTGAATTCACGCTGTTGAAGCCAGTGAAACTCCATCCAAGGAAGCAGTCATTAGCATCAGCATAGCCAGAAAACATGGCCGACTTACGCGTTTTCTGTAAAATAACACTGCCTGTAGACGCCCCCAAACAGCTGCTTCCTGTCCAGGGCACTTGGGGGGTCATTCCGACCTGATCGCACGCTAGGATTTTCACTGCGCTGCAATCAGGTCACTACTGCGCATGCGTATGCACCGCAATGCGCAGGCGCGTCGTACGTGTACAAAGCGGATCGTTGCTGAACGATGGATTTAACGAAGAAACCATTCGCACAGCTGATCGCAAGGAGATTGACAGGAAGAGGGTGTTTGTGGGTGTCAACTGACCGTTTTCTGGGAGTGGTTGGAAAAACGCAGGTGTGTCCAGGCGTTTGCAGGGCGGGTGTCTGACATCAATTCCGGGGCCAGACAGGCTGAAGTGATCGCAGCGGCTGAGTCATTTCTGGGCAACTCAGAAACTGCACAAAACTTTTTGTAGTGCTCTGCTGCACATGCGTTCGCACACTTGCAAAGCAAAAATACACTCCCTCATAGGCGGCGACTATCTGATCGCAGCAGTGCAAAGAATAGCTAGCGAGCGATCAACTCGGAATGACCCCCTAGAAGCGATCTCACACCATCGCGGATGCACGTAAACCATTGGGTTTATGTACGTCTCTGAAATAGGACCATTACTGCCACTCATATATCACTTTTACAGCAGATTCCAATATTGTGGGGGAGGAAAAACCCTATAGATGTAACATCTAATTTTTCATTCAATAAAGCACTTACCTGAGGTGCCAAAAAAGAAGCCTAGGCCGGTGGTGTAATGCTCCAATGTAGGGCTTTGTGGCACAGACCATGAAAGAGTATACAGCTATACACAGGACAGGGTTGTACATGAGCAGATATGTGATTGCACGAGCTAAGCATGAGCAGGAACTATTTCCACACATCTCCATGGATTCATCATACTGCACAAGCACACAGTACATTGCACGGGCACCAGAAGGTAACTTAGCATAACATCATCCTGAGATTGCGTTATGTATACTTCAGAAACTGCGATAAGACCAGCTTAATCCAGTTTAGTACACTGACCAAAGAATGAGATCCCATTAACTTCCTACAGGGACATGTATTATTTATTTATTAAGAGTTTCTTATATAGCGCAGCAAATTCTGTTGACCTTTACAATTGGAAACAATGATAAAACTAAACTGGGTAATAATAGACAGACAGAGAGGTAGGAAGGCCCTGCTTGAAGCTTACACTATAGGGAAATAGGCATTGATACTCAAGAACTGGTGCTATCTATTGCATAGTTGTCCACCAGATTGCAAAGGTTCTCGGTGGGCTGCATGATATGGCCACACAGCAATGATGAACTGAGGTCAGGAGGATGGGAAAGTGAAGGAAGAGACGATATGTGAGCATACCTCCCAACTTTCTCCATTGTAGAAGAGGGACATACGCGTGGCGAAGCTGTGCTCCTGAAAAGAGGGCATGGTTTCATGGTGATGCAGCGATTTAAGCCACGCCTCCCTTGCCCGTCACTGAAGGGGGCATGCCCAGCGCTCTATGAGCTGCTGGCATGCCCTCTCTCCCTCTGTCACGTGTGAATAGACGTTGTGCGCATGCGCACAGTGTCTATTTACCGCTGCAAGAGCAGGAGCCTCCCAACTGCCCCCCCCCCCCTCTCTCCCCCACTGTGGGACACTACGGCCCGCGGGCGGGACTGCGGGACAGCCACAAAAAAATGGGACTGTCCCACGAAAATCGGGACAGTTGGGAGGTATGTGTAGATTTTGTGAAGAGCGGAGAGGTCGGGTTGGGAGATATTTTGAGATAAGTTAAGGTATGTACATTGCTGTAGTTTGGTTAATGACCTTGTATGTGAGTAAAAGTATTTTATATTGAATACGGTAGAATACAGGTAACCAATGGAGGGACTGACAGAGTGGATCCGCAGACGATGAACGTCTAGTGAGGAAGATTAGCCTCGCAGCTGCATTCAGAATGGATTGTAGTAGTGAGAGTCTCTTCTTGGTAAGACCAGTAAGGAGACTATTGCAATAATCAATGCGGGAGATAATGAGAGCATGGATTAGAGTGCAGTGTCTTGTGTAAGATATGGTTGTATTTTGGATATGTTGTTTCAATGCATGTAACATGATTTTGAGATAGATTGAATGTGGGGCACAAAGAACGATTCAGAGTCAAGTATGACACCTAGGCAGCGAGCTTGTGGGAGTAGGATTGATTGGTAACTACTATTGGCCGGTGGAAATATAATTAACTCTGTTGTGGAATATTACGTTTGAGATGGTGAGATGGCATCCAAGATGAAACGGCAGAAAGGTATTCAGTGACACGGACCCGACCAATACAGATGGTGACAAATCAGGGGAGGATAGGTAGATTTGAGTATCATCTGCATACAGATGATAATTAATCCAAAAGAGCTGATTAGTTTACCAAGAGATGAGGTATAGACTGAAAGAAGCAGAGGAACTAAAGGTCCAGACACACTGAGCACTTTTCCCCGCTGCCCAGCGATGTCAGTGGGGGTGAGCGGCTTTCCATAGCAGGACGCTATGGAAAGCCGCTTAATCCGCCGGTCATCTACTGGTAATACCAGTAGATGAACGGCGGCTGCCAGCGATGAAGCGGAAGCGCGCATCAGCGCTCACCGCTTGCTCATACACACTGGGCGGCTTTGAGCTCAAAGCAGCTCAACACACCAAAAGTGATCTGCTTTCAGCTCAAAATCGCCCAGTGTGTATGAGCCGTAAGACTGAGCCCTGCAGTACTCCAACTGAATTAGGTAGCGAAGAGGAGGTGGAAGGAGACCTAGGGACTGTAGTGTTTGTATGAGAGGAGAGTAATCAACAGTGTCAAAAGCAGCAGAGAGATCTAGAAGAATGAGAAGTGAATAATGGCCTTTACCCTTCACAGTGACCAGATCATTCACTACTTTAGTCAGTGCTGTCTCTGTGGAGTGTTGTGAAGGAAATCCTGACTGAAGAGGGTGCAATAAATTGTGTAAGTTCAGAAAGTCCCTCAGGTATCTTGGAGAGACAAGGGAGCTGAGAGATGGGACAGTAGTTTGAGAGAGAGTTGGGGTCAGATTTTTTTTTTTTTTTTTACAGAATGGGAGTAATCACTGCATGCTTGTACAGAGAAGGGAAGATACCAGTAGAGAGAGATATTACAGCTGTTAGTTATGGCATACATGCCGACATCCTGGCTGCTCTCTCCGGGAGAGAGCAGCCAGGTCGGCTCAGCAGGGGGGCGGGCGGGGTTATGACACGGATAGGGGCGGGGCGGAGGCAAAACAGGGGCGGGCGGAGGCGGAACAGGGGAGGGGTTATCGCAGCACTTTATTTAAGCCACGCCCCGTGCTATGTAATGCTGCGATTACTGGCATTATACAGCAGGGGGCATTGCTATGATGACGCAATTCAGCAAGAATCGCGTCATCGACTGCCCGGACCGCCCACTTTACTCACTAAGTGGGCGGCCGGGCAGGGGGTCCCCTAAAAAATCGGGAGACTTGCCTGCTCTTCCGGGGGGGCGGGAGGGTCACCCGATTTTCGGGAGCCTCCCGCCCATTCCGGGAGCGTAGGAAAGTATGAGTTATGGTTGGTATGAGCACAAAAGACAAAGAGTTACTTATTTGTGAGGGTATAGGATAAAAAGGAGAGGTAGTAGAGTAGGCAGATGAGAAAAGTGTTGACACTTTATCTTCATTTGTAGGATCAAATGAAGAAAAAGTGCCAGAGGTTTCAGGTAGACATGGTAAACTATGACCCGTTTGGTAAAGTTGTTAAAACATTGCTAACCACTTATTTTTCCACATCACTGCTTAGTAAATACCCCAAAGTGAGGCTAAGCAAATAAGCATGAGAATACAGCGTAAGTGAAGCTTTAGGGAAAGCTCACAAAATGGCTGACTGCAGAGCTGGTCTTGTGTGCTAATGCCTGAGGTGTAACAAGCTTGTAGATGTAGTGTGTGTGTGTGTGTGTGTGTGTGTGTGTGTGTGTGTGTGTGTGTGTGTGTGTGTGTGTATAGATAGATAGATAGATAGATAGATAGATAGATAGATAGATAGATAGATAGATAGATAGATAGATATACACACTTTTAGCAGCAGGATGAAAAGATAACGGAACAGCACTCACATTTTAGCAGGGTTTATTGGTCCAACAGCATAACACAGTAATGATCAGCGGCGGCCCGATGACCGTTTCAACCACGCTTCTGTGGTTTTCCTCAGGGGCTAAAAGAGACTCATCACCAGGTGTGCTTATTTATAGAAAGAAAAGGCTCCAAAACAGCCAAACTACTTCCCATGTCACCAGCATGACCGGGAGCTGTCCACGCTCCCATTGGTTCAAGTGTTGTGACAGTGTGGGCGGAGACCAAAATGTAAACAAATCCGCCCCCAGCTTAAACACCAGGTGAGAGCAAGCCACATTATTACGGACTATTCGAAGAAAAGTATGATATCCAAGACATCTTGGTTGAAATTAAAGACAGGAGTATTCCGCTGCACGGGATGCTCCAACTGTCAATTTTTGTTGGTGGGTAATCATTTTTTGAACCCAAAGGACAATAAAAAATACACCATAAAACACAGACTTGACTGTAACAGCAGATTCGTGGTGTATGTTTTGATATGTCCGTGTAATCTACTTTATGTTGGCAAGACCAGCAGAATGATGAAAGAGAGATTAAGCCAACATCGCTCCTCCATCAAGAAAAGCCTTAACACCAGTACTGATTTGAAAGAAGTAATTAATTTACCAGTAGTAAGACACTTCAGAGCAGCTAATCACACTATTAATCAACTCATATGCTGCATTATTGACCATATACCTCCGCTCAGAAGGGGAGGGGACAGGGACAGGATCCTGATACAGAGGGAACTACAATGGATCCACAGGCAACGGTGCTTATCCCCCAATGGTCTGAATGAAGATTTCCGTCTTTGATGCTGTCTTTGAAGGGTTATACCCTATGTTTTGATGTTTCACCCTTGACGAATATGACTGTATTAACTATGATAATGCTCCACAAATGACTCTTTAACCCTATCCACAATTAGCAGTATTTAAAATCTTCATTGCGTATACGCCTGAATTGGATATATTGATGTGATGACATCGCCATGTGTCTAAGGTACTGCTTAATTGAAGTAGTTTTGCTATTTACATTGGGGCACCGCCGAGTGCCATTTATTTAGCTATATCTGGTGGTGGAGAACAGGAAGGTGCATGACCTACATACAGTCAATGTGTGCCTAGGATTTTGTTTCTGTTTACTACAGCCAGACCTTGCTGAAAATCCCTAATACCCATCCGATCTTGGAAGCTAAGCAGTGATGGGCCTGGCCAGTACCTGGATGGGAGACCTCCAGGAATGGACATTTATATTTGACTCCCAATCAGAGAAGGATAAAAGGTTCTCTGGGACATGCACCTACTTTGCATCTGCACCTGATAATCTTTTTATGTTTACTGTCTATGCTGGTGTTAGATGCATCACAGCCTTTTTCACGTCCCACCAACATTGCACTTTATAGAGCTGTTTTGCACTAAATGGTTTAGTTTGGCTTTGTGTATACTCCAAAGGTCCGGGAACTGGTGTTCTTTTTCACACTTCTGTAATATGCTAATCCGGGCATTGTTTACCTGTTCACAGTGATGTCACACCTCAGGGAGGTGTTATGTGATAGAAGTAATAATGTGGCTTGCTCTCACCTGGTGTTTAAGATGGGGGGCGGATTTGTTTACATTTTGGTCCGTTATCTTTTCATTCTGCTGTGAAAAGTGAGTGTGCATATTGCTGCAATATGGAACTGGCACCACTTATTAATAACATTTTTAGAGTGCTGTTTCTTTCCGGGATAGATCTATATATATATATATATATATATATATATATATATTATTTATTTATTACTTTACACCTGTAATAGCCGGCATTGCTGCAGCTCAACTTCGGCGATTCACACTTTGGGAGTCACTACACAGGAGTGTAAACACTTAAATTAGTGTATGTTAGATGTTCACCTAAAGTTGAGTACTCTATTGTGGGATATTCATTTGCGAATGGACCCGTTCACAGCATGAATGAGACCATTTCATTTAAATTTTGACTGTACAGATCAGCCCTCTGAAAAGTCCTTTCAGGACGAAACGCATCAGTGTTGTGAAGAGCAATACCCCACTGTTACTATCTGCTGACATATAATTATGTTCAATATTATGTGTATGTGAAAAAGGGTTTGCTGATCTATCAATGTAGAATTGAGCATATTTTTATAAAAAAAAAAAATTCTACTGAGACATATTGACTATCTGTATGGATTACTGGTCTATTAGAAAGCAATTAAGCGCCCTCTGATTCATTTGGTGGTGGTGATATATATATATACAGGTTGAGTATCCCATATCCAAATATTCCGAAATACGGAATATTCCGAAATACGGACTTTTTTTAGTGAGAGTGAGATAGTGAAACCTTTTTTTTTGATGGCTCAATGTATACAAACTTTGTTTAATACACAAAGTTATTAAAAATATTGTATTAAATGACCTTCAGGCTGTGTGTATAAGGTGTATATGAAACATAAATGAATTGTGTGAATGTACACACACTTTGTTTAATGCACAAAGTTACAAAAAATATTGGCTAAAATGACCTTCAGGCTGTGTGTATAAGGTGTATATGTAACATAAATGTATTCTGTGCTTAGATTTAGGTCCCATCACCATGTTATCTCATTATGGTATGCAGTTATTCCAAAATACGGAAAAATCCCACATCCAAAATACCTCTGGTCCCAAGCATTTTGGATAAGGGATACTCAACCTGTATATATATATATATATATAGATATATATATATATTTATTTATTACTTTACACCGTTAATAGCAGGCATTGCTGCAGCTCAACTTCGGCGATGCTCCAGTCTATTCATAGAGAATGAGACTGGATGCAGCAGCGGCGAACAAACGTGTCCAACTTTATAACTTATTTTCAAGATACGATCTAAGTATTTTATGCTCCCCGGTTTGTTTTTTTTAGCTTTTGCAGCAGCTGACAGACGTTAAATGCAACTACTAAGATGACTGCATGACTACTAGAGCCTTCAGAATGTTTGATCATATGATTGGTTTAGCATATTCACTGGTATGTAGCCCCTTAAATTAGTGTAAATCCCAAATCTACAGCACATGTAAGATTTCATGGTGTTAAGGCCCCAATACATCAGCAATCACACAAAGAAAAACAATTCTGTTATTCACCCCCCTCCAATTTAAAGATTACCCAATCCACCAATCTGCGCCCATACATTACAGATAGTTTCCAGTGATCTGCAGATCATTTTCAGTAATGTAGATCTGCCAAATCTTGAAAGGCCCATCAGTATAGTAGAAATGGTCTGGAAATCTGCAGATTGTTTCCATACACTAGCAATCTACAATCCAGATTGATCTGTGAAATCCAACATGTTGGGCAACCTGATTTAACAATCCCAATTGACTTTTGGTCTGAATCTGTGATCTCCATACATTGCAGATTTATTTGCACAATCATCTGCAAAACACCAAATTGCTCCAATTGATCGATGATGTATGGGGTTCTTTAGTGAAGCACATAACAATGATTATTTCTTTATAAACAGTTATTTTTATAGGGCACGTATATTCCGCAGTGCTTTACAGTGACTATGAGGGAGATGTACTAAACAGTGAAAAGAGTGAAGTGAGCCACTGTATAATTTTATAGTATGCAAATTATAAATGTTACTTCAATACTGATTGGTTGTTATGGGCAACTTCTCCACTGCTTAGTACAACTCCACCCCCCCCCCCCCCCTCCCCCCATTTTTTGCCAGTCAAATCAGACCCTGTCCCAGTGGTGCTTACAATCTGTGGTGAACATGTATCAAATCTTGGAGAGAGATCAAGTACCAACTAATCAGCTCCTAGCAATCACTTTACGGGCTGTTTGAAAAATGACTGAAGCTGATTGGTTGGTACTTTATCTCTCTGCACTTTATCTTTCTGCAAGATTTGATAAATCGCCCCTTATATTCCCTACTACATGCACACACACATATGTTCTAGGGTTATTTTGTTGTTCAGTGGCCAGTTAAACTACCCGTATGTTTTTTGATTGTGGGAGAAAACTGGAGTACCCGGAGGTGGACCCACACAAACACACAGAGAACATACAAACTCCACACCAATAGGGCCTTGGTGGAAACTGAGTTACTGTTTGGTTGTTGCATTTGAAAGTTATTGTAATTTGCGCATGTGTCAACTGATGTTCTTGCATGTGGGTGATGCTGATCCATGGAGGAAGGAAGATCACAAAAAGAAAAGAATCTGTGCATGTCCCAGAACAGATTAAGGTAATAAAGTAATGCTTATCCTCCCAGGTCAATCTATGAACTCCCCTACGCATATGGAGGGGGAGAGAGAGGCTTCTTTTGCAAAATACTGGGTTAGTATATTTCATTAATACTGAAAATAAGATTTTACTTACCGATAAATCTATTTCTCGGAGTCCGTAGTGGATGCTGGGGTTCCTGAAAGGACCATGGGGAATAGCGGCTCCGCAGGAGACAGGGCACAAAAAGTAAAGCTTTTTCCGATCAGGTGGTGTGCACTGGCTCCTCCCCCTATGACCCTCCTCCAGACTCCAGTTAGGTACTGTGCCCGGACGAGCGTACACAATAAGGGAGGATTTTGAATCCCGGGTAAGACTCATACCAGCCACACCAATCACACCGTACAACTTGTGATCTAAACCCAGTTAACAGTATGATAACAGCGGAGCCTCTGAAAGATGGCTTCCTTCAACAATAACCCGAATTAGTTAACAATAACTATGTACAATTTATGCAGATAATCCGCACTTGGGATGGGCGCCCAGCATCCACTACGGACTCCGAGAAATAGATTTATCGGTAAGTAAAATCTTATTTTCTCTATCGTCCTAGTGGATGCTGGGGTTCCTGAAAGGACCATGGGGATTATACCAAAGCTCCCAAACGGGCGGGAGAGTGCGGATGACTCTGCAGCACCGAATGAGAGAACTCCAGGTCCTCCTTAGCCAGAGTATCAAATTTGTAAAATTTTACAAACGTGTTCTCCCCTGACCACGTAGCTGCTCGGCAAAGTTGTAATGCCGAGACCCCTCGGGCAGCCGCCCAAGATGAGCCCACCTTCCTTGTGGAGTGGGCCTTTACAGATTTAGGCTGTGGCAGGCCTGCCACAGAATGTGCAAGTTGGATTGTGCTACAGATCCAACGAGCAATCGTCTGCTTAGACGCCGGAGCACCCATCTTGTTGGGTGCATACAATATAAACAACGAGTCAGATTTTCTGACTCCAGCTGTCCTTGCAATATATATTTTTAATGCTCTGACAACGTCCAGTAACTTGGAGTCCTCCAAGTCACTTGTAGCCGCAGGCACTACAATAGGCTGGTTCAGATGAAATGCTGACACCACCTTAGGGAGAAAATGCGGACGAGTCCGCAGTTCTGCCCTGTCCGAATGGAAAATCAGATATGGGCTTTTGTAAGATAAAGCTGCCAATTCTGACACTCTCCTGGCAGAAGCCAGGGCTAGAAGCATGGTCACTTTCCATGTGAGATATTTCAAATCCACCTTTTTTAGTGGTTCAAACCAATGAGATTTTAGGAAATCCAAAACCACATTGAGATCCCACGGTGCCACTGGAGGCACCACAGGAGGCTGTATATGCAGCACTCCCTTAACAAAGGTCTGGACTTCAGGGACTGAAGCCAATTCTTTTTGAAAGAAAATCGACAGGGCCGAAATTTGAACCTTAATAGATCCCAATTTGAGACCCATTGACAATCCTGATTGCAGGAAATGTAGGAATCGACCCAGTTGAAATTCCTCCGTCGGAGCACTCCGATCTTCGCACCACGCAACATATTTTCGCCAAATTCGGTGATAATGTTGCACGGTTACTTCCTTCCTTGCTTTAATCAAAGTAGGAATGACTTCTTCCGGCATGCCTTTTTCCTTTAGGATCCGGCGTTCAACCGCCATGCCGTCAAACGCAGCCGCGGTAAGTCTTGAAACAGACAGGGACCCTGCTGAAGCAAGTCCCTCCTTAGAGGTAGAGGCCACGGATCTTCCGTGATCATCTCTTGAAGTTCCGGGTACCAAGTCCTTCTTGGCCAATCCGGAACCACTAGTATCGTTCTTACGCCTCTTTGCCGTATAATTCTCAATACTTTTGGTATGAGAGGCAGAGGAGGAAACACATACACCGACTGGTACACCCAAGGCGTTACCAGCGCGTCCACAGCTATTGCCTGCGGATCTCTTGACCTGGCGCAATACCTGTCCAGTTTTTTGTTGAGGCGAGACGCCATCATGTCCACCATTGGTCTTTCCCAACGGGTTACCAGCATGTGGAAGACTTCTGGATGAAGTCCCCACTCTCCCGGGTGAAGATCGTGTCTGCTGAGGAAGTCTGCTTCCCAGTTGTCCACTCCCGGGATGAACACTGCTGACAGTGCTATCACATGATTCTCTGCCCAGCGAAGAATCCTTGCAGCTTCTGCCATTGCACTCCTGCTTCTTGTGCCGCCCTGTCTGTTCACATGGGCGACTGCCGTGATGTTGTCCGACTGGATCAACACCGGTTTTCCCTGAAGCAGAGGTTCTGCCTGGCTTAGAGCATTGTATATTGCTCTTAGTTCCAGAATGTTTATGTGAAGAGACGTTTCCAGGCTCGTCCATACTCCCTGGAAGTTTCTTCCTTGTGTGACTGCTCCCCAGCCTCTCAGGCTGGCGTCCGTGGTCACCAGGATCCAATCCTGTATGCCGAATCTGCGGCCCTCCAATAGATGAGCACTCTGCAACCACCACAGAAGAGACACCCTTGTCCTTGGAGACAGGGTTATCCGCAGGTGCATCTGAAGATGCGACCCTGACCATTTGTTCAACAGATCCCTTTGGAAAATTCTTGCGTGGAATCTGCCGAATGGAATTGCTTCGTAAGAAGCCACCATTTTTCCCAGGACTCTTGTGCATTGATGTACAGACACCTTTCCTGGTTTTAGGAGGTTCCTGACAAGCTCGGATAACTCCTTGGCTTTTTCCTCCGGGAGAAAAACCTTTTTCTGAACCGTGTCCAGAATCATCCCTAGGAACAGCAGACGAGTTGTCGGCATTAACTGGGATTTTGGAATATTCAGAATCCACCCGTGCTGTTTTAGCACTTCCTGAGACAGTGCTAATCCCATCTCTAGCTGTTCTCTGGACCTCGCCCTTATTAGGAGATCGTCCAAGTATGGGATAATTAATACGCCTTTTCTTCGAAGAAGAATCATCATCTCGGCCATTACCTTTGTAAAGATCCGAGGTGCCGTGGACAATCCGAACGGCAGCGTCTGAAACTGATAGTGACAGTTTTGTACAACGAACCTGAGGTACCCCTGGTGTGAGGGGTAAATTGGAACGTGGAGATACGCATCCTTGATGTCCAAGGATACCATAAAGTCCCCCTCTTCCAGGTTCGCTATCACTGCTCTGAGTGACTCCATTTTGAACTTGAACTTCTTTATGTACAGGTTCAAGGACTTCAGATTTAGAATAGGCCTTACCGAGCCATCCGGCTTCGGTACCACAAAAAGAGTGGAATAATACCCCTTCCCTTGTTGCAGAAGAGGTACCTTGACTATCACCTGCTGAGAGTACAGCTTGTGAATGGCTTCCAACACCGTCTCCCTTTCGGAGGGGGACGTTGGTAAAGCAGACTTCAGGAAACGGCGAGGTGGATCTGTCTCTAATTCCAACCTGTATCCCTGAGATATTATCTGCAGGATCCAGGGATCTACTTGCGAGTGAGCCCACTGCGCGCTGTAATTTTTGAGACGACCCCCCACGGTCCCCGAGTCCGCTTGAGAAGCCCCAGCGTCATGCTGAGGCTTTTGTAGAAGCCGGGGAGGGCTTCTGATCCTGGGAAGGAGCTGCGTGTTGCTGTCTCTTCCCTCGACCTTTGCCTCGTGGCAGATATGAATAGCCCTTTGCTCTCTTATTTTTAAAGGAACGAAAGGGCTGCGGTTGAAAAGTCGGTGCCTTTTTCTGTTGGGGAGTGACTTGAGGTAGAAAAGTGGATTTCCCGGCTGTAGCCGTGGCCACCAAATCTGATAGACCGACTCCAAATAACTCCTCCCCTTTATACGGCAAAACTTCCATATGCCGTTTTGAATCCGCATCGCCTGTCCACTGTCGCGTCCATAAAGCTCTTCTGGCCGAAATGGACATAGCACTTACCCGTGATGCCAGTGTGCATATATCCCTCTGTGCATCACGCATATAAAGAAATGCATCCTTTATTTGTTCTAACGACAGTAAAATATTGTCCCTGTCCAGGGTATCAATATTTTCAATCAGGGATTCTGACCAAACTACCCCCGCACTGCCCATCCAGGCAGTCGCTACAGCTGGTCGTAGTATAACACCTGCATGTGTGTATATACTTTTTTGGATATTTTCCATCCTCCTATCTGATGGATCTTTAAGTGCGGCCGTCTCAGGAGAGGGTAACGCCACTTGTTTAGATAAGCGATTTCAATATAGCTCTTGACAGTCCACAATCTGTTCATGCATCCAAACTCCTCTCTCTAACCTCCTCTCTTGGCCTAACCCAATGGTCCGACTCCTCTACTCACCATGAGGGCCACTGCCTTGATCTTGTGTTCACCAGGCTCTGCTCAGTTTCCGAATTCACTAACACTCCTTTCCCTCTCTCTGATCACAACCTGATCACCTTCACAATCTCTTCTATTACTTTAAATTCTAGGACACTAAAACCAAGCAAGCCTCCTCTAACCCGCAGAAATACTAACAATATACATTTTCAACAACTTTCCACTTCTCTGCAACAACTGCTCTCACCAATCTCGACATTTACTACACCTGACACTGCTGTATCACACCTGCACCAGACCCTAGAGAGTGCCCTTGATGAAGTGGCTCCAGCTACCCATCACACTCCACGTAGGCTTAGATGCCAACCATGGCACTCTAAATCAACAAGACACCTACAAAAACTGTCACGTAAAGTAGAACGTCAGTGGCGGAAATCTCAGAATCCAAGTGACTTTCTCACATATAAGACTACCTACCACTCCTATCGTCAGGCCCTGGACACTGCCAAACAAACATATTTCCAATCTCTCATCTCTTATCATGCCAACAACCCCAAGCGACTTTTTAATACATTTAAATCACTTCTTTACCCTCCCTCACCTCCCCCACTAGCTACTATCCGTGCACAAGAACTTGCTTCCTACTTCAAGGATAAGATTGATAAAATCCGAGATGAAATGGTATGCTCTAACTCAGCCAGTGACCTGCTCAATTCCCTACCTGAACCCTCTGGCACTTTCTCTTCATTTGATCCCACAAGTGAAGATGAAGTATCAACACTCTTTTCATCCTCCTACTCCACTACCTCTCCTCTTGATCCTATACCCTCACAGATCAGTAAAACTTTGTCTCCTGTGCTTATCCCAACCTTAACTAAAATCTGTAATCTCTCTCTCTCTACTGGTATCTTTCCCTCTCTGTTTAAACATGCAGTCATTACTCCCATTCTAAAAAAACACAACTCTGACCCAAACACACTCTCTAACTACCGTCCCATTTCTCAGCTACCCAGTCCCTCCAAGCTACTTGAGAGGCTTGCCTACACTCGCCTTACACACTTTCTTAACTCGCACAACTTATTGGATCCACTTCAGTCAGGCTTTCGTGCCCAACACTCCACAGAGACGGCACTGACCAAAGTAGTGAATGATCTAGTCACTGCTAGATCAAAAGGCCATTACACACTACTTATTCTTCTAGATCTCTCTGCTGCTTTTGACACTGTTGACCACTCTCTTCTCATACAAACACTACAATCCCTAGGTCTTCAGGACACTGCCCTTTCTTGGTTCTCATCCTACCTATCTAATCGCTCTTTCAGTGTTCACTTCTCTGATTCTACCTCCTCTTCTCTACCTCTATCAGTTGGAGTACCGCAAGGCTCAGTCTTAGGTCCTCTGCTTTTCTCAATCTATACCTCCTCTCTTGGTAAACTAATCAGCTCCTTTGGATTTCAGTATCATTTGTATGCTGATGATACTCAAATCTACCTATCCTCCCCAGATTTGTCACCACCAGTATTGGCTCGTGTCACTGGATGCCTGTCTGCCATTTCATCTTGGATGTCATCTCGCCACCTCAAACTCAACATTTCCAAAACCGAATTAATTATTTTCCCACCAGCTAAGAGTAGTTACCAACCTGATATCTCTATAACTGTTGACAATGCAACTATCCACCCCACCCCACAAGCTCGTTGCCTAGGTGTCACCCTTGACTCTGAACTGTCCTTTGTTCCACACATTCAATCTGTCTCTAAATCATGTTACATGCACCTTAAAAACATATCCAAAATACGCCCTTATCTTACACAAGACACTGCAAAAACTCTAATCCATGCACTCATCATCTCCCGCATTGATTATTGTAATAGTCTCCTTACTGGTCTTCCCAAACATAGGCTATCACCACTTCAATCCATTTTAAATGCAGCTGCGAGGCTAATCTTCCTCGCCAGACGTTCTTCATCTGCTGATCCGCTCTGTCAGTCCCTCCATTGGTTACCGGTATTCTACCGTGTCAAATATAAAATACTTTTACTTACATACAAGGCTATTAACCAAACTGCACCATCATACATCTCCTCACTCATCTCAAAATATCTCCCTACCAGACCTCTCCGCTCTGCACAAGATCTGCGTCTCTCATCCACATGCATTACCTGTTCCCTCTCAAAATTACAGGACTTTACCCGGGCTTCACCCACTCTGTGGAATGCACTCCCACGCACAATAAGACTCTCCTCTAGTCTCCAAACCTTTAAACGTTCTCTGAAAACTCATCTCTTCAGACAAGCCTACCAAATTTCAGACCCACACACATAACCTTCACAGCTTCCCTATCAAGTTACATCCCCTCTGTACAGTCCACATAAACTCACATTTTGTCTTCCAACATTGCTGGGTGATCATATCATATAAGAACCTAGCAACCTGGGGAACCATTATGTGACAGGTAGCATCTATCCTTGTGTATCAATGCCTATTTCCCTATAGATTGTAAGCTTGCGAGCAGGGCCTTCCTACCTCTGTCTGTCTGTCTGTCTGTCTTTGCCCAGTTTTGTTCTATAATTGTTGTTCTAATTGTAAAGCGCAACGGAATATGCTGCGCTATATAAGAAACTGCTAATAAATAAATAATAAATAAATAAGCGTGTTAGCGCCTTGTCCACCCTAGGAGGTGTTTCCCAGCGCTCCCTAACCTCTGGCGGGAAAGGGTATAATGCCAATAATTTCTTTGAAATTATCAGCTTTTTATCAGGGGCAACCCACGCTTCATTACACACGTCATTTAGTTCTTCTGATTCAGGAAAAACTATAGGTAGTTTTTTCATACCCCACATAATACCCTGTTTAGTGGTACCTGTAGTATCAGCTAAATGTAACGCCTCCTTCATTGCCAAAATCATATAACGTGTGGCCCTACTGGAAAATACGGTTGATTCGTCACCGTCACCACTGGAGTCATCGCCTGTGTCTGGGTCTGTGTCGACCGACTGAGGCAAAGGGCGTTTCACAGCCCCTGACGGTGTTTGAGTCGCCTGGACAGGCACTAATTGATTGTCCGGCCGTCTCATGTCGTCAAACGACTGCTTTAGCGTGTTGACACTATCCCGTAGTTCCATAAATAAAGGCATCCATTCTGGTGTCGACTCCCTAGGGGGTGACATCCTCATATTTGGCAATTGCTCCGCCTCCACACCAATATCGTCCTCATACATGTCGACACACACGTACCGACACACAGCAGACACACAGGGAATGCTCCTAACGAAGACAGGACCCACTAGCCCTTTGGGGAGACAGAGGGAGAGTTTGCCAGCACACACCAAAAGCGCTATATATATATATCAGGGATAGCCTTATAATAAGTGCTCCCTTATAGCTGCTTTGTTATATCAAAATATCGCCATAAATGTGCCCCCCCCTCTCTGTTTTACCCTGTTTCTGTAGTGCAGTGCAGGGGAGAGACTTGGGAGCCGTCCTGACCAGCGGAGCTGTGAGAGGAAATGGCGCCGTGTGCTGAGGAGATAGGCCCCGCCCCTTTTCCGGCGGGCTCGTCTCCCGCTATTTAGAAAAATTAGGCAGGGGTTAAATATCTCCATATAGCCTCTAGGGCTATATGTGAGGTATTTTTAGCCTTTATAGGTACTCATTTGCCTCCCAGGGCGCCCCCCTCCCAGCGCCCTGCACCCTCAGTGACTGCCGTGTGAAGTGTGCTGAGAGGAAAATGGCGCACAGCTGCAGTGCTGTGCGCTACCTTTAGAAGACTGCAGGAGTCTTCAGCCGCCGATTCTGGACCTCTTCTGATTTCAGCATCTGCAAGGGGGCCGGCGGCGTGGCTCCGGTGACCATCCAGGCTGTACCTGTGATCGTCCCTCTGGAGCTTGATGTCCAGTAGCCAAGAAACCAATCCATCCTGCACGCAGGTGAGTTGACTCCTTCTCCCCTCAGTCCCTCGCTGCAGTGATCCTGTTGCCAGCAGGAATCACTGTAAAATAAAAAACCTAGCTAAACTTTCTCTAAGCAGCTCTTTAGGAGAGCCACCTAGATTGCACCCTTCTCGGCCGGGCACAAAAATCTAACTGGAGTCTGGAGGAGGGTCATAGGGGGAGGAGCCAGTGCACACCACCTGATCGGAAAAAGCTTTACTTTTTGTGCCCTGTCTCCTGCGGAGCCGCTATTCCCCATGGTCCTTTCAGGAACCCCAGCATCCACTAGGACGATAGAGAAATTACCATAGGCTTTTACGGTTCTGGCGATGTTATGTGAAAAATCCATATTTTTATATTTCAGTAGACAGGGTCACCCATTTTATGAGAGTAGGGTGCACTTGTGCAATCACCATGCAGGACCCGCCTCCCTGGTGCCGGCACATGTGCTGTGAAGAATGTGGCACTATGCCAAAGACTACAGCACTTGCGTATATGTACAGCAGGGGTGGGGAACCTGCGGCCCTCCAGCTGTTGTTGAACTACACATCCCAGCATACCGTGCAACAGTTTTAGCATTGTCAAATAGTAAAACTGTAGAAAGGCATGCTGGTATGTGTAGTTCAACAACAGCTGGAGGGCCAAAGGTTACCCACCCCTGATGTACAGGAACAGAGGGGGTAATTCAGACTGGATCGCTGAATTACTTTGTGGAGTGGGCACGCGCAGCGGCTACACTGCGCGTGTGCACCCCGGGAGCCCAGTGATATAAAGCATCTCAGGGCTGCGATCGCCTCTGCCTGACTGACAGGCAGAGGCGGTCGCAGGGCGGGAGGGGGCGTGCCAACTGCGTTAGAACACGCAGCTGCTGCAACTGGGGACGCGGCAGTTAGCCCCCTGCCAGGGAGCTACTCAGCAGGTGCAAACGCATCGCCACTGTACAATGCTTTTGCACCCTTGCGGGTGGGGGGAGGGGTAGTGCCTGACTTGCGGGGCAGACTAGCCCTGTGCTGGGCGTTCCCCCGCATGTCAGAGAAACTGATCGTAGATGTGCTAAATTTAGGCCGATAGTGCCTACTGCACCATTTTCCTGAGATGTGTCTGTAAGGCAAATACAGAATATTTGATGGGAGCAGGTATGAGGTGTGGCCACCACACACCCTGCACCCATTATAGATAGGCCAGTGTCTTCAGGAGATACTTGTGACTCCTGTGACATCGCCGGGTAAAATACATTGGATAACTGTATCCACTGATAGAAATCAGGGGCAGGCAAGGTGGGTGGGGCACATCAGCTGCTGTGGAACTACATATACCAGCATGCCTCGCCCGTTTCAGCATGCCCAAAAAGCGTAACAGTGGCAGGGCATGCTGTGAGGTGTAGTTCCACAGCAGCTGGAGCACTCCCACGATGGCTGGCCCTAGTATAGACAGAAAAAAGGCAGAGGAGGGGAGACATTTGGAGCAGGGATCGGCTGTGGTGCAGGTCAGGTACGGGGTATAGCACTGCTAGTTACCATTTGATCAGCAGCTCCCGGGTGTCCCTGCTCCCCAGGAAGCTGAAGGCTCGCTCAGGCAGGAGGCTGAAGGTGAATGCGGCCGCTCCGGAGCGCTCATCTCCAGGTGACATCTTCCCTGGGTTAGCTGATCACAGTACCAGCGCTTCGCCGTCCCTATGGCAACCGAGAACGGCCGGTGCAAGAGAATAGAGTTCCCTCCGCAAACTAGAGACATCATCTAAACGTTCCGCTCACTAATCAGCCCAGCAACAGACTCCCTGCCCTGTCCACGCAATGCCATTGTTTTTCCTCCCGCCAGTTTATGATTACTATATGTGCCATGAGACATTTGCAAATGTTATCACTTCCACAGGTGGTAACTTCTGCCTATGTGTGCAGAACATCAACTACATCAATAAAGAAGAATGATAAAAATAATAACATAAACCAGTTGTAACTCTTTTTATTAGGATAAATATTATTGTATGTTGAATGTTGCATAAAAATGAGCAAACACAGCATGGAAATGCAGGGTTCCAGCCCTTGGTATTTTTTTGCAGCCAGTGTGTAACCCTACACTTACAGGAGGACTGGGTACAAAATGTCAACATGAGAATATCTGCGTGGTCATGATCTTGATTATGTCGACATTCATCATGTAGACACGTGATGAAATGTCTTCATGTGACCGTCACTTCCAGGTCAGACCTCCATACTTCTGGCATTCCGGCAAGTATTATTCCATACCTCCCAACATGACCCTCTCCAGGGCAGATGCTCTGCTTCTCATCTTTTCTCTTAATGTACGATTGCCGGCACCTGTGTTGAACAGGTTAATAGATAAGAAAGGTGTTTCAGCCCAGGTGATAGCAATCATAAATGAAGAGAAAAGTCCAGGAGCAGAGCATTGTGTCCCTCCTGGAGAGGGTCATGTTGGGAGGTATGATTATTCCACTATCACTAACCCTCCCTCTAATGCAGAGGTTCTCAAACTCGGTCCTCGGGGGCCCACACAGTGCATGTTTTGCAGGTCTCCTCACAAAATCACAAGTGAAATAATTAGTTCCACCTGTGGACCTTTTAAAATGTGTCAGTGAGTAATTAATACACCTGTGCACCTGCTGGGTTACCTGCAATACATGCACTGTGTGGGCTCCCGAGGACCGAGTTTGAGAACCTCTGCTCTAATGCCTACCCACAGCCCCACCCGGCATCCTTAGCCTAACACCCCCACGGCTTAGCCCTAACCCTCCCACAGCCTAACTATAATGTCAACATTCTGACCATATCGGCATGTTGCAGGGGGGTACATCACTTCCCATGCACAGCTTTCTTATATATGCTACCGCTAACTTCACAGGCATTACAAAACTAATGCAGGGCCCAGTGCAGGACAGCCAGGAATCGCTGAAAGTGCGCTATAATCTGTTGGTCCCTGGAACACTGTGCTCCGCTGCTGCGCTTGGCTTCCTGGAAGTTCCAGAATGTCGCACTACTTCTGGACTCATTAACACTCTTCCATAACTGCACTCCAGTCCTTGGATGTGCAGACCCTCCAACATGACCCGCCCCACTAGGTACAAAATGCTCTGTTTCTGGACTTCCCTCTTAATTTATGATTTCCATCACCTGTGTTGAACTAGTTAAATGATAAGAAAGCTGTTTCTTCACAGGTGATGGCAATAATAAATTAAGAGGGAAGTCCAGAAACAGAGCATTTTGTACCTAGTGGGGCGGGTCATGTTGGAGGGTATGCATGTGGTACCAGCTATCAGGAGCGGATTGGGATCGAACACCAGACCGGGAAATTTATGGAAGCAGCCCTAATAGGGGTGGAGTCTGTTGAGGGGACGGGCCTGTCAAGAGGGCGGGGTCACTCATCAGAGGTTCTGACTCTGAGATAGACACAGTTGGGCCTCCTATGCTTTACATTATGCTAATGTTTACCTGCGACTTTATGCATTTGCTGCTACAATGCCCTTCCCTGATGTACAGTACATCTGCACGCAGTGACGGATACAGGGGAGGGGGGGCACCAAGGAAGGGGCCCGGAGGAAGTGGACCCAGTGCTGCTCAGGGACAGCGAAGCACAGCGCTGCTGCAAGGACTTCCAGCCAGTTCAGCCACCATGACCACGAGAACGCCGGTCCCGCGGTCCGGGTGCCCAGCAGGCCACGAGGTGAGAGCTGACCTGAATCAGAAGATGACGCCCTGGCCCTGCTTTCATTAGTCCGGGATTTGGGAGTAGGGTGCTGCTGTGTGCAGGGAGAAGGCCCAAGAGGTGGAAGTTAAGAGGCTGCTGAGGTGAGGAGTGGATGAGGACGGAGGTCTGCTGCTGCTGAGGGCTGGGCCGCGGTGCTGTGAGGAGCAGAGTCGCAGTGCTGGATGGGCTGGGTGTGGAGCGGGTGGGTTGAACTTAGAGACAGGAGAAAGGTCAGGACAGAGGTGGAAGTAAGGAGACTGCTGCCACCTCTGTCATCCACTCCACAGTCACCCACTAACTCCCTATCACCCTCAGTCTAACTCTCTGTCACACACTTACTCCCTATCACATACCTCCCAACATGACCCTCTCCAGGAGGGACAAAATGCTCTGCTTCTCATCTTTTCTCTTAATGTATGATTGCCGGCACCTGTGTTGAACAGGTTAATAGATAAGAAAGGTGTTTCAGCCCAGGTGATAGTAATCATAAATGAAGAAAAAAGTCTAGGAGCAGAGCATTGTGTCCCTCCTGGAGAGGGTCATGTTGGGAGGTATGCTATCACCCTCACCCTCAGTCTCTCTCTCTGTCACCCACTTACTCCCTATCACCCTCAGCCTCTCTCTCTCTGTCACCCACTTACTCCCTGTCACGCTCAGTCTCTATCTGTCACACTCTTACTCCCTATCACCCTCAGTCTCTCTCTCTGTCACCCACTTACTCGCTATCACCCTCAGCCTCTCTCTCTCTCTGTCACCCACTTACTCCCTATCACCCTCCGTCTCTCTCTCTGTCACCCACTTACTCCCTGTCACCCTCAGTCTCTCTCTCTCTGTCACCCACTTACTCCGTCACCCTCAGCCTCTCTCTGTCACCCACTTACTCCCTGTCACCCTCAGTCTCTCCCTCTGTCACCCACTTACTCCCTGTCACCCTCAGTCTCTCTCTGTCACCCACTTACTCCCTGTCACCCTCAGTCTCTCTGTCACCCACTTACTCCCTGTCACCCTCAGTCTCTCTGTCACCCACTTACTCCCTGTCACCCTCAGTCTCTCTCTGTCACCCACTTACTCCCTGTCACCCTCAGCCTCTCTCTGTGTCACCCACTTACTCCCTGTCACCCGCAGCCTCTCTCTCTGTTACCCACTTACTCCCTGTCACACTCAGTCTCTCCCTGTCACCCTCAGTCTCTCTCTCTCTCTCTCACCCACTTACTCCCTGTCACCCTCAGTCTCTCCCTCTGTCACCCACTTACTCCCTGTCACCCTCAGTCTCTCTCTGTCACCCACTTACTCCCTGTCACCCTCAGTCTCTCTGTCACCCACTTACTCCCTGTCACCCTCAGTCTCTCTGTCACCCACTTACTCCCTGTCACCCTCAGTCTCTCTGTCACCCACTTACTCCCTGTCACCCTCAGCCTCTCTCTGTGTCACCCACTTACTCCCTGTCACCCGCAGCCTCTCTCTCTGTTACCCACTTACTCCCTGTCACACTCAGTCTCTCCCTGTCACCCTCAGTCTCTCTCTCTCTCTCTCTCTCACCCACTTACTCCCTGTCACCCTCAGTCTCTATCTCTCTCTGTCACCCACTTACTCCCTGTCACCCTCAGTCTCTCTCTCTCTGTCACCCACTTACTCCCTGTCACCTTCAGTCTCTCTCTCTCTCCCTGTCACCCACTTACTCCCTGTCACCCACTTACTCCCTGTCACCCTCAGTCTCTCTCTGTCACCCACTTACTCCCTGTCACCCTCAGCCTCTCTGTCACCCACTTACTCCCTGTCACCACCTTTCTCCCTGTCACCCTCAGTCTCTCTCTCTGTCATCCACTTACTCCCTGTCACCCTCAGTCTCTCTCTCTGTCACCCACTTACTCCCTGTCACCCTCGGTCTCTCTCTGTCACCCACTTACTCCCTGTCACCCTCAGTCTTTCTCTCTCTCTGTCGCCAACTTACTCCCTGTCACCCTCAGTCTCTCTCTCTCTGTCACCCACTTACTCCCTGTCACCCTCAGCCTCTCTCTCTGTCACCCACTTACTCCCTGTCACCCTCAGTCTCTCTGTCACCCACTTACTCCGTCACCCTCAGTCTCTCTCTCTCTGTCACTCACTCCCTGTCACCCTCAGTCTCTCTCTGTCACCCACTTACTCCCTGTCACCCTCAGTCTCTCTCTGTCACCCACTTACTCCCTGTCACCCTCAGCCTCCCTCTCTGTCACCCACTTACTCCCTGTCACCCGCAGCCTCTCTCTCTGTCATTCAATTTCTCCCTTCACCCTCAGTCTCTCTCTCTGTCGCCAACTCACTCCCTGTCACCCGCAGCCTCTCTCTCTGTCATCAACTTACTCCGTCACCCTCAGTCTCTCTCTCTGTCATCCACTTACTCCCCGTCACCCTCAGTCTATCTCTCTGTCACCCACTTACTCCGTCACCCTGTCTCTCTCTCTGTCACCCACTTACTCCCTGTCACCCTCAGTCTCTCTCTCTCTGTCACCCACTTACTCCCTGTCACCCTCAGTCTCTCTCTGTCACCCACTTAGTCCCTGTCACACTCAGTCTCTCTCTGTCACCCACTTACCCCCTGTCACCCTCAGTCTCTCTCTCTGTCACCCACTTACCCCCTGTCACCCTCAGCCTCTCTCTCTGTCACCGACTTACTCCCTGTCACCCTCAGCCTCTCTCTCTGTCACCCACTTACTCCCTGTCACCCTCAGTCTCTCTCTCTGTCACCCACTTACTCCCTGTCACCCTCAGTCTCTCTCTGTCACCCACTTACCCCCTGTCACCCTCAGTCTCTCTCTCTGTCACCCACTTACCCCCTGTCACCCTCAGCCTCTCTCTCTGTCACCGACTTACTCCCTGTCACCCTCAGCCTCTCTCTCTGTCACCCACTTACTCCCTGTCACCCTCAGTCTCTCTCTGTCACCCACTTAGTCCCTGTCACACTCAGCCTCTCTCTCTCTGTCACCCACTTACTCCCTGTCACCCTCAGTCTCTCTCTCTGTCACCCACTTACTCCCTGTCACCCTCAGTCTCTCTCTGTCACCCACTTACTCCTTGTCACCCTCAGTCTCTCTCTGTCACCCACTTACCACCTGTCACCCTCAGTCTCTCTCTCTGTCACCCACTTACCCCCTGTCACCCTCAGCCTCTCTCTCTGTCACCGACTTACTCCCTGTCACCCTCAGCCTCTCTCTCTGTCACCGACTTACTCCCTGTCACCCTCAGCCTCTCTCTCTGTCACCCACTTACTCCCTGTCACCCTCAGTCTCTCTCTGTCACCCACTTACTCCCTGTCACCCTCAGTCTCTCTCTCTGTCACCCACTTACTCGCTGTCACCAACTTACTCCCTGTCACCCGCAGCCTCTCTCTCTGTCACCCACTTACTCCCTGTCACCCTCAGTCTCTCTCTCTGTCATCCACTTACTCCCTGTCACCCTCAGTCTCTCTCTGTCACCCACTTAGTCCCTGTCACACTCAGCCTCTCTCTCTGTCACCCACTTAGTCCCTGTCACACTCAGCCTCTCTCTCTGTCACCCACTTACTCCCTGTCACCCTCAGTCTCTCTCTCTGTCACCCACTTACTCCCTGTCACCCTCAGTCTCTCTCTCTCTGTCACCCACTTACTCCCTGTCACCATCAGTCTCTCTCTGTCACCCAATTACTCCCTGTCACCCGCAGCCTCTCGCTCTGTCATCCACTTACTCCGTCACCCTCAGTCTCTCTGTCATCCACTTACTCCCTGTCACCCTCAGTCTCTCTCTCTCTGTCACCCACTTACTCCCTGTCAGTCTCTCTCTCTATCACCCACTTACTCCCTGTCACCCTCAGTCTCTCTCTCTCTCTCTGTCACCCACTTACTCCCTGTCACCCTCAGTCTCTCTCTCTCTCTGTCACCCACTTAGTGCCTGTCACCCTCAGTCTCTCTCTCTGTCATTCAATTTCTCCCTTCACCCTCAGTCTCTCTCTCTGTCGCCCACTCACTCCCTGTTACCCTCAGTCTCTCTCTCTGTCACCCACTTACTCCCTGTCACCCTCAGTCTCTCTCTCTGTCACCCACTTTCTCCCTCAGTCTCTCTCTCTGTCGCCCACTCACTCCCTGTCACCCTCAGTCTCTCTCTCTGTAACCCACTTACTCCCTGTCACCCTCAGTCTCTCTCTCACCCACTTACTCCCTGTCACCATCAGTCTCTCTCTCTGTCACCCACTTACTTCCTGTCACCCTCAGTCTCTCTCTATCACCCACTTACTCCCTGTCATCCTCAGTGTCTCTCTCTGTCACCCACTTACTCGCTGTCACCCGCAGCCTCTCTCTCTGTCACCCACTTACTCCCTGTCACCCGCAGCCTCTCTCTCTCTGTCACCCCCTTACTCCCTGTCACCCGCAGCCTCTCGCTCTCTGTCATCCACTTACTCCGTCACCTTCAGTCTCTCTCTGTCACCCACTTACTCCCTGTCACCCTCAGTCTCTCTCTCTCTGTCATCCACTTACTCCCTGTCACCCTCAGTCTCTCTCTCTCTGTCACCCACTTACTCCCTGTCACCCTCAGTCTCTCTCTCTCTCTCTGTCACCCACTTACTCCCTGTCACCCTCAGTCTCTCTCTCTCTATGTCACCCACTTACTCCCTGTCACCCTCAGTCTCTCTCTCTATCACCCACTTACTCCCTGTCACCCTCAGTCTCTCTCTCTGTCACCCACTTACTCCCTGTCACCCTCAGTCTCTCTCTCTCCCTGTCACCCACTTACTCCCTGTCACCATCAGTCTCTCTCTCTGTCACTCACTTACTCCCTGTCACCATCAGTCTCTATCTGTCACCCACTTACCCCCTGTCACCCTCAGTCTCTCTCTCTGTCACCCACTTACTCCCTGTCACCCTCAGCCTCTCTCTCTCTCTGTCACCCACTTACTCCCTGTCACCCTCAGCCTCTCTCTGTCACCCACTTACTCCCTGTCACCCCCCGTCTCTCTCTCTGTCACCCACTTACTCCCTGTCACCCTCAGTCTCTCTCTGTCACCCACTTACTCCCTGTCACCCTCAGTCTCTCTTTCCCTGTCACCCACTTACTCCCTGTCACCATCAGTCTCTCTCTGTCACCCACTTACTCCCTGTCACCCTCAGTCTCTCTCTCTGTCACCCACTTACTCCCTCTCACCCTCAGTCTCTCTCTCTCTTTGTCACCCACTTACTCCCTGTCACCCTCAGTCTCTCTGTCACCCACTTACCCCCTGTCACCCTCAGTCTCTCTCTCTCTCTGTCACCCACTTTCTCCCTGTCACCCTCAGTCTCTCTCTCTGTCGCCCACTCACTCCCTGTCACCCTCAGTCTCTCTCTGTCACCCGCTTACTCCGTCACCCTCAGTCTCTCTCTCTCTGTCACCCACTAATTCCCTATCACCATCAGTCTCTCTCTCTGTCACCCACTTACTCGCTGTCACCCGCAGCCTCTCTCTCTGTCACTCACTTACTCCCTGTCACCCGCAGCCTCTCTCTCTCTGTCATCCACTTACTCCGTCACCCTCAGTCTCTCTCTCTGTCATCCACTTACTCCCTGTCACGCTGTTACAATCCTGAGCACTCATGTTTTGTTATTGTTATAAATTACCTTTGCTTCAGTTTGTGGAACTACAGGTCACAGCTAGCTCCTGCATAGTTGTCTCCCAGTGCCTTTGCTCCTGCACTCAGCAACTGACTTCACAGGTGTCTGGATTCTGTAATTACAGCTCGTTACCTGAAAACTACTATTCAGCTTGTCAGCCTGCTCAGTCTGCACTGCAGCTGCATGTTATATCAATTACTGGGGGCCTGTCTGGTGCTCACAACTGATTGGTCCTGCCTGTTCTTTTAAGCCTCTCAATCCCAAGAAGCTTTGCCAGTTATAGCTACTCCATGTGGTGTTCTGCCCTCTGGTTCCTCTCTGGTCTCAGTTCATCTGTCCAGTGGGTATTGCCTTGTTCCAGTATTGAACTCCAGCTTCAACATCTTGCTGACGACTTTAGTCTGCCGACTGCCGTTACCCTGTCTCCAAGTGTCTGCACCCCAGTCCGTCCGTGTGCCGCTACCTCCTGTGTCACCCCTGGAGTGCCTGCTGCTGTTCCATCTCCACAGCCCCAGCGTACCATCTGGCCGTGTGCACCCTGCCACCTTCTCAAGTTCCTGTTTGTTCCTGTGTATCCCTGCGGCTGATCATATACAACACCTCTACCATAACTCTAGTCCAGTTCAGGTATCAAGTGACCCAGACAGGGGGCCGCGACCTGCACGTCGGAAGCCGCGAAGCCCATATCCCCTTGCGGGGTTCCCTGGTGAAAACCTTCCGGCGTGTTAGACTCCGCGCCTCTGTTCTTGGTAACGTCAACCACTTGGTACCTGATCCCGGATTCTGCACCAGTTCCTGACACACCCTCAGTCTCTCTCTCTCTGTCATCCCCTTACTTCCTGTCACCCTCAGTCTCTCTCTCTGTCACCCACTTATTCCCTGTCACCCTCAGTCTCTCTCTCTCTGTCCCCCACTTACTCCCTGTCACCCTCAGTTTCTCTCTATCACCCACTTACTCCCTTTCACTCTCAGGGGGTAATTCTAAGTTGATCGCAGCAGCAAGTTTGTTAGCAATTGGGCAAAACCATGTGCACTGCAGGGGAAGGGGGGGGGGGGGTTGCAGATATAACATTTCTCCTGCGTTTTTATCCGTCACGCCTGCGCTTTTACACACACTCCCCGAAAACGGTCAGTTACCACCTAGAAACACCCACTTCCTGTCAATCACTCAACAATCAGCAGTGCGACTGAAAAGCGTAGCTAGACCTTGTGTGAAACTGCATCGGCTTTTGTGAAAGTACAACGCGCGTGCGCACTGCGCCCCATACGCATGCGCAGAAATGCCGATTTTTAGCCTGATCGCTGCGCTGCGAACAACGGCAGCTAGCGATCAATTCGGAATGACACCCTCAGTCTCTAAATTACCACCAAAAAAAAAAGATCACGCAGTGTAATATTGAATTATAATAGTATTAAAAAGTAAAAATGCCAGTGGTTTTCAGTAGAATAATTGATGCTTTATTACAGTTTAAAAAACACATACAAATACATTACAACAAATTATAAAAGGAATTGATTATATCTGAATATATTCATCACTTCAATATATCCAATTCATAGTTTTAGCACAAATGTTAGCACATAGGCCCTCATTCAGAGTTGTTCGCTCGCTAGCTGCTTTTAGCAGCATTGCACACGCTAGGCCGCCGCCCTGTGGGAGTGTATCTTAGCTTAGTAGAATTGCGAACGAAAGGATAGCAGAACTGCTCAGAAAAAATATCATGCCGTTTCTGAGTAGCTCCAGACCTACTCCTATCTTGCGATGAATGCATTCTGTTTAGTTCCTGGTTTGACGTCACAAACATGCCCTGCGTTCGGCCAGCCACTCCCCCGTTTCTCCAGCCACTCTTGCCTTTTTGCCTGGCACGCCTGCGTTTTTTAGCACACTCCCTGAAAACGCCAAGTTGCCGCCCAGAAACACCCACTTCCTGTCAATCATACTACATGGGTAAAACTACAAAGTTTTGTGTGAAAGTACTTAGCGCATACGCGCTGCATACCATGCGCATAAAAGCATTTCTTTCACCTAATCGCTGCGCTGCGAAAATCGTCAGCGAGCGATCAACTCGGAATGAGGGCCATAGTTTTAGCACATACTTGTTGCCAAATTGTAACTATATTGCAGAGTGTCAGTCACAAATGTAACAACTGTGTGGATGTCCAGACACTTTTGGTGTCATTCTGAGTTGATCGCTAGCTGCCGTTGTTCACAGCACAGCGATCAGGCTAAAAATAGGCATTTCTGCGCATGCGTATGCACCGCAATGCGCAGGCGCATCGTATGGGTACAATGAGCATCGTGGGTTTGCACAGAGTGTAACGAACATTCCAGTCGCACGGCTGAACGCAGGAAGATTGATATGAAGTGGGCGTTTCTGGGTGTCAACTGACCGTTTTCAGTGAGTGCGTAGAAAAACGCAGGCGTGGCTGGGCGTTCGCTGGGCGGGTGTGTGACGTCAAAAGCCGTCCCTCTGTCATTAGAGTCAATGCACACGGAGAGTAACTACAGGGCTGGTCTTGTTTTGCACAAAATGGTTTTGCAGGCACTCTGCTGCACAAGCGTTCGCACTTCTGCAAAGCGAAAATACACTCCCCAGTGTGCGGCGACAATGCGTTTGCACAGCTGCTAAAAGTAGCCAGCGTGCGATCAACTCGGAATGACCACCTTTGTATCTTATTACAATGGCTCTCCTGCTGGGTGGGTGGGATGAGCTGTAAATCAGTGAATATGGGCTATAAATATACTTTGTATTACCAGCTGATCAACATACTCACAGCACCAGTTAGCAGTCCCGCTATTATCACATATATGAATAAGTCGCCGCTCTGCTCGTATGGAGCCCCAGTTGGAATTGCCGCTTGTTCCGCTTGTGTGTTTTGTCAACACTTGGCCCTCACACGGAATGGGCTACCTTAATTAGGTCAGAGACTCCCCCTGCAGTGAGCGGTGTCTTGATGTTGTGCACAGTTCTGAGAGCCGGGCGTCCCCGGCTGTCTCAACTACCGCTATCCTTACTGCTCAGGCCACGGGAATTGTCGGCAGTCTCTCTGTCACCCACTATCTTCCGGTCACCATCAGTATTTCTCTCGTGTCACCCACTATCTCCCTGTCACCATCATATTATTTTATTTATTATTTATTACCAGTTATTTATATAGCACACACATATTCCGCAGCGCTTTACAGAGAATATTTGGCCATTCACATCAGTCCCTGCCCCAGTGGAGCTTACAATCTAGATTCCCTACCACATGTACACTCACACACATTCATTTCATGCTAGGGTTAATTTTGTTGGGAGCCAATTAACCTACCAGTATATTTTTGGATTGTGGGAGGAAACCGGAGTACCCGGAGGAAAGTCTCTGTCACCCACTATCACCCTGTCAGCCTCAGTCTCTCTGTCACCCTCAGTCTCTCTGTCACCCAGTATCTCCCTGTAACCCTCAGTCTCTCTCGCTTTCTCTCTTTGTCACCGACTATCTCCCTGTCATCCGCTAACTCCCCAGTCACCCACTATCTCCCTGTCACCCTCTGCCTCTCTGTCACCCTTGCTTCTCTATCACCCACTGCCTCCATGTTACCCACTATCTCCCTGTCACCCTCTTCCTTTCACTATCACCTCTGCCACCCATGTTACCCACTGCCTCCCTAGTCATCCACTATCTGCCTGTCACCCCTGCCTCTCCCTGTCACCCACTCCGAGAGCTTGATCACATGGTCGCCTGCTCCTCAGGTTACAGCATTTATTAGACTATATCGAGGTAGTGACCTCACTCATACAAAATTCTGACCATAGAGGATATACAGGTATATGATTTATTTTTTTGAATGAGACTTTATTTATTTTCGCTCACTTAAATCTTGCCTATGACAGGTACATTAGTACCTATGAACACCTCTGTTCTTTAATTATTGACGCCAGCTCTCGCTTTTTCTTAGAGTATACATTAATAAAAGTTATGTCTTAATAATTTCATCATTTCAATTTTTTTCAAGTGTGCCCAGGAAAAGGCTTATAGTTGCTTTTTTTGGTCCATTGTTCTCTTTAAAGCACCATATGTGTTGATTCATAGTTGTCATAACAATCTTCTGGGAGCACCACCAACCATTTGCTGAACGCATCATTCTAGTAGGCTCTCATGTTGGTTTAACTATAATGGGGGTAATTCCAAGTTGATCGCAGCAGGAATTTAGTTAGCAATTGGGCAAAACCATGTGCACTGCAGGGGAGGCAGATATAACATGTGCAGAGAGAGTTAGATTTGGGTGGGTTATTTTATTTCTGTGCAGGGTAAATACTGGCTGCTTTATTTTTACACTGCAAATTAGATTGCAGATTGAACACACCCCACCCAAATCTAACTCTCTCTGCACATGTTAAATCTGCCTCCCCTGCAGTGCACATGGGCCCTCATTCCGAGTCGTTCGCTCTGTAATTTTCTTCGCATCGCAGCGTTTTTCTGCTTAGTACGCATGCGCAATGTTCGCACTGCGACTGCGCCAAGTAATTTTGCTATGAAGATAGTTTTTTTACTCACGGCTTTTTCTTCGCTCCGGCGAACGTAATGTGATTGACAGGAAATGGGTGTTACTGGACGGAAACACGGCGTTTTATGGGCGTGTGGATGAAAACGCTACCGTTTCCGGAAAAAACGCAGGAGTGGCTGGAGAAACGGGGGAGTGTCTGGGCGAACGCTGGGTGTGTTTGTGACGTCAAACCAGGAACGACAAGCACTGAACTGATCGCAGATGCCGAGTAAGTCTGAAGCTACTCTGAAACTGCTAAGTAGTGTGTAATCGCAATATTGCGAATACATAGTTCGCAATTTTAAGAAGCTAAGATTCACTCCCAGTAGGCGGCGGCTTAGCGTGTGTAACTCTGCTAAAATCGCCTTGCGAGCGAACAACTCGGAATGACCTCCATGGTTTTGCCCAATTGCTAACTAAATTCCTGCTGCGATCAACTTGGAATTACCCCCAATATTTCTAACTCATCTCCTATATAATAGCCCTATTCTGTGACCTTGTGATTCATTTGCTAACGCTGGGCGGAGTTACAACACTGGGCGGAGTTAGTCAAATGAGTCACAGAGATCTGGCCAAATCTACAGGAGACTAGGAGCAGAAGCAGATAGCATGGGCATTGGGCATGTCACAGGCAGGGGTGCAGACCTCCCAGCTTTCTGCAGGAGCTTTCGCCAGGCAGAAGGAGGGAAACACACTCGGCGAAAAGGGGGCGTGGCTTCACGGGAGGGTCCCCGTTTTCGTCAGTGAGGGAGCATGCCCAGCGCTCTGTGAGCTGCTGGCATGCTCCCAGGGGCTGATTATGAGTCCGGGGGGCCCAGGGCACTTGTGACAGGGGAGCCCTATCTCATTGCTGTGCCTGCTGTGGGTTGGGGGCGTGGCCTAATCGCGGCCCGCTCGGCCACGCCCCTTATGCAAATTTCGATTTTTATTTTTTTGATGGGATTTTGGCCCCTCAGCTAGGGCTAAATCCAGAGGAGGTGGTCGCTCCCCCCTACACACCCGCACAGGGAGAAGAAAGCAGGGAGACTGCTGCCTCCCTGCAACACCACAGACCTGCCAATATGCAGCAGCGTGTGCTGACTGTAGCACAATGCTGCCGCTGTTGCTGGCAGGACGGGGGGGGAGCTTCTGAGCTGGGACAGAGCTACTCCAGCCGGGGGGTCCCCTAAAACTGTGGGGCCAACGGTACGTATCCCCTGCCCCCCCCACCTTAATCAGGCTCTGCTGCTGGAACCCCCCCATTAATCCGTACCCCCTGATGCCCCCTCTCCCTCTGTCTCCACTATTCACCGCTGCTCTGCTAAGCAGAACAGCGAGTACAGGAGCTTTCCAACTGCCCCCCCCCCCCCCCACCGCCGGACACTGCGACCCGCTGGTGGGACAGCGGGACAGACCCCAAAAAATGGGACTGTCCCGCGAAAATCGGGACATTTGGGAGGTATGGGGGTGTGTGAGGGGTATGTCATACAGACAGACGGGCACCGGCTCACTGTGTGCTTGACCCCCCACATCGGCATACTCAGCAGGGTCTCTCTGATGCGGAGGAGCGTCACTTTCTGGCACACTCCACGCTTCTTAGCTGCAGTTTAGTGGGGCACCTGCCGCTGTGCAGGTTCCATACTGCCTCTGTTATCTCCAGCCCCGGCAACCCCACCGCTAGCTGCAGCGCTGCCACCCGCAGTGGAGTGCGCCCAGCTCATTCACACACTTTAGCTGGCGGGTAGCGCTGCAGAAATCCGAGCTGCTTGCAGGCTCTGACCCACTCCTCCCTCCAGCCGCAGCGTCTCCTGGGAGCTAACCAGTCACTCCCAGTCTCCCCTTACCACAGTGCCCGGAAGCCGTGAGGTCCGCGCCACGTGCATGCTATGACCCCCTCCTCCCTCCAGCCGCAGCATCTCCTGGGGGCTAACCAGTCATTTCCAGTCTCACCTTACCACAGTGCCCGGCAGCTGCGCGAGGTCTGCGGTGTGTGACTGAGGAGGGGGGGAGGGATGCGGACGGGCAGAGGAAGCAGGACTCCAGCCTGAGAGAGTCAGCCATGCCAAGTCTCCAGCAGCAGCAGATCCCAACAGGTTGGAGTGGAACAGCAGCAGCCAGCAGCAGTGACTCCGGTAAGACACATCTGTCTGTCACCACTGTTTTGTCCCTAATACCAATCTCTCCCGTGCCCTGTGTTCTGTCATGTCCCTGTCACCCCTGGCCTTGCCCTGCCACCCTTATCCTGGCCCTTTCACCCTTATCCTGGCCCTGTCACCCTTATCCTGTCCCTATCATTTCTGTCCTGGCCCCGTCACCCCTGTCCGGCCCCGTCACCCCTGTCCTGACACCGTCACCCCTGTTCTGACCCTGTCACCCCTGTCCTGGCCACGTCAACCCTGTACTGACCCTGTCACCCCTGTCCTGGCTCTGTTACTGTATACCCTCCAACTACCTTTTTATGGCATGTACAGTACCCGCAGCGCCTCCAGACCTCTCCCCAATGCACCACACCTCCGCACCTTCCCCTCCACCACATGCGGCACTCCACCCCTCCCCCACATGCTGTGACTCCAAACCCCCTACACCACCCGTGGCTCCCACTCCTCCACCCCTTCACCACCCACAGCACCTCCAGGCCCCTTCCACCATTCACCCCCCTTATATGTCTCCCACCACACCTGCCCCCCTCCACCCGCAGCATCTGCAGACACCCTCCTCCATCAGCGGTCCCCCTCTCACCCACCCCTCCCCCACCAATGGCACCCCCGCACCTGCCCCTCCACCACCTGCAGCACCTCCGGACCTCCTTTCCCATCCGCCGCAACACCCGTACCTGCCCCTACCCTACCCATGGTGCCTGCGGTCCCCTACCCCACCCCCGGCACTCCCGTCCCTTCCCATCCAACAGCACCTCCGGAACCCTTCATCCATCCACAACATCCCCACACCTGCCCCTCTCCCACCCGTGGCACCCCTGCCCCTCCCCCACCTTCAGTGCCTTTCGGACCCCTCCCCCATCTGCATCCCCCACTCCTCTGCCCCTCCCCCACGCGCAGCACCTCCCGAACCTTCCCCATCCGGGCCCCACCCCCACTTCTGCCTCCCTCCACCCGCAGCATCTACAGACACCATCCGCAGTCCCCCCCGCACCCGCTACATTCTGTACATCGTGCCCTGCAGGTGCTGTTCACGCCGTCGCAAGGGGCTGCGCCTCCTTCACCATCGCACGCCCTTTCATTGTGCAATATTTAACAACTAACAAAGGAATGCAGGTAATACTCCATATAATACAAATATTAAACCCCAGAAAGGCATGCAAGGGTTAAGGGGGCGTAGCCCCTTGCGACGGTGTGAAGAGCGCCCGTAGGGCGCGATGAAGCACCTAGTTGTAAAATAATTGCTATATCCTGTGCAGATTTACTTTTTTTTGTTAGAAAAAATAATAGCCACACTTTTTTGCCTGTCATGGTGCCCCCCCTGTCATTTTGTCCTGGATAAGCCCCTGTCTGTACGTCTGAATATACAAGGACTGATATGCCCACTTTCAGTGTCTACTGACACTGCTGTCATGCCTTTACTCTACTTCTGATTTTATTGATTTTTCATTCTACAAACCCATTATTTTTAACCTTATATGTTTCAAAGTACAGGGAGGGGGAGCACACACTACATACAGCACAGTACAGGGAGGGAGCACACACTACATACAGCACAGTACAAGGAGGGGGAGCACACACTACATACAACACAGTACAGGGAGGGGGAGCACATACTACATACAGGACAGTACAGGGGGGGAGCACACACTACAAACAGCACAGTACAGGGAGGGAGCACACACTACATACAGCACAGTACAGGGAGGGGGAGCACACACTACATACAGCACAGTACAGGGAGGGAGCACACACTACATACAGCAAAGTACAGAGAGGGAGCACACACTACATACAGCACAGTACAGGGAGGGGGAGCACACACTACATACAGCATAGTACGGGGAGGGGGAGCACACACTACATACAGCACAGTACAGGGAGGGAGCACACACTGCATACAGCACAGTACAGGGAGGGGGAGCACACACTACATACAGCACAGTACAGGGAGGGAGCACACACATTACATACAGCACAGTACAGGGAGGGAGCACACACTGCATACAGCACAGTACAGGGAGGGAGCACACACATTGCATACAGTACAGGGAGGGAGCACACACTACATACAGCAAAGTACAGGGAGGGAGCACACACTACATACAGCACAGTACAGGGAGGGAGCACACACTACATACAGCACAGTACAGGGAGGGGGAGCACATACTACATACAGGACAGTACAGGGGGGGAGCACACACTACATACAGCACAGTACAGGGAGGGAGCACACACTACATACAGCACAGTACAGGGAGGGGGAGCACACACTACATACAGCACAGCACAGGGAGGGAGCACACACTACATACAGCAAAGTACAGAGAGGGAGCACACACTACATACAGCACAGTACAGGGAGGGGGAGCACACACTACATACAGCACAGTACAGGGAAGGAGCACACACTACATACAGCACAGCACAGGGAGGGAGCACACACTACATACAGCAAAGTACAGAGAGGGAGCACACACTACATACAGCACAGTACAGGGAGGAGGAGCACACACTACATACAGCACAGTACAGGGAGGGGGAGCACACACTACATACAGCACAGTACAGGGTGGGAGCACACACTACATACAGCACAGTACAGGAAGGGGCAGCACACACTACATACAGCACAGTACAGGGAGGGGCAGCACACACTACATACAGCACAGTACAGGGAGGGGGAGCACACACTACATACAGCACAGTACAGGGAGGGAGCACACACTACATACAGCACAGTACAGGGAGGGAACACACACTACATACAGCACAGTACAGGGAGGGGGAGCACACAATGCATACAGCACAGTACAGGGAGGGGGAGCACACATTACATACAGCACAGTACAGGGAGGGGGAGCACACACTACATACAGCACAGTACAGGGAGGGAGCACACACTACATACAGCACAGTACAGGGAGAAGGAGCACACACTACATACAGCACAGTACAGGGAGGGGGAGCACACACTACATACAGCACAGTACAGGGAGGGAGCACACACTACATACAGCACAGTACAGGGAGGGGGAGCACACACTACATACAGCACAGTACAGGGAGGGAGCACACACATTACATACAGCACAGTACAGGGAGGGAGCACACACTACATACAGCACAGTACAGGGAGGGAGCACACACATACATACAGCACAGTACAGGGAGGGAGCACACACTACATACAGCTCAGTACAGGGAGAGGGAGCACACACTATATACAGCAAAGTACAGGGAGGGAGCACACACTACATACAGCACAGTACAGGGAGGGAGCACACACTACATACAGCACAGTACAGGGAGGGAGCACACACTACATACAGCAAAGTACAGGGAGGGAGCACACACTACATACAGCACAGTACAGGGAGCACACTACATACAGCATACATAGCCACCACATTATTACATGAATAGCACCACATTACACGTATAGCACCGCATTACATGTATAGCACCGCACTACACGTATAGCACCGCACTACACGTATAGCACCGCATTATACGAATAGCACCGCATTATACGAATAGCACCGCATTACGCGTATAGCACCACATTACACAAATAGCACCACATTACACGTATAGCACCGCATTATACGAATAGCACCGCATTATACGAATAGCACCGCATTATACGAATAGCACCACATTACACAAATAGCACCGCACTACACGTATAGCACCGCATTATACGAATAGCACCACATTACACGTATAGCACCTCATTACATACGTAGCCCCTGCATTACACAAATAGTCTCATCATCATGGACAGACATTGGGCAGCTATAGGGCTGAAGGACTTTGCATTAGAGATTGTCCCAGGGCTGGCTGTGAGTGAAGCCTGATCAGCTGGCATCCTGAGAACAAGGTACATCCTGCTCCTGTCCCATCCCCAAACCATACACTGTGACCGGGGACGCCCTAACCCATACACCAGGGGTGGGGAACTTTTCTTCTACCAAGGGCCATTTGGATATTTATAAAATTCTTCGGGGGGGCCATACAAAAAATAGGATTTAATACCTACCGGTAAATCCTTTTTTTCTTAGTCCGTAGAGGATGCTGGGGACTCCGTAAGGACCATGGGGTATAGACGGGATTCGCAGGAGACATGGGCACACTATAAGACTTTGAATAGGTGTGAACTGGCTCCTCCCTCTTTGCCCCTCCTCCAGACTCCAGTTAGATAACTGTGCCCAGGTAGACGGACATTTCGAGGAAAGAATTTAATGTTTAAACACGCTGAGTGTTATACCAGCTCACACCTCGAACATGCCGCAGAACGTGGCATTCAATAGAACGCCAGTCAACGGCATGAAAAATATAAAGCCATATGCTGAGAGAATATGTATCACAACCTGTGTGTCAACACAACCAATAACAAGATACCGCTTGCCAGGGCATGAATAACGTCAGCAACAGCCTGACTGAAAAGAAACACCACAAGAGTGTAACCATAACCAAGAACTGCAGACACAGTACGGACTGGGACGGGCGCCCAGCATCCTCTACGGACTAAGAGACAAGGATTTACTGGTAGGTGTTAAAATCCTATTTTCTCAAACGTCCTAGAGGATGCTGGGGACTCCGTAAGGACCATGGGGTTTATACCAAAGCTCCAGACCGGGCGGGAGAGTGCGGACGACTCTGCAGCACCGATTGAGCAAACATGAGGTCCTCATCAGCCAGGGTATCAAACTTGTAGAACTTAGCAAAAGTTTTTGAACCCGACCAAGTAGCCGCTCGGCAAGCCGAACCGCCGAGACTCCTCGGGCATCCGCCCAAGAAGAGCCCATCCTAGTAGAATGGGTCTCCCCTGACTTCGGTAACTGCAATCCAGCCGTAGCACGAGCATGCCGAATTGTATCACAGATCCAGCATGTAACAGACTGCATAGAAGCAGGGGCCCCAATTTTGCTGGGAGCATACAGGATAAACAGAGCCTCAGTTTCCTCAAGCTGAGCCGATCTGGCGACATAAATATTCAAAGCACTGACTACATCGAGAGACTTTAAATCAGCCAATGCTTAAGTAACCACAGGCATCAAATAGGCTGGTTTATGTGAAACAGAGAAACCACCTTTGGCAGAACTATTTTCCGAGTTCTCAATTCCGCTCTATCCACATGGAAGATTAAATAGGGGCTCTTGTGAGACAAAGCCGCTACTTCCGACACCCGCCTTGCGGACGCCAAGGCCAATAGTATGACCACTTTCCAAGAGAGAAATTTTAACACAACCTTTCATAAAGGTTCCAACTCGTGTGACATAAGAAACTGCAACACCACGTTAAGATCCCACGGTGCCAGTGGGGGCACAAATGGAGGTTGGATGTGCAGCACTCCTTTCACAAAAGTCTGAACGTCTGGAAAGGTGGTCAAGTCTTTTTTGAAAGAAAATTTATAAGGCCGAAAACTGCACTTAAATGTAGCCTAACTTTAGGCCTGCATCCACACCTGCTTGCAAAGAATGGAGATAAACGACCCAGTTGAAATTCTTCCGTAGGAGCCTTCTTGGATTCACACCAAGACACATACTTCCTCCAAATATGGAGGTAAAGCTTCGCCGTTACTCCTTTCCTGGCTGGAAGCAACGTGGGAATAACTTCACCGGAAATACCCGTTCGGGCTAGGATATGGCGTACAAACCCCATGCCGTCAAACGCAGCCGCGGTAAGTCTTGATACACGCCCGGGTCCCCGCTGCAACAGGTCCTCTCGTAGAAGAAAAAAGCCATGGAACTTCTATGAGTAAGTCTTGAAGATCTGGATACCAAGCCCTCCTTGACTAGACCGGAACAATGAGGATCGCCTGAACCTTAGTTCTTCTTATGTTTTTCGGAAAGAGAGAAAGTGGAGGGAACACATAGACCGACTGAAAACACCCAAGGTGTCACAAGGGCGTCCACTGCTATAGCTCGAGTGTCCCTTGACCTGGAACAATATCCCTGAGATCTCTCGTTGAGGCGAGACGCCATCATGTCCAATTGAGGCATTCCTCAAAGACTTGTCACTTCTGCGAAAACTTCTCGATGACGACTGCATTTCTCCTGGATGGAGATCGCGTCTGCAGAGGAAATCTATTTCTCCGTCGTCAACATCCGGAATGAAGACTGCTAATATAGTGTTTACATGCCTTTCCGCCCAGCGGAAAACTTTTGCGGCTTCTGCCATTGCCGCTTTTCTCCTTGATCCGCCCTAGCGGCTGACTTACGCCACTGTCGTTAAGTCGTCCGACAGAATTAAGACGGGCAGATCACGAAGATGTTCGTTGAAAATAGTTCTTAATTCAAGAATGCTTATTGCAGACAAGCTTCCCAGCTTGACCTTTTCCCTGGAAATTCTTCCCCTGGAAAGACTTCTCCCCAGCTCGGAGACCTGCATCCATGGACACCCGGATCTAATCCTGGATCCCGAACCTTCGTCCCTCTAGGAGGTGAGAACTGTGCAGACACCACAGGAGCGATATCCTGGTCCTTAGGATTATTTTCCGGTGCATGTGCAGGTGAGCCCCAGACCACATGTCCAACTGGTCCCGTGAAAACCACTCTGGCATTTGACCTGCTCACCGAAAAGGCCTCTTAGGCCGCAACCATCTTCTTCATCAACGGAACATATTGATGGGTTGTCACTGCAAATCTGATCTGACTCTGGATTCTCAGATCTCTTTCCACAGGAAAAAACGACTCTCAACAGTTCAGTATCTAATCTTATTTCCACCTCCGACATCTGCGTCGATGGGAACAACAGCGATTCTCTGTTGAAGAACTGTCAGAGAGAAACAACGATTTGTACCACTTGTTTCTTGACCTCGCCGTAGTCAGGAGAGCGTCCCAGTACCGAATAATAACGGCTCTTACTATTGAAGGAAAACCATCATACTGCCATCACTCTGGTGAAATGGCAATGACAGTCCTGGCTAGCAAACCCAGGTAAGCTTAATGCGGATGAAACCGCATTTAAACCCCTTTCTACTTTTACGGGTTGGAGATCCCTTGCCTGAGAGATTCCATCTTGTAGTTCCACTTCTTAAGTAGAAATATATATATATTTTTTTTAGGACAGGGACAGCAGGACAATGTCCTGATCCTGACGCAACTCTGGTATGGCGTTGCATACTACCTCCCCTTCCGGAGGAGAATCGGTAAGATCTATTTGAAAAATCAGTGAGGGGAATCATCTGGAAACTCCAGTATGTCCCCCTTTGGATTCCATTTTTTTTTCTTTTAACACTGGTCCGAGTCCCTTCCAGGACTGACTGAAGAGTAGTAGATGAGTTCCCACCGGTGTGGGCTCCAGCAAGATAGACCCAGCGACATGCGGTGGATGTGGTAGAAACAGATGACGGTATCTGCTTCTGCTAACCTGAAAAGGCTTCAGACCTCTTACCTTATCACCTTCCACTATCTGCAAAGACGGGGAAAAAAGAACGGTATCCAACCGGTTAAAATGACTGCATCCCACAAGAGAATGCGTCATCAACCGTTGTGAGGGAACCTATCTCAAGAAGGTAGACTTACCAGTGGTATCAGCCGAGATTAACTTAACCAAGGCATCCCCAAACACCGGTTACACCTTCCTAGGGAAGATACTCCAGTATCTCTCGGAGTCAGCCTCAGCATTCCCATGGTGAATCCACAACGCCCTCCCAGTCGAGAGGGCCATGGAAGTGGCCCGCCAACCCAAGAGTCCCATACCTCCTGTAGTCGCACGGCAGCATGCTGCAATGTTCTAGAGAAGACCCAACTTAAGAAATATTCTATCGGATGCCAAGGTAACCGACCATTTCTGAATGCAAGCACTCCCCCATGCGTATGTAATGTAAATATCATCAAAGCATATAATTAAAATATCACTTAGCTTCCTGTATACGATCCTTTGTGACAGGGCCCCGTGTAGACCAGGGGTTGACTTTCACTGTATTCTATCCACGGCGGGAAAATAATAAATACTCGGACTCCTCGTGAGGATTTGAGACCATCTCGTCACGGCTGACCTAGAGCTTTATCAATAGAGCGACCAGCACATGAGAAGGAGTAACTTTATTTCAGCATTCATTAGAAATTGTAATATGAATATACATATTTTAATACACATATACACACATATCCTATATATATATATATATATATATATGCTCTAGTGGTAAATCGGTTGCGCCTTCAGTGTTCGTGAATAATACGTTGTAAATCCTTAAGTGGTAATTAAAATATGCGTACCAGACATACGTAGAACGTTCGCCTTATTTAGGGTGTCTTTGCATCTGGATATTCCTTACTCGTACTGATTCTCCGTTCCCATCCGTCCAGGCATTGGTGTGGAGTTTGTACGTATATGCAAGACAGTGTGTCAATATACTGCTCTTAAAAAGTGACTTGGTGCTATTATTGTGCAAAGTTTGCAATAAAGTGAATATGTGCAGAAGAAGTGCTGTAAGTGCTTGTTAGAAATATATATAATATAGATAAAAATGAATAAAAATAAATATGTTACTGGCAGTGTGCTGATTCCCTTTTTTCTTAGGTACTGTGCTTAAATACCATTTATTAAGGGTGCAACACCATATAGCTCAGTAATTAAGAGGAGATCTAGAGAGGAGGTATATTTAATATGAGGCACTTACATCTAAAGTTGCAATTAATTAAAAAGATGCTGCCGTCATTTCGTCATCAGACTTATATACCTTTAAAAAAGTCCCATGCGGGAAGGAAAAGCCTCTGATAGTGTAGTATTATTTAAAAAAACATTTTAATAATACATAAAGCGACAAAAAAACATATAGGTGGACTCGTACAATTTAAAAGATGCATATAAGCTTATCTGTTATATCCTCAGATAGGAGCGGAGTGCCGGTAGGTGCCCAACGCGTTTCGTCTTTTAGTTCATCTCTGGGACTTTTTTAAATAATACTACACTATCAGAGGATGGGACTTTTTTAAAGGTATATAAGTCTGATGACGAAATGACGGCAGCATCTTTTTAATTCATTGCAACTTTAGATGTAAGTGCCTCATATTAATATACCTCCTCTCTAGATCTCCTCTTAATTACTGAGCTATATGGTGTTGCACCCTTAATAAATGGTATTTAAGCACAGTACCTAAGAAAAAAGGGAATCAGCACACTGCCAGTAACATATTTATTTTTATTCATTTTTATCTATATTATATATATTTCTAACAAGCACTTACAGCACTTCTTCTGCACATATTCACTTTATTGCAAACTTTGCACAATAATAGCACCAAGTCACTTTTTAAGAGCAGTATATTGACACACTGTCTTGCATATACGTACAAACTCCACACCAATGCCTGGACGGATGGGAACGGAGAATCAGTACGAGTAAGGAATATCCAGATGCAAAGACACCCTAAATAAGGCGAACGTTCTACGTATGTCTGGTACGCATATTTTAATTACCACTTAAGGATTTACAACGTATTATTCACGAACACTGAAGGCGCAACCGATTTACCACTAGAGCAAATTTGAGAATTAAGTTCCCCTGGGAATTGGACATTTTGAAATCTGGTTGCGACACCATTTACTTTGGGAGTGTTTTTTAAGTAATTTAAACTTTGCACTATTTTATGTATAATTTATAATCTCCCGTCTCAGGGATATCTGGTTATAGAATATTCAGGTTGTAGCGCTATCTGCACCTTTTGTACACAATATATATATATATATATATATATATACACACACACATCATACATATATGCATTTTGGGGGTCATTCCGAGTTGTTCGCTCGCTAGCAGATTTTAGCAGCATTGCACACGCTAGGCCGCCGCCCTCTGGGAGTGTATCTTAGCTTAGCAGAATTGCGAACGAAAGATTAGCAGAATTGCGAATAAATAATTCTTAGCAGTTTCTGAGTAGCTCGAGACTCACTCCTACACTGCGATCAGCTCAGCCCGTTTCGTTCCTGGTTTGACGTCACAAACACGCCCTGCGTTCGGCCAGCCACTCCCCCGTTTCTCCAGACACTCCTGCGTTTTATCCCGGCACGCCTGCGTTTTTCTGCACACTCCCAGAAACGGCAAGTTTCCACCCAGAAACACCCACTTCCTGTCAATCACACTCCGATCACTTCAACGATGAAAATTCTGCGTTCGGACGCGAGTAAATCTACTAAGTTTTGAGCATAAATACTTAGCGCATGCGCACTGCGTACCATGCGCATGCACATTTTCGCCTTAATCGCTCCGTTGCGAAAATCGTCAACGAGCAAACAACTCGGAATGACCCCCTTTGTCCGGAACCGCAGGGTCCCTAGTGACATCTGAATGTGTATGAACATGTACTGAATGCCCAAGTTGTGGATCGAACCAGGAAACCTTATGGTCGACATAACACATAGTATTCGTCGACAACAGGGAGTAGTAACCAGGCCCATAGCTGTTTTCGGCAGAGCACTCACACATGTCGACACACGTGTACTAAAAAGCTATAATGGGTATATCTGACAGGGAAAACACAGAAACTTATTCACAACTCATTAAGTACACACACATTATAGTATATAGTGCTACATTTCACCTATATTGCACTAAATCACTGTGCCCCCCCCCCCCTCGTTTTACACTGCTAGCTGTCTAACAGTGCTTTGACGGGGTCTGAGGAGAAAATGGAGCTGTATCGAGTTGTGAGGGCTAAGCCACGCCCCCTTCTCGGCGCGCTCCAGCCCCGCTATTTTATATTTTTATACTGGCGGGGGTCCGTATACAGTGCCTATGCACTGTATACATCTTTTGCCAGGCTTATTGAAGAGGTATATTGCTGCCCAGGGCGCCCCCCCCTGCGCCCTGCACCCTTGTAGTGCCGCATGTGTGTGGGAGCAATGGCGCGCAGTGCGACCGCTGCGCTGTACCTCCGAGACTCTGAAGTCTTCTGCCGTCACTGAAGTCTCCTGTTCTTCTAATACTCACCCAGATTCTTTCTTCTGGCTTCTGTGAGGGGGATGACGGCGCGGCTTCGGGAACAAGCAGCTAGGCGCACCAAGTGATCGAACCCTCTGGAGCTAATGGTGTCCAGTAGCCTAAGAAGCAGAGCCTTGAAACTCACAGAAGTAGGTCTGCTTCTCTCCCCTCACTCCCACGAAGCAGGGAGCCTGTAGCCAGCAGGTCTCCCTGAAAATAAAAAAACTAACATAAAGTCTTTTAGAGAAACTCAGGAGAGCTCCCCTAGTGTGTGTCCAGTCTCTCTGGGCACAGAGTCTAACCGGAGTCTGGAGGAGGGGCATAGACGGAGGAGCCAGTTCACACCCATTCAAAGTCTTATAGTGTGCCCATGTCTCCTGCGGATCCCGTCTATACCCCATGGTCCTTACGGAGTCCCCAGCATCCTCTAGGACGTTTGAGAAATGTTCAACTTAAAATTTAGCCTGCCCCCATTAGATATGACCCCTAGAAGCGCCGCTTACACACACACATTAAAAGAAAGAAAAAACACAATACTCACCAGCCCCGCTCCTGCTTCCGGACCCTTGCCCTCTGCCTGGCTGCCCGCTCCTCAGAACTATGGGAGAGACGTCATGACATCTCTCCCATAGCACCGCACAGGCACACACGCACACTGCCAGAGCCGGAAGTCGGAGCTCAGGAGTGAGCTCCTACCTCCGGCTCCTGGTGAGGGGAAGAAGCCGGGCGACCGCTAATAACAAAATCTCAGCGAGCGCCCGGCATCTCCCTTGGTTAGGTGAGCCTGGGAGGGCTGGATCAAGTGGCTTTGCGGGCCTTATACAGCCCGCGGGCCTGAGGTTCCCCACCCCTGCCTTACACCATCATGATTATGCGAATAATGTAATTAAAAATAACCCTTCAGTGCTCAGTTGCCTCTCTGCTCAGTTCAGTGAGAGTGCGGGAGCTAGGGTGGCGGTGGGTGTAGTGAACCCGGCTCCGACCGTCGCTATGCTGCTGCTCCCGGGCCGGGCTCATTGAAGAGACCTTTGGCCGGGACCAGAGAGAGAGGGCTGCTGGGCAGGTTAACTTTCTCCAGGTCCCCATTTGGTAGAATAGCTTCACCACATTTCACGGTTAGCGGAACCTGGAAGTGCCCGCTAGCCTAACTTCCGGACTGCATTCCAATGAACCACAAGTACTGGAAGCAGTGTGAGCCAGCCCAGCCTGAGTGTGAATCGGCCTGGCTGAGGGGGATATGGGACCGACCCATCAGAATCTGTCAATGTGTCCTGGTGGGCCAATCCGCCCCTGCCAGCTGTAGAAGCTACCCAGCCTCAATCAGTTATGTACAACATGGGGTATGTTTAGCGCTGATTCTCTGAGGACTGGATATAAAAGGGCAATAGTAATACATGAAAAACTCGTGCTTGTTTTACTTGTGTTATTACTAGCGATGCTGCCAAAATGTCGACAGTCACCATGTCAGCAGTCTTAGGGCGGAATTTATTATTGTTCCCGATCTCCCGTATAATGTGACAGGAGATCGTGGGGGCGATATTTAATTGAGTCCCGTTATCACGCTAATCACACCCATAGAGGTTGACCAAAGTGTTGGGCACGAGCGCGAAAAGTGCCGTTTGGGCGCCCAAACTGATCACTTTTCTCACATTTCAACACACCACTCCCGGGGGTATGAGCTGAAATGCAGACACCAGGATAAGATTAGAATTCCGCCCATAATGTCGACATCTGCAGAATATCTACATGTTTACAATGTCAACATTCTGTAAAATATCAAAATTATGGCTGGGCTACGTAAGCGGAGGGTAAGGATTTGGCTGCAGGAGTGGGGGATTCAGCATTAGGAGATAGGTTAGCGGGGTTACTCACTGCCAGATGACAGCCAGAACATGCTATCATGTGAGCGCCAGACCCAGAAGACACCACTGCAGCCGCCGGACACACTGTTTTGTCAACATTCAAATCATGTTGACATTTCATCTGTGATAACATGATGAATATTGACATGTAACCAATGTCGACATGTTAACATGTAACCAATGTCCCCATAGATCGCAACCATATTTTGCAGGCACTAGACTGTGGAGAAATTTGAAGTCTACACTAAATGATTGAAGGGTGCCTTATGGTGCGTAGACACTGGCCGATATATCGTCCGTTCTCTTGAATGGCCGATATATCGCGGGTCCGTCGGCCAGTGCGCATGTGCGATATGTCTGTGAACTCCATAGATCACAGACATATCGCGTCGGCCCTGCTGCACAGCCGACGGTATATTGGCACGTCGGTGTGTGTGTACGGGCGGTCAGCCGACCCCCCGTACACAAGCTGCAGCAGACGGCGGTGACTGACAGCTGAACTGGGTGAGCGTGTGTAAATGCCCGCCCAGTTCATGACATCACTCACCGACGGTTTTGGGCAGTGTGTGTGCACAGCACACTGTTAGATACATTTACAGATCAATTGATCTGCAGATATATCTGTAGGTGTGTACCCAGCATTAAATATACAATAACAAGGATAAGCAGAAATTGTGATGAGGATAATTATATCAGTATACTAGTGAGAAAAATGTCCACTTTCACTTGGTGCTCTACCTAGGACTTCCTACAGTGCCATTCCTAATTTGAATAATGCTTTCATTCGTATAATTGCTGAAAGGAAATTGCTTTCCAGTGATACATGACTAAAACTGACCATTCCCTCTGCCTTGCTGACAGGGTGACCTTACATAATTTGGGGGTGTCACACAGGCGTGCACTAACGACTCTCATCTATTCTTGAGTCAGCTGCTTTAAAGGGAGTGATGGATTTCATAACTACACTTACACCAAGAAGAACTGGAATATCTTGAATTTCGTAAAAGGCTGCCTCCTGTAGCAGGTTCTGGGCCGGTTCTTCAAAGGCAGATATGTGACTAAACACACAGTGGAGTAATGTGTTAGCTTTCTCTCTGTCATGCTTAGAGATAAGAGAAAGACATGGTTTTCTGGAGAGCAATCAATGTGATTTTATAGACAGATCACCTGTGCCAGGCATTTCACTGTCTATGTAGACAGGGGCGGATCCAGAAAAAAATTACAGGGGGGGCACCATAAGTGGTTGCGCTATCAAGGAGGGGTGGAGTTAGAAGTGGAGTAGGCGTGACCAAGTTTCAGTGGGTGTGACCAATTGTGTGAGGGGTATGGTCAAGTGCTCAATGTGAGTATCGAGTGTGTCTGTGGTCGAAATGCACTGCCAATGCCCGCTGCTTGCTCATCATACTTGTGATATATTGTACATTTTTATAGAAAAAAATAAAAATTAGTGTTTGGGACTGGGAAGGGAGTGGGAAGAGGACATGAATGCAATTTTGTTGTCCAGGGCCTCCATTAACTTAATGGAAAAGGGTCTGAATGGGTTAAAAAATTGTAAAAAAAAAATGTGTGAGGTCCCCCCTCCTAAGGATAACCAGCTTCGGGCTCTTTGAGCTGGTCCTGGTTGTTTAAATACTGGGAAAAAATTGGACAGGGGTTCCCCGTATTTAGACAACCAGCACCGGGCTCTTCGACCGGTCCTGGTTCCAAAAATACGGGGGACAAAAGATGTAGGGGTCCCCCGTATTTTTAAAACCAGCACCGGGCTCCACTAGCCAGGGACATAATGCCACAGCCGGGGGACACATTTATGGAGGTCCCTGCGGCCGTGGCATTACCCCCCCAACTAGTCACCACTGGCCGGGGTTCCCTGGAGGAGTGGGGACCCCTTAAATCAAGGGGTCCCCCCCTCCAGGCACCCAAGGGCCAGGGGTGAAGCCCGAGGCTGTCCCCAGCACCCCTGGGCGGTGGGTGCCGGGCTGATAGCCATAAGTGTGTAAAAAAAGAACATTGTTTTTTGTTGTGGAACTACAAGGCTCAGCAAGCCTCCCCCGCTTGCTGGTACTTGGTGAACCTCAAGTACCAGCATGTGGGGAAATAATGGGCCCGCTGGTACCTGTAGTTCTACAACAAAAAAAATACCCAAATAAAAACACAACACGCACACCGTGAAAGTAAAACTTTATTAAAACACACTTACACACTCACACATACTTACCTACATCCCACGCCGAGAATCACGTCCACTTGTCCAGTAGAATCCAATAGGGTTTCCTGTAAAAATGAGAGAGAGATTACTTACCTACATCCCACGCCGGTCACGTCCACTTGTCCAGTAGAATCCAATAGGGACACCCGGCACCTGCAAAAATTAAAATAAGTACAGAGGGGGGAAAATCATGAGAGAGAGATTCCTTACCTACATCCCACAACGATCACGTCCACTTGTCCATGTAGAATCCAATAGTACCTGTAAAAAAATATATATATATATAACTTATACTTAGAAACAATCCAGTGGTCCATGAATTTATACACAGGGGGGAAAAGACCTTTCATGTATCGACCTTTTGTCCACGTCGACCATGTGACTGTCGACCATTAGACCCCCCCCCCAGGACAAGACTCACCCGAAAGGGCCAGGCACTGGGCAGCTCTCCCCCTCACAGCCCCCCCCGGACCAGGAAAAGACTCAGTAAGCAGGGCCAGGCACTGGACAGCTCTCCCCCCTCCCCCCCCCCCCCAGGACTAGACTCCCCAGAAAGGGCCAGGGCCAACCAGGCACTGGACAGCTCTCCCCCTCTCAGACCCCCCCCCCCCCCCCCCCCCCGGACCAGGAAAAGACTCGGTAAGCAGGGCCAGGCTTTGGACAGGGTTGGTTCTATATCGGAGGGGCTGAAGGGACCTTGTGACGTTTTGAGGGGAGGAGCAACGTCACCAGGGGGAGGAGCTACGGGCGAACAGGGTACCCGAAAAGTACCCTCGCGGGCTCGCTTCGCTCGCCACGCTTCGGGCACGGTGGCTCGCTCCGCTCCGCTTCGCTCACCACCTAATTACTAAAGGTAATAGTTGGTGGCGTGGATAGTAGAGGAACTATCCCGCTGGCCTAGCTCCTCCCCCTTGCGCCGTAACTCCTCCCCCTTACGGAAAAGGTCCCTTAGCCCACTTGATTCTAGCATCTACCCTTTGGACAGCTCTCCTCGCTCTCTCCCCCCCCCCCCAAGGACAAGACTCACCAGAAAGGGCCAGGCGTCTTCCTCTTGCAAGTTGGACTGGCAGCTGGCGGGTGCGCTGTCCCTCGTTGGCGGCTGATGTCCGGTGCGCAGCGCTGTGCCTGTGTGAGGCTGGTTCAGCGGCGGCGGCGGGCGGAAGCTGGGACCTCCTACTGCTCGGCTCCTCTGCACAGACAGAAACGTGACATGCACTGACTGACTGCATGTCACGTTTCTCAAAGGAGCCAATCCTGGACATGCAGCAGCTGCAGCAGCCTCATCAGGTCGGGCGGGCGCACCGCGCCGCCCCGGGCAAAAAAAAAAAAAAAAAAAAAAGCAAAAATCTATTTAAAATGACAGGGGGGGCACGTGCCTTGGTGCCCCCCCCCTAAATCCGCCACTGTATGTAGACCAATGAAGAACAATGGTGGCTACTCTGTAGGTCAGGGATAAACTCCCTGGTTTATTAAACAGTACAGTATTTGGTTGCCAGGAAGGGGAAGAAAATATCTGCTTAGTATCGGGGGTTCTGCATGGGCTCCAAGAGGAGCCTGGATTAGTTATCAGCAGTGAAAAAATTATCTTTGCTGACTTCTCGGCAGGGATCTCCAAGAGGAGGGCGGGTGGCACAATCGGTCCTATACAAAGCTGCAATTACTGGCTTAGTAAAGCGGATGGGGTGGGGGGCATCATCAAACTGCACGGACCACCGACTTCATTTTTGAAGTGGATGGTTGCAGGTAGCAGCATCAGCATTGTGGGAGATTTTCCTGGTCTTTCCAGAGTCGGGGAGAGACACCCAAGATTTGGGAGCCTCCTGGATGTTCTGGCAGAATAGGCAAATATGGATAAAAAGGAAAAAAAAAACATTTAAAATTGCCACAGTATGGACTGTAAAATGTTGTGGGTCTTCAGAAACCAAGTCTGCTACATCTATTGAATTCCACATTTAGTAATAATACGGTGCCCTTGCTTATCTCCAACCCAACGCAGTGGCTGGCTAGCTGCTCACAGTAACACTTGTGTTTGCATTTCTTTGTTAATGGCATGCTTATGGGGTTTGGCAGTGGTTATTTAAAATGTTTCTCAAACTTAACACACACAGCGATCAAAGCACTTGCATCTCCTAAGGAATTATTTTAATAAAATGCACACAGTCTGTGGACAGGAAAACATAGATAGCCTGAGGCTGTATAACAAACATACTGCACGAAAGAGTGATTCAAGTGTCCAACCAGTGTTGTTACTAGTGTCATTTCTGGAGGGCAGACAATTTGTTAACTATTGCTTAATATTTGACAAAGTTTACATTGAATCATACCATTGCTTGTAGGCTGCATTCCAGTTCCGTTCGGATTTATGCAGTGTGTAATCGATAGAGTCGGACTGCGGCATAAAGAGCCCACCAGGGAATGCGGTGGTAGGGGCCCAAGCTTAAGGGGTGTGGCCAACCTTCAGAGGGAGAGTAGCCAGCCACCACAGAGGGACTTGGACAACCATTAGAGTCTCTCTAATTTAGAGAGGATATGCAACGAACAGGGCCCTTTTCAAAGGAGGGTGCTGGGGTGTGTCAGGAACACCTACTTTCATTGGAAGGAGGGTTAATCTTGGTTTAGTTTCCATAGAAAGAAACCAAGCACCCAATCCATGATCCTTCTCCACCACGTTACTGACCCCTAGAGGTGGGGCCCTGGGTTAGTGGAGCCCACCGGGTATTTCACCTGTGCACCTCTGGCCCAGTCCAGCCCTGTTTATGCATACTAGAATAATATGTATTTACCCAATCAAATCCAGTGGTTCCAAAAGTTGAGTCTTAAAAGCACTCTAACAGTTCAGGTTTTAAGGTCAGTTCCTCACAAGGCACTGTATTGTGTGGAGTTTGTATGTTCTCACCACATTTGTGTCGGTATCCAGGATCTCCAGTTTCTTCCCACTCTAAAACATTCTGGTAGGTTAATTGGCTTCTGACAAGAACATTAACCCAAGTGTACAGTATTTATAGGTGTACATGTGGTAATATAGGGCCTAATTTATGTTTGTACGCAATGGCGATGTTCACACAACTGAGTGATTATCAGCAGACTGTGCATGTACAGCAATCGCACTGCGCACGTGACAAGGTACCTTTGTGATGCCGCTCACAGCCATGATTTCATTGCAGACTGATTGACAGGAAGGGACCGTTTGAGGAAGGTAATGGGGAGTGGTGGCAAAAACGCAGGCATGTCATGATTTTGGGGTGTGTATCTTCCTTTAGCTGCAATTATGTATGTAAAGAAACATGGCGTCAGTGTCGCTTGTCCTCATTGTTGCGACGATGCTGCGTATGTGTGTGCAGGTGCTGAGGGCTTTGTGATGGCTTCGGTGGGCATCTACATTCTTTTCTGGGTGGCAGCTTCACTGGCGATGATTAGCAAGGCCGTGGCCTGAAAAATTCCAGACATGTGTGTACAAACATGAATTAGGCCCACAGACTGTAAGCTCTACTGGAGCAAGTACTGAATAAAGGACTAAAATATTCTCTGTAAAGCGCTGCGGAATATGCAGTGCAATATATATAACTGGTAATAAATAATACATTGCTGGCAATGATGTGTGTGCAGGTGCTGATATTGCAGTTACATAGGCACACACCAGTGGGTGACTGAAACTATGAACAGCCCAGTTCTTAACCAATGGTGTTGGTTTATTGATAGATAACAGATACAGCCGTACTCACTTTTACACACTTTTTGTCCTGGAGTTGCGCAGGGCGTCATATAGCTCACCACCCGTGAGTGCGTGTAGGCTGTGGGTAGATGTGCTGGAATCATTGTGGATTGCAGGTAATCGCAGGTCTGTCTGGAGCTAAGCAGGAGACTTCTGTCTCCCACCATTTCACTATACACAAGGCAGTCCTTGCACATGCTCATCAGATACTTCGGTGGCCATTTTGGGATAGGGCATAAAACACTAGTCTGGAGAACAGCAAGACTGGAGTATGGGGGTCATTCCGAGTTGATCGCTCGCTAGCTAGTTTTAGCAGTGCAAACGCTATGCCTCCGCCCACTGGGGAGTGTATTTTAGCTTAGCAGAAGTGCGAACACTTGTGCAGCCGAGCTCTGCAAAAACAGTTTGTGCAGTTTGAGTTGCTCTGAACCTAATCAGCGCTTGCGATCACTTCAGCCTATTCGTGTCCGGATTTGACGTCATACACCCACCCAGCCACGCCTGCGTTTTTTCAGACACGCCTGCGTTTTTGCAAACACTCCCTGAAAACGGTCAGTTGACACCCAGAAACGCCCCCTTCCTGTCAATCTTCTTGCGGCCGTCAGTGCGACTGAAAACTTCGCTAGAACCTGAGCACAACCACAAAGGGCTTTGTACCCATACGACGCGCGTGCGCATTGCAGCCCAAACACATGCGCAGAAATGCAGATTTTTCTCCTGATAGCTGCGCTGCGAAAATCGGCAGCGCGCGATCAACTCGGAATGACCCCCTATGTGCAGTAGTGCACTCCTCTTTCAACATTAATAAGGCTGCTAGACAGCCAAGACTGGCATCACGATCACTGCCATAAAATCTGTGAGCTGTTCTAACGGTATTACGATGTACAGATGCACCGTGCTGAAAACGAAACCCAGTGATTCCAATAACCCTGATTTCCAGGAGTATTACGGATCTCCAATCACTACCTTCTCCACTCGGTGCGGTGACCTCCATTATCCTTCCAAACAGATTAGAACCACATGTTAAATGTTTTTTCAAATCCAGTTTCATTGGCATTTCACATTACATTATTCAAATGCCAGTGGCACCCTGCCATACACACAGCCAAAGCATCCATTTTGTTGACTCACGAATCAGCCTATCAATTTGCTCAGAGCCAGTGACGTCACTAATACACCAGCTGACTAACATTCATTAGGTACTGCTGAAGTTTCATGAGCCTACAAAATGGCCACTGTGTGTAGGTGACGTGGTGCTGTTTACAGTGCATCTCACCAATAAATTACATATATTTTTACATTCAATACCTCTAGAACTATGTATCTATAATGCAGCAGGAGACCCACATCTTGTCTATCCCTGTTTGACCAGCACATTAGCCCTAATGCCTTTTGGTAGCAGGCCATTTAAAATGTCTATATTTAGAGCCATTATCTTTGAATGATGTCATGACCTTTGTTAATTCTATCTTTTATATTCCTTATGTTGACGTCAATCAAAAGTTAACTGGTGAATGATTATGAAGAATGAAGGTGCTTGAAGTGTAAAGCAGTAACTTGCTGAGCTGGATTCTAGACTCAAAGACTGTGTGCTGTAGTGTGAATTTACCATGGAGAGATTGCTTTGTTACCAGAATGACATGAATTAACACCATTCGTTAATGATGTCAGGTTAAAATCTAATGATTATTTGCCTGGCTAGTGTTGTTTTTATGTCTTCTGATTATTCTGCATAAGTCAAAACACTGTTCCCAAAGACATAGATTACTCGGTTAGCATATGCATAAGAGAAACTAGGAACGAGTGACCAGGGGTGTATTAAGAACTGGGAGGGCCCGTGTACATATGACCCCACCACCCACCGTGCAGCAATGACATGTGACTAACCCACTGTGACATCACCAATGTCCTATGACATCACCATAGCTCCCCCACTTCAGGAGACACTCAGGCTAAGGAGACTCATTTCCTATTGAAAAGCCGACTTATCAGGATGCAAACCAAAGGAGACTAATATTATTATTATTATTATTATCTGTTATTTTCTTCTGTGCGGCCAGATACCATGGCAGCACAGCGCAGTGTGCTACTGCTCTGCATCCTGTACCTTCTCTGTGGTGCAGAGCTGTGTAGTAGCTGCTTCACCTGTCTAAGGACAGCTACGGAAAGGGCAAGCATTTGCCGATATGCACAATCTATGGAGAAGATGGACGGCGTTGAATGCCTGGAAAAGATACGGAAAGGGTTTAAACCTTTGGAAAACATCCCACTACCGTTTTCACAGATGAGCAAGATTAGAGAGCATCTGGGAGGCTTTGATGAAGCAGTCAGAGAGATCAGACCATCGCTCTCTGCAAAGGACTGGACAGTGGCATTTGAGCTAAAGAAGAAGATTTAAGGTAAGAACTTACCTTTGTTAAATCTCTTTCTGCGAGGTACACTGGATTCCACAGGAAATTACATCAGGGTGTAGAGTTATATCTTGATCCGAGGCACCAACAGGCTAAAAGCTTTGACTGTTCCCAGGATGCATAGCACTGCCTTCTCTATATCCCCGGCTCCAGGCACTGGAGCTCAGTTTTGTTAACCAGTACAATGCAGTAGCAGGTAAGAGAGACGACAACAGTTAGTAGCCACATACAACTACATTCTCACGACAGGAGAAGGTAACAGCGGCTAATGCCATACAAACCCAAAGAAGCTAAGTGCATCAGGGTGGACACCCTGTGGAATCCAGTGTACCTCGCAGAAAGAGATTTAACAAAGGTAAGTTCTTACCATAAATCTCCTCCTTTTCTGCAGCGGGGTACACTGTGATTCCACAGGGAATTACATCGGGACTGTCCTAAAGCAGTTCCTCGTGGGAGGGGACGCACTGTAGCGGGCACAAGAACCCAGCATCCAAAGGAGACATCTTGGGAGACGGAAGTATCGAAGGCATAGAACCTTATGAACGTGTTCACTGAGGACCACGTAGCCGCCTTGCACAATTGTTCAAGGGTCGCACCACGGCGGGCCTCCCAAGAAGGTCCAATAGACCGAGTAGAATAGGCTTTGATGGTAGCAGGAGCTGGAAGGCCAGCCTGTACATAAGCATGTGCAATCACCATTCTAATCCATCTGGCCAAGGTCTGCTTATTAGCAGGCCAGCTACGTTTGTGAAAACCAAAAAGAACAAAGAGAGAATCAGTTCTCCTAAGCGAAGCTGTTCTCTTCACATAAATACGGAGAGCCCGTACCACATCCAAAAACCACTCTTTGGAGGATAAACAAGGAGAGGTAAAGGCCGGAACCACAATCTCTTGGTTAAGGTGGAAAGATGACACCACCTTAGGCAGATAACCAGGGCGTGTTCTAAGAACCGCCCGGTCACGGTGAAAAATCAGAAAGGGTGACCAACAGGACAAGGCACCCAAGTCGGAAACCCGTCTAGCAGAGGCAATAGCCAGCAAAAACGAGACCTTAAGAGGAAGCCGCTTAAGGTCCACAGACTCAAGTGGTTCAAACGGAGACTCTTGTAAGGCATCCAGAACAACCGACAAATCCCAAGGAGCCACAGGGGGAACATAGGGAGGTTGAATCCGTAAAACACCCTGAGTGAATGTATGAACGTCAGGCAGAGTCGCAATTTTTCTCTGAAACCATATCGACAAGGCAGAAATATGAACTTTGAGGGAGGCCAGACGAAGGCCTAAGTCCAGGCCCTGTTGCAGGAAAGCCAAGAGTTTTGGCAGTACTGAACTTGTATGCATCATAATACTTAGCCGCACACCAGGTGAAGTTCCAGACCCTATGATAAATCCGAGCAGAAGCCGGTTTACGGGTCTTCAACATAGTTTGAATAACCGCCTCAGAAAATCCTTTGGCCCTCAGAACTGAAGCTTCAAGAGCCACACCGTCAAAGCCAGTCGGGCCAGATCCTGGTAGACACAAGGGCCCTGAACGATGAGTTCTGGGCATTGCGGAAGTAGAAGAGGACGCTCGATCGAGAGACCCTGTAGGTCTGAGGACCAATGCCGTCTGGGCCACACTGGAGCGATTAGAAGTAGTATTCCTCCTTCTTGCTTGAACTTCCTTATTACCCTGGAGTAACACCGGAGGGAACACATACGGCAGCCGAAAGTTCCATGGAATTACCAGCGCGTCCACGAATGCTGCTTAAGGATCCCTTGTCCTTGCTCCGAAGCTCAAAACCTTGTGATTGTGTCGAGACGCCATCAAATCCACGAAAAGAAAAGTGTATGGTTCTTGTATAGTACAGGAGCCAAAAAAGAAAAAAAGAAAAACTATGTGTCTCTTCTGGGGCACACTTTTATTGAAAATTATGTGGTCTTGTAATATTTAAAATATAACTTTTATTAGTAATCCTCTTATAAAAATAGCTATGAGGCAAAGGACAGAATAATAGTAATAGTAATGATGGCAACAATTGTCATAAAGTTTGTCTATCCGAATGGAAATTAAATTTAGTGATACAAATTAAACATGATAGCTCTTTGGGCGAAATTATGTATGTGTCTCTGATGTTAGAGAGAATAAATATATTGCCTTCTTCCGAATTTGTGATAAAATTACTGGGAGCACCGCCAACCCAGTGCCAAATACTAATTATTTGTTCGCCATCAAGTCCACATCTGGTAGGCCCCACTTGTCCACTAGAAGTTGAAAGACTTCTAGATGAAGGCTCCACTCCTGTACGTCCTGACGACTGAGGAAGCCCGCTTCCCAGTTGAGGACCCCCGGAATAAACACTGTCGATATGGCTGGCAGATGGCATTCTGCCCAAAGAAGAATCTTTGACACTTCTATCATTGCCATGGGCTTGGAGTGCCGCCTTGATGATTTTATGTACGCCACCGTAGTGGCGTTGTCCGACTGTACTTGAGCAGGCCCGTTCTGTACCAGAGGCAGGGCCAGTTTCAAAACATTGAACACTGCCCGCAACTCCACAATGTTCATCGGGAGGAGAGGTTCCTCCCTGGTCCACCGACCCTGAAGAGAGTGCTGCTCGAACACCGCGCCCCAACCCCGCAGACTGGCATCCATCGTCAGAAGGACCCAGTTGGAGATCCAGAAGGGACGACCCCTGCTCAATTGCTGGTCTGGTAGCCACCAGGTCAGTGACAGATGAACCTCCAGAGTCAAGGAGATCATGTGAGTCCTGATCCGGTGAGGCAGGCCGTCCCATTTGGAAAGGATTAACCTCTGCAGAGTGTGGGAATGAAATTGAGCATACTCTACCATGTCCAAAGCCGACACCATGAGGCGTAGTACTTGCATCGCCGAGTGTATCGACACACGTGGGCAAGATAGGAAGCATCTTATCTTGTCCTGAAGTTTCAGGACTTTCTCTGGAGACCAGAACAACCGTTGGTTGTGGGTGTCCAATAATGCTCCCAGGTGCACCATGCTCTGAGCAGGGACCAGTGAGGATTTCTTCAGGTTGATGAGCCACCCGTGGGCTTGCAGGAATTGGACCGTTAGTTCCAGATGACAGAGGAGAACCTCTGGAGAGTTTGCCAGGATCAATAAGTCGTCCAGATACGGCAGGATCCGGATACCCTGACGGCAGAGCAGAGCCGTCATGACCTTGGTGAAGATTCTCAGAGCCGTGGTCAGACCAAAAGGTAAGGAATGGAACTGAAAATGTAGGTTGCCAATAGCAAATCGCAGGTATTGCTTATGCGACATGGCAATAGGTATATGCAGGTAAGCATCCTGTATGTCCAGAGATACCATATATAGTCCGTGGGCTCCGAGGCCAGAATAATAGAGTGAAGAGTTTCCATACGGAATTTGGAAACCTTCACAAATTAGTTCAAAGACTTATGGTTGAGAATGGGCCGGAAGGACCCATTTGGTTTCGGAACTAGGAACAACGTTGAATAGTACCCACTGCCTCTCTGAGCCAGAGGCACCGACACTATCACCCCTGTGTCCAGGAGGGATTGTACCAGCAAATGGAGATTTTTTGCTTTTACCGGATCCGAAGGGATGTTTATTGAGCAAAACTGGCGAGGGGTACGTTTCTTGAAAGAGATGGTGTAATCGTGAGTGACGACTTCCTTTACCCAGGCGTCTGAAGTGGTCTGTAACCATACCTGAGCAAACCGCAGAAGTCGAACTCCCACCATGTGGTCCCCCAGGGGGAGACCCGCCCCGTCTTGCAGCAGGCTTGTCTGTTTTGGAAGCAGGCTGACCGGCAGCCCAGGAACATTTAGGTTTGGGTTTAGTGGATTTGGAATTGCGAGCCTGTTTCGGGTACGCCTGACCCTTTGCTTTACTTGGGTGATCGAAATGAGCGAAAGGAAGTACCTTTAGCCTTCGGAGCCGAAGGATTAGTACTAGGCGGATGCTAAGTCAGCAACAATCTTGTTGCGATCTCCCCCAAAAAGGATGTTTCCCTTAAAGGGGATCACCTCCAAGGTCTACTTAGAGTCCAGATCTACAGACCAGGAATGCAACCAGAGAATCTGACGAGCCAGAATGGACGTAGTAGACGCTTTGGCCGCCAGGACACCGGCATTAGATGCCGCCTCCTGACTATAATGAGAGGCTGTAATAATATATAAAAGACACTGTCTAGCATTATCAGGAAAATCAGACGGTAGCTCCGCTTCAACTTCCTGAACCCAGGCTTCAATAGATTTTACAGCCCAAGAAGCCGCAATAGTGGGCCTATGTACAGCTCCTGCAAGAGTGTAAACAGACTTATAGCAACCCTCCACATGCTTATCTGTTGGTTCCTTCAGAGAGGTGACGGTAGTGACAGGCAGAGCAGATGACACCACCAGACGCGTGACCTGTGAGTCCACCGGTGGCGGTGCTTCCCAATTTTTACTTAACTCCGCAGCGAGGGGATAACGAGCTAGCATCTTCTTAGACAGGGAGAATTTCTTTACAGGATATTCCCAGGATTCCTGACGTATGTCAACCAAATGGTCAGAATGGGGTAAAACTAATTTAGTAACCTTCTGACGCTTGAACTTATCAGGTTTCTTAGAGGTACAGTATCTGGAGGTTCTGTGTCATCATCAATTTGAAGAATCAGTCTGATAGCCTCCAAGACGTCAGGAATATCCACCTGTGTAATAGATTCCCCATCAGAAGCATCTACATCAGTGTCTGAGGGGTCAGTATATACGCCATCTTCATCGGATGAAGTATCCGAAACGTGTGGATTGTGAGGAAGTAATGGCCCGCATAGAGGACCCCTTGGTCCTAGGCGGGCGAGGGTTAGGTTTTTGCTTAGCCAAAGACTGATTTAATTGTTGCAACTGAGTGGACAGATTATCTGCCCGTGACGGATTAACTGCAGGGACAATACGTGGCTGTAATGGCACAGGAGGTCCCACAGGGGGCGCAAGTCTAGCTACTAGCGTAGTCAGCAAATTAGAAAAAGCAGCCCAAGGTGGGTCTTGGTGTGCCCCCGGTGCTGCAGACTGACTGAGGGGTATAGAACCCCCGGTACCTGAACTCTCAGCTGCAATTTTTTCCTCCGAGCAATCCGTTGCGTCAGCACTGCATGGCGCAGGATCAGCCATGGATCTACCGCCCTGTTTAGCAGACATTATTGGGAAGCGTAACCTTAGTGCGTAATAGTGCAATATAAACAGACAAAGGGGGTCACTCCGAGTTGATCGCTAGCTGCCGTTGTTCGCAGCGCAGCGATCAGTGAAAAAAATGGCTAATCTGCGCATGCGTATGCACGGCAATGCGCACGCACGACGTACGGATACAAAGTCCTTTGTGGTTTTGCACAGGTTCTAGCGAAGCTTTCAGTCGCACGGCCGAATGCAGGAAGATTGACATGAAGTGGGCGTTTCTGGGTGTCAACCGACCGTTTTCAGGCATTGCTTAGAAAAACGCAGGCGTGTCGGGGAAAACGCAGGCGTGGCTGGGCGAACGCTGGGCGGGTGTGTGACATCAAAAGCCGTCCCTCCGTCGTTAGAATCAACGCACACCAAGAGTAACAACAGGGCTGGTCTTGTTTTGCACAAAATGATTTTGCAGGCGCTCTGCTGCACAAGCGTTTGCACTTCTGCAAAATGAAAATACACTCCCCAGTGGGCGGCGACAATGTATTTGCACGGCTGCTAAAAGTAGCTAGCGAGCGATCAACTTGGAATGACCCCCAAAGTACCTGACAAAAAAAAACCTGTATAGTGTGACTGCAAAGCAGAGCACAAACAGAGAATTTAAGAGGTATATGGTGACTGAAACAGAGAAAAATACCACTATATTATATGAGAACCCTGATGCACTTTGCCCCCCTCAGGGTACAGAATATAGGGATAGCGATATGTGTGAGATACAAGGAATAGAGACCACACAGCAGCTATTGGCACACACAGTCACATGTACATTGCAGAAACTATTACAAACAACAATAAAACTGCACTGGACTAGCAATACTAAGTAACTGGACTACTAAGTAAAGCTATGTATGTATACAGATATAACAATGCACAGTAAAGATTGGATGTATATCACAGGATACTTGTACTAAATATCCCTGTAGTTATGCACTTGTTCTTTACTAACACTGTCTAAACAAAATGTAGAATACTTAAGTGTCCTGTAAATGCACAGCGCTGATGAGGCAGGCGGCTTTACAGAGGAGACAATGCCCAGCAGTCCCAGGATCAGCGCAGCTCTGTGTAATGGCGCCCAAACGCTGACAGGGAGTGAGGGAGAAGAGAGATGCAGCTCCAGGGCGGGAACATTTGCAGTAAATGGCGCCTGGGGCTGGGGGAGGGTCTACAGGTCACCGCCCTTTTCCCTTTGCTGGACTTCACCACCAGGTAATGCGGGGCCTATAGAAAACGGATTATGAGAAATCCGACCTGTGCCCCTTGCCCTGGTGGTCTAGTGGGGTCCCTGTATGGCCACAGTGTCCACGCCAGCGTATTCGGTTCGTCTTCGGAGACCGTGCCAGATCGCGATTTCAGCGGGTCCCGCCTGGGGGACCCTCTTACCTCCTCCCAAAGATGCGGCCACGCGATCCAGGAGAGCAGCGGCGAGTGTGCCTGAAGTGGTCGGAGCCCTCCGCTGTAAGTACCCGGCAACCAGGGCGCGGCAGTATACAGCGCCGCTGGGGGAAGTGAGGGAGCCACAACACGATGTCAGACTGACAGATAGCACTTCTAAGTGCCTGTGCTGCGGCCCTTGAAGTCTTCTTTTCTTCAAAAAGCTCTTTTCAGGGCTACCTAGTGCAGCCCCCCTGTTAGCAGCCTGCATTGCAGGCACCAACTTACAAACTGAGGTCCAGTGCCTGGAGGCGGGGATATGGAGGAGGCGGCGCTATGCATCCTGGGAACAGTCAAAGCTTTTAGCTTGTTGGTGCCTCGGATCAAGATCCAACTCTACACCCCAATGTAATTCTCTGTGGAATCACTCTGTACCCCACTGCAGAAAATAAGATTTTAAACCTACCGGTAAATCTTTTTCTCCTAGTCCGTAGAGGATGCTGGGGACTCCGTAAGGTCCATGGGGTATAGACGGGCTCCGCAGGAGACATGGGCACTATAAAGAACTTTTAGTATGGGTGTGCACTGGCTCCTCCCTCTATGCCCCTCCTCCAGACCTCAGTTAGAGAACTGTGCCCAGAGGAGATGGACAATATGAGGAAAATAAGAATTTACTCACCGGTAATTCTATTTCTCGTAGTCCGTAGTGGATGCTGGGAACTCCGTAAGGACCATGGGGAATAGACGGGCTCCGCAGGAGACTGGGCACTCTAAAGAAAAGATTAGGTACTATCTGGTGTGCACTGGCTCCTCCCTCTATGCCCCTCCTCCAGACCTCAGTTAGGGAAACTGTGCCCGGAAGAGCTGACATTACAAGGAAAGGATTTTTGGAAACCAGGGTAAGACTCATACCAGCCACACCGTACAACTTGTGATAACCTTACCCAGTTAACAGTATGAACAACAACTGAGCCTCACTCAACGGATGGCTCATAACAGTAACCCTTATTTAAGCAATAACTATATACACGTATTGCAGAAAGTCCGCACTTGGGACGGGCGCCCAGCATCCACTACGGACTACGAGAAATAGAATTACCGGTGAGTAAATTCTTATTTTCTCTGACGTCCTAGTGGATGCTGGGAACTCCGTAAGGACCATGGGGATTATACCAAAGCTCCCAAACGGGCGGGAGAGTGCGGATGACTCTGCAGCACCGAATGAGCAAACTCTAGGTCCTCCTCAGCCAGGGTATCAAACTTGTAGAACTTTGCAAAAGTATTTGAACCCGACCAAGTAGCCGCTCGGCAAAGCTGTAAAGCCGAGACCCCTCGGGCAGCCGCCCAAGAAGAGCCCACCTTCCTTGTGGAATGGGCTTTTACTGATTTTGGATGCGGCAATCCAGCCGCAGAATGAGCCAGCTGAATCGTGCTACAGATCCAGCAAGCAATAGTTTGCTTTGAAGCAGGAGCACCCAGCTTGTTGTGTGCATGCAGGATAAACAGCGAGTCAGTCTTCCTGACTCCAGCCGTTCTGGAAACATATATTTTCAAAGCCCTGACTACGTCCAGCAACTTGGAGTCCTCCAAGTCCAGAGTAGCCGCAGGCACCACAATAGGTTGGTTCAAATGAAACGATGATACCACCTTTGGGAGAAATTGGGGACGAGTCCTCAATTCTGCCCTGTCCATATGGAAGATCAGATATGGGCTTTTACATGACAAAGCCGCCAATTTCGACACACGCCTAGCCGATGCTAAGGCCAACAGCATGACCACTTTCCACGTGAGATACTTTAGTTCCACGGTCATAAGTGGCTCAAACCAGTGGGATTTCAGGAAATCCAACACAACGTTAAGATCCCAGGGTGCCACTGGTGGCACAAAAAGGGGCTGAATATGCAGCACTCCCTTAACAAACGTCTGAACCTCAGGCAGTGAAGCCAGTTCTTTTTGAAAGAAAATGGATAGGGCCGAAATCTGGACCTTTATGGACCCCAATTTTAGGCCCATAGTCACCTCTGACTGTAGGAAGTGCAGGAATCGACCCAGCTGGAATTCCTCTGTAGGGGCCGTCCTGGCCTCACACCAAGCAACATATTTTCGCCATATACGGTGATAATGCTTTGCTGTCACGTCCTTCCTAGCCTTTATCAGCGTAGGAATAACTTCATCCGGAATGCCTTTTTCCGCTAGGATCCGGCGTTCAACCGCCATGCCGTCAAACGCAGCCGCGGTAAGTCTTGGAACAGACAGGGCCCTTGTTGCAGCAGGTCCTGTCGGAGAGGCAGAGGCCATGGGTCCTCTGTGCGCATTTCTTGCAGTTCCGGGTACCAAATCCTTCTTGGGCAATCCGGAACAATGAGTATTGTTCTTATTCCTCTCTTTCTTACTATTCTCAGTACCTTGGGTATGAGAGGAAGAGGAGGAAACACATATACCGACTGGTACACCCACGGTGTCACTAGGGCGTCCACAGCTATCGCCTGAGGGTCCCTTGACCTGGCGCAATATCTTTTTAGCTTTTTGTTGAGGCGGGACGCCATCATGTCCACCTGTGGCAGTTCCCATCGCTTTGCAATCTGTGTGAAGACTTCTTGATGAAGTCCCCACTCTCCCGGGTGGAGGTCGTGTCTGCTGAGGAAGTCTGCTTCCCAGTTGTCCACTCCCGGAATGAACACTGCTGACAGTGCTTGCACGTGATTCTCCGCCCATCGAAGAATCTTTGTGGCTTCCGCCATTGCCATCCTGCTTCTTGTGCCGCCCTGGCGGTTTACATGGGCGACCGCCGTGATGTTGTCTGACTGAATCAGCACTGGCCGGTTTTGAAGCAGGGGCTCTGCTTGACTCAGGGCGTTGTAAATGGCCCTTAGTTCCAGTATATTTATGTGTAGAGAAGTCTCCAGACTTGACCACAGCCCTTGGAAGTTTCTTCCCTGAGTGACTGCCCCCCATCCTCGGAGGCTTGCATCCGTGGTCAACAGGACCCAGTCCTGTATGCCGAACCTACGGCCCTCGAGAAGGTGAGCACTCTGCAGCCACCACAGAAGAGACACCCTGGCCCTAGGGGACAGGGTGATCAGCCGATGCATCTGAAGATGCGATCCGGACCACTTGTCCAACAGATCCCACTGAAAGATCCTTGCATGGAACCTGCCGAAGGGAATGGCTTCGTATGAAGCCACCATCTTTCCCAGGACTCGCGTGCAGTGATGCACCGATACCTGTTTTGGTTTCAGGAGGTCCCTGACCAGAGATGCTAATTCCTGGGCCTTCTCCACCGGGAGAAACACCTTCTTCTGTTCTGTGTCCAGAATCATGCCCAGGAAAAGCAGACGCGTCGTAGAATCAGCTGCGACTTAGGAACATTCAGAATCCAGCCGTGCTGTTGCAACACTTCTTGAGAGAGTGCTACGCTGATCAACAACTGCTCCCTGGACCTCGCCTTTATGAGGAGATCGTCTAAGTACGGGATAATTATAACTCCCTTCTTCCGAAGGAGTATCATCATTTCGGCCATTACCTTGGTAAATATCCTCGGTGCCGTGGACAAGCCAAACGGCAACGTCTGGAACTGGTAATGACAGTCCTGTACCACAAACCTGAGGTACTCCTGGTGAGGTGGGTAAATGTGGACATGCAAGTAAGCATCCTTGATGTCCAGCGACACCATAAAATCCCCCTCTTCCAGGCTTGCAATAACCGCTCTGAGCGATTCCATTTTGAACTTTAATTTCTTTATATAAGTGTTCAAGGATTTTAAATTCAGAATGGGTCTCACCGAACCGTCCGGTTTCGGTACCACAAACATTGTGGAATAGTAACCCCTTCCCTGTTGAAGGAGGGGGACCCTGATAATCACTTGCTGGAGGTACAGCTTGTGAATTGCCGCCAGTACAACCTCCCTTTCCATGGGGGAAGCTGGCAAGGCTGATTTGAGGTAACGGCGGGGGGGAGTCGCTTCGAATTCCAGCTTGTATCCCTGAGATACAATTTGTACAGCCCAGAGATCCACCTGTGAGCGAACCCACTGGTTGCTGAAGTTTCGGAGACGCGCCCCCACCGCACCTGGCTCCGCCTGTGGAGCCCCAACGTCATGCGGTGGACTTAGTGGAAGCAGGGGAGGACTTTTGTTCCTGGGAACTGGCTGCATGGTGCAGCTTCTTACCTCTACCCCTGCCTCTGGCAAGAAAGGATGCGTCCCTGACCCTCTTGCCTTTCTGAGAACGAAAGGACTGCATTTGATAATACGGTGCTTTCTTAGGCTGTGAGGAAACCTGAGGCAAGAAAGTCGACTTTCCAGCTGTCGCTGTGGACACGAGGTCCGATAGACCGTCCCCAAACAATTCCTCACCCTTATAAGGCAAAACCTCCATGTGTTTTTTAGAATCAGCATCTCCTGTCCATTGCCGAGTCCATAAGACTCTCCTGGCAGAAATGGACATAGCATTAATTCTAGAGCCCAGCAGGCAAATGTCCCTCTGAGCATCCCGCATATATAAGATGACGTCTTTTATATGGCCCAGGGTTAGCAAAACAGTATCCCTGTCGAGGGAATCTATGTCGTCTGACAGAGTATCTGTCCATGCTGCTACAGCACTACACATCCAGGCTGAAGCAATAGCAGGTCTCAGTAGAGTACCAGAGTGTGTATACACTGACTTCAGGATAGCTTCCTGCTTTCTATCCGCAGGCTCCTTTAGGGCGGCCGTATCCTGAGACGGCAGGGCCACCTTTTTAGATAAGCGTGTACGCGCCTTGTCCACCCTAGGGGATGTTTCCCAACGTAACCTGTCCGTTGGCGGGAAAGGGTACGCCATCAGTAACCTCTTAGAAATCACTAGTTTCTTATCAGGGGAACTCCACGCTTCTTCACACAATTCATTTAATTCATCAGATGGGGGAAAAGTCACTGGCTGCTTTTTCTCCCCAAACATATAAACCCTCTTGGTATTAACAGGGTTAATCTCAGAAATGTGTAATACATCTTTCATTGCAATAATCATGTATCGGATGGCCTTGGTCATTTTAGACTGTAAATGTGCCTCATCATCGTCGACACTGGAGTCGGACTCCGTGTCGACATCTGTGTCAACCATCTGAGATAGAGGGCGTTTATGAGCCCCTGACGGTTTCTGAGTCGCCTGGGCAGGCGCGGGCTGAGACCCCGGCTGTCCCAAGGCTGCAGCGTCATCAAACCTTTTATGTAAGGAGCTTACATTGTCGTTTAAGACCTTCCACATATCCATCCAGTCAGGTGTCGGCCCCGACAGGGGCGACACCACACTTATCTGCCCTTGCTCCGCCTCCACGTAACCCTCCTCATCAAACATGTCGACACACCGCACACACACAGGGAATGCTCAGACTGAGGACAGGACCCCACAAAGTCCTTTGGGGAGACAGAGAGAGAGTATGCCAGAACACACCACAGCGCTATATAACACAGGGATTTTCACTTATAATAAGTGATTTACCCAATAGCTGCTTTATACAGTATGTCTTATTTGCGCCTAAATTTATGTGCCCCCCCTCTCTTTTTAACCCGTCTTGTACCTGGATACTGCAGGGGAGAGCCTGGGGAGCTGCTTCCAGCGGAGCTGTGAAGAGAAAATGGCGCTGGTGTGCTGAGGAAGAAGGCCCCGCCCCCTCAGTGGCGGGCTTCTGTCCCGCTTTCTGTGTAAAAAAATGGCGGGGGTTTTTGCATATATACAGTGCCAGACTGTATATATGTATTTTTATTGCCAAAAGGTACTTCAATTGCTGCCTAGGGCGCCCCCCCCCCCCCCAGCGCCCTGCACCCTACAGTGACCGGAGTGTGTAAGTGTGCTGGGAGCAATGGCGCACAGCTGCGGTGCTGTGCGCTACCTTAAATGAAGACAGGAGTCTTCTGCCGCCGATTTCGTCGTCTTCCAGCTTTTGTTCTTCTGGCTCTGGGAGGGGGACGGCGGCGCGGCTCCGGGAACGGACGATCGAGGACAGGTGCCTGTGTTCGAACCCTCTGGAGCTAATGGTGTCCAGTAGCCTAAGAAGCACAAGCTAGCTGCAAGCAGGTAGGTTTGCTTCTCTCCCCTTAGTCCCACGTAGCAGTGAGTCTGTTGCCAGCAGAAGCTCACTGAAAATAAAAATAAATACTTTCTTTACTAGTAAGCTCAGGAGAGTCCACTAGGAGCACCCAGCTCTGGCCAGGCACAGATTCTAACTGGGGTCTGGAGGAGGGGCCTTAGAGGGAGGAGCCAGTGCACACCAGATAGTACCTAATCTTTTCTTTAGAGTGCCCAGTCTCCTGCGGAGCCCGTCTATTCCCCATGGTCCTTACGGAGTTCCCAGCATCCACTAGGACGTCAGAGAAAGGATTTTGTTAATCTAAGGGCAAGATTCATACCAGCCCACACCAATCATACCATATAACCTGGAATACACATAACCAGTTAACAGTATGAACAAATAACAGCCTCGGTCCAAGACCGATACCAACTGTGACATAACCCTTATGTAAGCAACAACTATATACAAGTCTTGCAGATTTTCCGCACTGGGACGGGCGCCCAGCATCCTCTACGGACTAGGAGAAAAAGATTTACCGGTAGGTTTAAAAATCTTATTTTCTCTTACGTCCTAGAGCAGTGGTTCTCAAACTCGGACCTCAGGACCCCACACAGTGCATGTTTTGCAGGTAACCCAGCAAGTGCACAGATGTATTAATTACTCACTGACACATTTTAAAAGGTCCACAGGTGGAGCTGATTATTTCACTTGTAATTCTGTGAGGAGACCTGCAAAACATGAACCGTGTGGGGTCCTGAGGACCGAGTTTGAGAACCTGTGTCCTAGAGGATGCTGGGGACTCCGTAAGGACCATGGGGTTTATACCAAAGCTCCAGACCGGGCGGGAGAGTGCGGATGACTCTGCAGCACCGACTGAGCAAATGCGAGGTCCTCGTCAGCCAGGGTATCAAACTTGTAGAATTTAGCAAAGGTGTTTGAACCCGACCAAGTGGCTGCTCAGCACAACTGTAAAGCCGAGACGCCTTGGGCAGCCGCCCAATAAGAGCCCACCTTCCTAGTGGAATGGGCCTTTACCGAATTTGGTAACGGCAACCCAGCCGTAGAATAAGCCTGCTGAATCGTGGTACAGATCCAGCGAGCAATTGTCTGCTTTGAAGCAGGCGCGCCAATCTTGTTGGCTGCATACAGGACAAACAGAGCCTCTGTTTTCCTAACCCTAGCCGTTCTGGCTACATACATTTTTAAGGCCCTGACTACATCCAAGGACTTGGAGTCCTCCAAGTCGCCCGTAGTCACAGGCACCACGATAGGTTGGTTCATATGAAATGAAGACACCACCTTAGGTAGAAATTGAGGACGAGTCCTTAACTCTGCTCGATCCACATGAAAAATCAAGTAGGGGCTCTTGTGAGACAAGGCCGCCAATTCTGATACACGCCTTGCAGATGCCAAGGCCAATAACATGACCACCTTCAAGGTGAGAAATTTCAATTCAACCGTTTGAATGGGCTCAAACCAGTGAGATTTAAGGAACCGTAACACCACGTTAAGGTCCCAGGGCGCCACTGGGGGCACAAAAGGAGGCTGGATGTGCAGCACTCCCTTTACAAAAGTCTGGACTTCTGGTAGAGAAGCCAATTCCTTCTGAAAGACTATAGATAGGGCCGAAATCTGTACATTAACAGAGCCTAACTTTAGGCCTATATCCACTCCTGTCTGTAGGAAGTAGAGAAAACGGCCCAGATGGAAATCTTCCGTAGGAGCATTCTTGGTTTCACACCAAGAGACATATTTCCGCCAGATACGGTGATAGTGTTTCGCTGTCACCTCCTTCCTAGCCTCAGAGTAGGTATGACCTCCTCCGGAATACCTTTCTCAGCTAGGATTCGGCGTTCAACCGCCATGCCGTCAAACGCAACCGCGGTAAGTCTTGGAATACGCAGGGCCCCTGCTGCAACAGGTCCTCCCTGAGAGGAAGAGGCTAACGATCTTCTGTGAGCATTTCCTGAAGATCTGAGTACCAGGCCCTTCGAGGCCAGTCTGGAACAATGAGTATTGACTGTACTCTTTTTTTGTCTTATTATCCTCAAAATCTTTGCTATGAGAGGCAGAGGAGGGAACACATAGACCGACTGAAACACCCATGGTGTCATCAGGGCGTCTACTGCTACTGCCTGAGGGTCCCGAGACCTGGCACAGTACCTCCGAAGCTTCTTGTTGAGGCGTGACGCCATCATGTCTATTTGAGGAATTCCCCAGAGATCTGTTATATCTGCAAAGACTTCTTGATGAAGTCCCCACTCTCCTGGATGGAGATCGTGTCTGCTGAGGAAGTCTGCTTCCCAGTTGTCCACTCCCGGAATGAAGACAGCTGACAGAGCGCTGACGTGATTTTCCACCCAGCGAAGAATCCTGGTGGCTTCCGCCATTGCGACTCTGCTCCTTGTCCCGCCTTGGCGGTTCACATGTGCCACGGCTGTGACATTGTCTGATTGGATCAGAACCGGTAGTTTTCGAAGAAGACTCTCTGCTTGCCGAAGGCCGTTGTATATGGCCCTTAATTCCAGCACATTGATGTGCAGATAGGACTCCTGGTTTGACCATAGTCCCTGAAAATTTCTTCCTTGGATGACTGCTCCCCATCCTCGGAGGCTCGCGTCCGTGGTTACCAGAACCCAGTCTTGAATGCCGAACCTGCAACCCTCTGGAAGGTGAGCACTTTGCAGCCACCATAGAAGAGACCCTGGGGGAAAGTGTTATTTTTTTATGTATTTGTAGATGGGACCCGAACCACTTGTCCAGGAGGTCCCATTGAAACGTCCTCGCGTGAAACCTGCCGAAGGGGATGGCCTCGTAAGCGGCCACCATCTTTCCCAGAACTCGAGTGCATTGATGAACTGACACTCTTTTTGGCTTTAGCAGGTCTCGGACCATGTTCTGTAGGTCCTGGGCTTTTTCTAACGGGAGAAAAACCTTCTTTCGTTCCGTGTCCAGAATCATGCCTAGGAACGATAGTCGAGTTGTTGGAACCAATTGCGACTTTGGCAGATTGAGAATCCACCCGTGCTGTTGGAACACTCTCAGGGAGAGCGACACGTTCTTCAGCAATTTATATCTTGATCTCACCTTTATCAGGAGATCGTCCAAGTATGGGATAATTGTGACACCCTGCTTGCGCAGGAGCACCATCATTTCCGCCATTACCTTGGTGAAAATCCTCGGGGCCGTGGAAAGCCCAAACGGCAACGTCTGAAACTGGTAATGACAATCCTGTACAGCGAATCTCAGGTACTCCTGATGAGAGGGATAAATGGGGACATGAAGGTAAGCATCCTTTATGTCTAGCGACACCATAAAATCCCCCCCTTCCAGGCTGGATATTACCGCTCGGAGCGATTCCATCTTGAATCTGAACTGTTTTAAGTACAGGTTTAGGGATTTTAGATTTAAAATGGGTCTGACCGAACCATCCGGCTTCGGGACCACAAACAGGGTCGAATAATACCCTTTTCCCTGGTGGCTCAGGGGAACCCTGACAATCACTTGCTGTTGACACAGCGTTTGAATTGCAGATAATACTACTTCCCTCTCTGGGGAAGAAGCTGGTAAGGCCGACTTGAAAAACCGGCGCGGGGGCACCTCCTCGAATTCTAGCTTGTAGCCCTGGGAAACAATTTCCCTCGCCCAAGGATCCACGTCTGACTGAACCCAGACTTGGCTGAAAAGTCGAAGGCGTGCCCCCACCGGTGCGGACTCCCGTAGGGGAGCCCCAGCATCATGCGGTGGACTTAGCGGAAGCCGGGGAGGACTTCTGCTCCTGGGAACTAGCTGAAGCAGGTGTTCTCTTACCTCTACCCTTGCCTCTGGCGAGGAAAGAGGAGCCCCGACCTCTTCTGGACTTATGCGACCGAAAGGACTGCATCTGATACTGTGGAGGTTTTTTTTGCTGTGTGAGAACAAAAGGCAAAAAGGTAGATTTACTAGCGGTAGCTGTGGAAACCAGGTCCGCGAGACCATCCCCAAACAACACATCACCCTTGTAAGGTAAAACCTCCATATGCTTTTTTGAGTCCGCATCATCCGTCCATTGGCGGGTCCATAAGGATCGTCTCGCTGAAATAGCCATGGCATTGGCTCTGGAACCCAGCAATCCAATGTCTCTTTGAGCGTCTCTCATATATAAGACCGCGTCCTTAATGTGTGCTAATGTTAACAAAATGGTATCCCTATCTAGGGTATCAAGGTCAGCTGACAGGGTATCTGTCCAAGCTGCTACTGCGCTACATACCCATGCCGATGCAATTGCCGGTCTAAGTAAAGTACCAGTATGTGTATAAATAGACTTTAACGTAGTCTCCTGCCTGCGGTCCGCAGGATCCTTGAGGGCCGCCGTATCAGGAGACGGCAGCGCTACCTTCTTAGACAGGCATGTTAAAGCCTTGTCCACTGTGGGAGAGGATTCCCAACGTACCCTGTCCTGTGTAGGGAAAGGGTATGCCATAATAATCCTTTTGGGAATCTGCAGTTTCTTATCTGGAGTTTCCCAAACTTTTTCATATAACTCGTTAAGTTCATGCGATGTGGAAAAGTTTACTACCTGCTTCTTTCCCTTAAACATGTGTACCCTCGTGTCGGGCACAGAGGGTTCATCAGTTATATGCAAAACATCTTTTATTGCAATAATCATACACTGAATACTTTTTGTCACCCTATGGTGCAATCTTGCTTCATCATAGTCGACACTGTAATCAGATTCCGTGTCGGTATCTGTGTCCATTATTTGTGACAAGGGACGCTTTTGAGACCCTGAGGGGCACTGTGAGTCGGTCCAATCCGTCGATTGACCCCCTGTCGACTCCCTGGACTCTGCTTTGTCCAGTCTCTTGTGTAATGATGCTACACTTGCATTCAACATCTGCCACATATCCATCCATTCCTGAGTCGGCACCACCGACGGGGACACACCACTCATTTGCTCAACCTCCTCCCTGGATAAGCCTTCCGCTTCAGACATGCCTACACGCACGTACCGACACCCCACACACACAGGGATATAACTATAAGGGGACAATTCCCCAACCAGGCCCTTAGGAGAGGCAGAGAGAGAGTATGCCAGCACACACCCAGCGCCAAACTGACACTGGAATAACCCAGATAGCGCATATATATATATATATATATATATATATATATATATATATATATATATATATATAAATAAATCACTGATTTTCCCACTCACTGCGCCTGTAATGTGCCCCCCTCCTCTTTTTCAGCCCTCTGAGCCTTGTTCATCAGGGGAGAGTCCGGGGAGCCAGCGTCTCTGCAGCTTCTGTGGAGAAAATGGCGCTGGTTAGTGCTGAGGATCAAGCTCCGCCCCCTCCAGCGGCGGGTTTCGGTCCCACTCTGTTTTACAAAAAATTGTGGGGGTTACTTTATTTACTGCCTCAGCAGTCTAATAAACTGTATAATGCCAGTGGTGAGGTTTATTGCTGCCCAGGGTGCCCCCCCTGCGCCCTGCACCCATCTGTGCCTGCTCTGTGTGTGTCGTGTCTGGGAGCAATGGCGCGCAGCGTTACCGCTGCGCGCTTACCTCAGGAAGATCTGAAGTCTTCTGCCACCTTGAAGTCTTCTTTTCTTCACATACTCACCCGGCTTCTATCTTCCGGCTCTGCGAGGAGGACGGCGGCGCGGCTCCGGGACGAACTCCAGGGTGAGACCTGTGTTCCGACTCCCTCTGGAGCTAATGGTGTCCAGTAGCCTAAGAAGCAGAGCCTATTACTTAAGTAGGTCTGCTTCTCTCTCCTCAGTCCTACGATGCAGGGAGCCTGTTGCCAGCAGAGCTCCCTGAAAATAAAAACCTAACAAAATACTTTTAAACAGAAAGCTCAGGAGAGCTCCATGTAATGCACCCTATCTCCTCTGGGCACAAGATCTAACTGAGGTCTGGAGGAGGGGCATAGAGGGAGGAGCCAGTGCACACCCATACTAAAAGTTCTTTATAGTGCCCATGTCATACCCCATGGTCCTTACGGAGTCCCCAGCATCCTCTAGGACGTAAGAGAAATGAAGGATTACACCAAGGACGTGAAAGTGATCACAGCCAAGAACCCAGCTGAGAAATGTGTACCCAGGTGCGGGATACAGAAAGCGGCACGGGTGTTTCGGTGTGATGAGTGCATAGTGCAAGACTGCAATGCGGCTGCAGAGTGTCCCCTGGAGGACATCTATGCGAAGGAGCGCGAACTGACCAACATTTTGTGCGTTCCACCTTTCCCCCTTCCCAGCACAATAACGGTAACATGGATGCTGGCCCGGAACCTCAGGGTGGCGGACATCAGTTATTGTAAAACCATATATACGGGGGAAGATCTGCACATCCTGATTAATCCCACTCGTAAACACCACGAGGGAACGTACGCCTGTCAATCAGGGATGCGGACGACGATGTGATAGCGGAGATGTTTTATTTCCTGAATGTCACCCGTAAAGCAATCGAATACTCCGAGCTGGAGGACGCTTTCAACGAGGTCCTGAATTCAGAAATCAGTCCTGAGCAGGAGCCACCGCCGGAATGCACCAGTATTGGGGATATGATCAAGAACAAGATATTAACAAGCACTAAATTCTGCATCATCCTCACAATCGCCTTGGCACTGGTAGTCATGGTGCTGACTATAGTGTCTGTACATCTGTGCTCTCGTCGGGGATTCAGATTATGTGTGAAGGAGCTGCGCAGCTGGACCCCCGGAACTGGTCTATTCTCCTGCCCTGGCCACTGGGCAACTCGGCTGCTGTACTGCCTGCAGTCTGGGACTTTCCAAATCTGACACAGCAAGCAGTGATGCCCCCAGAAAACAGCATTGCTCCAAGTAGTATGGGATGCCTCCAGCAAATAGAGACGCCTCCAGTACTCCACCACACCTCCAGTTAGAATGCCATCTGAGAGAGAGCAACTGGGGGTGTAGGGACCCACCTGATAAAGGTTCACCTTGACGTGGTAGGTGGGCTCACATGTTTGGCCAAACATGTACTAAGAAACCTTTTTATAACTCCATGTTAAATTGTAAAGTTTATTATAATTGTTCTGATTGAATATCATTAGTCTTAGTGTTTGAAGCGTGCGCCTGCATATTTCCTTTTTCTGTGTGGCAGAAAAGTATCAGCTTGGTAGCACCTCTTATTATGTTTGAAATTTGGGTGTGCAGACATCGATATGCAGCAGCTCACCCAGACTAACATTTACTGCACTGCGCCTTTTCCTCTTCCCGACATAATAAGGGTCACATGGAGGTTTGCCCGGAACACCAGGGTGGTGGACGACATCAGTTATTTCACCCTGATATATATATATTTTGAGACCTGCACATCCTACCTCTCGTACTTACCAACAGGGGACATATGCCTATGAGATAAGAGATGAGGAGAATGATGTCATAGCTCAGACATTTTGGGTCATATGTATTAAGCCTGGAGAAGTGATAAAGCAGTGATAAAGAAGTGATGAGTGCAAGGTCAAAATATGACAAAATCTTGTTTTATTTGCTACATACACACAGATCTGCAGCATATTATTGTTAGCGCTGAATGGACGCTGCCATTACATAGATCAATGGGATGTTATTGACGTCAGTACTGTGTAGGTCCACCACATGCAGTGATTACGGCAGACACCCTACTTGGCAAACTGCCCCCAAGTTCCAGGACAACAGCAGGCCGTATGATTTGCCATTCCACCTTAAGTACAGTGACCACCTGCAACACTGAAGAAGGTCGAGTCGGTCTAGAACGCACCCGTCACTCCAATTTGTCCCAAAGCTTCTCAATGGAGTTAAGATCTGGACTCTGAGCTGGCCAGTCCATCCAGGTTACCGAAACTTCTTACCAGTCCAGCGTCACCCTGGAAACAAGACATTGCGCAGCCCATGATGATCCCCTATTCAAACTCGGTTGTCTCCTTTCAGCAAGCCATTTCGTTAGCAAATAATCTAATTGGGTTACATACGATATACCGGCAGACAGGATGCCGGCTGTCAATATCCCGACGGTGGTATCCCGCCCGCCAGAATGCCGCTCACCACAGGATCTATTCCCACTCTATGGGTGTCATGGAATAGCCCCGGCTGGCGGCATTGTCGTCTCTCGTGATTTTGGTGTCGGTATCCTGAACTCCAGGATCCTGACAGCCGGCATTTTAACTGCATCCCGAAATAATCAGTGCCCCTCTATATGTTGTGCATCTCACAAACAGTTGTCTGCTGCAGGGGCACACCATGTCACTTGTGGGGGTCCAATCGCTTTTATCTACATAGTGTATTTTTGTGCTTACTGAATTATGGCAACTAGCTAGGTTTTTATTGTTGTTGTTTTTTTTATTCTATCAATTGTTTCTTTTCTTCTCTAACCACGGACTTATCTTTGGCGCCGAATCAGCATTTAAGTCAGTAATACCCCTTTCAGGTGTGAAAGGGGTATGTTCCTATTTTCTGGGTGACCCGGTATTTCAACACGGGAATAAAGCGTGTACAAGTCATAGGTGTGACCCGCTTTAGCGATCTGAAAGAGGTACTGTATAAGAAAAGCACAGCTACTGTAAAAGTAACACTAATAGCTGTACAACACAGAACACTGGAAAATGGCACGCTGACTTGCTGATCCGTGCTGTCAGTGTGCACTGGGACCACCATGAATCTTATGTATATAGGGGGTAATTCAGACCTGATTACTAGGGTGCGTTTTTTTATTACCTGCGATCAGGTAGTCGCCGCCTACACGGGGAGGGTATTAGCAGCAGAACTGCATGTCTCTGCTCAGCCAGTAGCGGATCTTGCCACGGGCAAGCAGGACTTTTGCCCGGAGGGCGCCGGCGCCATCCGGAGGGCGCCGCACCATGGCAAGATCTGCTGCTGCTGTGCCGTGTGCCCCCCGCTGCGAAGGGAACTAGACGCATAGCGTCTAGTTTCCCTTCGTGGAGAGGACCTTTACTGTGCGGTGCGCGATGACGTCATCGCGCACCGCACAGCAAAGGTCCTCTCCACGAAGGGAACTAGACACGAAGCGTCTAGTTTCCCTTCGTGGAGAGGACCTTTGCTGTGCGGTGCGCGATGACGTCATCGCGCACCGCACATCATTTAATCGACGCTACTACTGTACAGGGGGCGTAAGTGACCACGCCCCCTGTATGAAGCCACGCCCCCATTGCCCGCCCGGGGCGCTCAAAACCCTCGAGCCGGCCCTGTGCTCAGCCCAGGACTTACTCAGCCGCTGCGATGATCGGGGCCGGAGCCGACGTCAGAAACCCTCCCGCCAAACACCTGGTCCCTCCTGCGTTTTCCCGGACACTCCTCTGAAACGATCAGTTGCCACCCACAAATGGCCTCTTCCTCTCATTCACCTTGCGATCGCTTTTTTTCCGCACCATCCTGTTGCTAGGCACCGATACACAGTGCAGTCGTCTGACACGCCGGCGCAATACGGTGCATGTGCAGTACAGGCCTGATTGCCCGCTGTGTTAAAACGCACAGCAGCGATCAGGTCTGAATGACCCCCATAGTGAGGCTGCAGTCAGCGTGGCTAGGGGAATATACACAGCAGATGCATAGCAATTACACTCGTGTATTTCCCCATGTAGGTTACAGACTCGCCAACAGCGACGAGTCTTCCTTCAACGTGCGAAACACTCTTCTCCACAGCTTACACCTTATTTTCCTATTACAATTACTCAGCTTGAATTTATTAATTGATGTTTTCTTGTCAATTTACTGGTGTAGCTTAACCAGAATGGTAAGGGTAAGTGTGAGTCAATAACCACCTCCAATATATTTTGTTGCACCTAACGACCTGAAGAACGTTACTAAAACTGGTAAGATGATTTTCAAATAATTGTTGTAGGAAAATAAAAACATATTGGGGCTCATTCAGAGTTGCACCCAAGTCCAGGTTTGCAGGCTATTTTGCGTAATGTATCCAAGGAAGGGAAGTGGGGCAATGTTGGGGCACATTCCAGGGGAAGAAGGGAGAAGATGATCATAAAGTTGTTACTTGTCTCTAATATGCAGTAAACGAGACCTGGCTAGCAACCTATATATACTGTACAGCTTGCAACCCATACTGTACAGAGTTACCCGCTTCTTTCACTATTAAGATGTGGGCAACAGATCCTGCTGGTACTTTACATGTTTTCCATTTTTCTTTTCCGGCTCCCTTTAGTAGATTGCATTTAGCTCATCACACAGTATAAACAGAAGGAAAGACATGCAGGAGAGATACAGTTACAACATTGGATGTCGTAATCCCATCCCTTGACCATCCTCTGGCTGATCTGGAATTAGTTATAAATGTCATTGACTGATGCAAACTAAGTGATATGTTTACAAACTCTCTCTGGCCGCCGTCCACTACAACAGCTGGCTGCAGGCGGTCGTGCGATACTGGGATCTGTCTGCAGCAGTTATGGCTGTCCTATAGTCACTAATATAGGGTCGCCACCTTGTGGTTCCCTCATGGAATCACAGCTACCAGGCTAACAAAGCACACTTATCGCGCAGTACAGGTACACCATTGTAGGCTCTCGCATACACCACACTGTAACACTTCCAACTCAATAGGGCTGATTTACCAAGATTACAGCACAAATGCTGTTTTCAGACGTCCCACACCAGTTTGTGCACAAATGTCACAGATTTGGACATATGTTATCATAAATGTAAGGGATGTTCCTGGATGGTGATTAGGAGGTAACAGGGGTGGAATAGAAGACGTGCGGAGATGTTACCTCTTTCTAGCCAGTGTTTCAGGCGTTTCTCTGAAAGTGATTGCGTACAGAGACAAAGGAGGTTATAATCGGTTGGAGAAACAGCACCTGCCATAAGCAAAACATTAAATCGTCGGATGGGAAACCACCTTCAGTGCATTGAGAGACTGGAAGCAGCAACCACTGCAGGGGAGGGCTTTTCTGAATTATTCCCAAATGTAAACTCAAACATCATCTGACATTAGCAGCTGCACACTGCTCAGCAAGGGTATGGGGTTGCAGCATTTTATGATGCAGGTGGTGGGCACGGTAGGACCCAGTTGCAGAATTACTACCCCATTACAGGCGGTGCTGCAGCTCTGGGGCCTAGAGCCATAGCACTCTGTGCAACAGCAGCAGCTCTGCCACTACTCCCCACACCCACCGTTATCTGAGAGCAATGTAGCCTGACATGGCCTCTCTGTGACTGCGTAGTCCTCTGTGATAAGTGGGGGCTTCATTGTTATGGATTGTATCACAACACCCCACCCAAATATTGTTGGGGCCCAGCGTTTTAGTCTTCTGCCCCACTTAGGGACCAAAGCACTTTCTTTGATCATGCGCCATGCTTGCTCTGGGATGTGAATCCCAGGCAGATGTACTAAACCTTGGAGAGTGATAAAGTGGAGAGAGATAATGGGGTCTACTCACTAATTCTTGGAGTGAGATAAGGTGGATGGAGATAAAGTATCAATCAATCAATCAATCAATCAGCTTCTGTCATTTTTTAAACACAGCCTGTAACATGGCAGTTAGTAGCTGATTGGCTTGAACTTTCTCTCTATCTACTTTATCTCTCTCCAAGGCTTAGTAAATAGACCCCAAAGTACCAACCAATCAGCTTTTAATTGCATACCTCCCAACTGTCCCGATTCCAGCAGGACAGTCCCGCTATTCAGACACTGTCGCCCTGTCCCTCATGCGGGCAGCAGTGACCCCCGGGCGGGGCGCGGGGGGGGGGGGGGGAGCAGCAGTTAGTTGGGGGATCCTTTGATCACCCGCTGCTCTGCAAAGCCTTTATTCAGTGCTAGGAGGGGAGCAGGGAGCTGCTCGGGGAGCGCTAGGCACGCCCCCGAAAGGCTGGAAAATGGTTCGTTAGGCTAGGTCACGCCCACTCGGGTGAGGCCATGCCCCTTGCAGTCGAGGCCGCACCCCCTTTTCGAATCAAAGCTAAAGTAAATGTAATTGTAATGTTTCAAACACAGCCTGTAACATGACAGTTAGGAGGTGATTGGTACTTTCTCTCTCTCCACTTTATCACTGTCCTAGGCTTATTTTCCTATAGATTGTAAGCTTGCGAGCAGGGCCTTCCTACCTCTATGTCTGTCTGTTTTTACCCAGTTTTGTTCTATTACTGTTGTTCTAATTGTAAAGCGCAACGGAATATGCTGCGCTATATAAGAAACGGCTAATAATAATAATAATAACATCTCCCCCTCTATCTACCACCATGTGCCTATATCAAGCAACCAGTGACGTGCGGTGGGGTGAGGCGGGTGAGGCACCGCACGTCCCTGCAAGCAGCACATCAGACAAATAATAAAACGCATGGGTATATAAGAACATTTTCATTATTTTATTTTGGATATTAAAATAATTGCATTTTTGTATCAAACCAAAAAAAAAAAGTTAAATTAGAAACCACTCATAAAAGATGAGGTATATAGCAGTAAAAAAATAAAATAATTTAGTAAAGTGCATTACAGTAATTACAAATCTCTATGGTGTAAATAAGGCAAGTTTCATTACAGTCTATAACTGTTCCTTTCTGTCTCACGCCGTTATTATATACAAAACGTAGAAGGACATGCATATTAAACGTTCAAATTGAAGCACACATGGCAGACTCTTACCCAGATAAAAAGTAACACACTGCCCTCTAGTGCTGAAAAGTCCCTATAGCCTTTCTAAGCATTATAAATATCCGCTAATTACTTATTAATGTATATTCAAAAAATTTGCTTCAGTGCAAATAATTACATATGTGTACCTTCATTACTGACATTCTCTAGCCTTCAGCACATAAATCCTTCCTTGTCTGGTAACAAACCACAGTGATTAAACGGTTTTAAAAATATGAGCAAAATACACAATGAAAGAATAATATTTTCACTTCATCGACTCACTAATTCATGTACCAGAAATGTACAGTTATTATACTGTATTATAACAGCCCTGCCCTCCCATCCTCTAGCATTAGTTCTTCTCTGCTGCATACTGTACTATGTACAGTAATAAGCAAAATAAAGAGGGATTTGCCTTTGGAACCCTATTGCAGTGGGAGCAAGGATTTATTCAGAGTACTGTACGACGCTCTCTTTCCCAGGCCGGCCTCCAGCATACAAGCTGTAGTACAAGAGTTGTAGTGTGTGGATGAAACCCAACATAATGCAGTCTGCCATCTTGGGGTAGGTTTCTAAAAATGAAACGTGTACAGTAGTTGTTCAAAGCAACCAATCAAATTTTAGCTATCATTTCTGTTTTGCATCCTAGAAAATGATTGGCAGAATCTGATTGGTTGCTTAGGGCAACACTACCACTTTTCATTTTTAGAAGGTTTAGTAATAATACCCCCTTGACTTAGAAGCAGAGTCCGGTTTGTCAGACTGGAGAGCTGGCCTCCTGTACAAGTCACAGCCTTAACGGAGCGTGTGCCTGCCCAAGACAGGATCCAGGGTGCATCCCGCGTACTTGAACCCTTGCTTCAAGTAACTGGTTTTGAAAATGACAACTAGGAAACAAATGGAGCTAATGTCCGTTCTTGTCTTATCCAAATGGAGCAATCATACACAACATGGAGTGACAGGGAATGGTCACACTTCTATGTAACACGTACCTTTAACTAGAGACTAGCAAAATTTCCATTAACTCCCAAAATAATGTATGGCTATGTATGGATAGGCCTGAAATGTGCTACACGTAACCGAAATGAGTCAAAGCAAAAGCGTGTTCACACACAAACGTTCCTACAGTGTAAAAACAGAAAGGGTGGTATCCTATTACCTGCGATGAAGCATCGGGAGCGTTTTTTGCAATTTTTCCCGATGCTTCACTGATATTTTTTTACGGGGTATACAATTAGATCTCCTGTAAAAAAAATAGTTTTTCGTTCGAAGGAAAATACACAGGTTCAGTGAAAGTTGTGTGTTTTCTCCACCGAGGACCCGAAAAGCCAGTGCTTATCTGGGATTCTGTTTCCCCTGCCTGAGGCAAGTGAAACAAAATCCTGATAAGCTGTGGCGACCAGTCAGTGTCTCACGGCCGCCGCAGCAGCAGCAGGCTGGGACTGCAGTGAGGTTGCCCAGGTGCCGACACTCAGCGCTGTGACCCCCAGCTGGGAAGCCAGAGCAGCACTGTGACCTGCATCCCCCTTCTTCCCCTGTTGGCGGTCACATGACAGGGGAACTGTCATGTGACCGGGGAGCCAGAGGTGCAGAGCAACCCTGTCTGCACCGGGAGCTGTCAGGAGCCCCGATAAGCCGCAGCTTATCAGGGCTAATACGATAGCCCCGGTAGATATCATTATCCGTGGTGATGTACTGCGGGAATTGGATATCCCCCAGAATGTGAAAAACTGCAAGCGCTTACCCAATGCATTGCACGCTAATGCCTTATGTTCTTTCTCAGCAGTTTTTCATGCATTTTATAAAAAGAGCCTCAATCCCAAGCTTGAAATGGCGGCTTGTCATAGCCAATGTCCTTAATAACGCAGGATGGTACACATGTGCTCTAAGCCATGGCAACCAATCTATTTATTACTAAGCTTCCAAATGAGACTAATATTAGATTATGCTGAAGGCACCAATGTGGTGACACGCTCTACGACACCGCGTCACGTGCAAACTCGTCTTCAGGGAAATGCAGAAATGGAACATGAGTAATCATAATAAATCCATTCAAATATATGAACCTTTCAATAAAAAAAGAAAACATCTTGTAAACACAGACTAGGTTTATATATGTACACACAAACAGATATATACAGAGATATTATTGCTCTATAATGGCAGATATTACACTTGCAGCCGAGTAGATGGAGAAAGTATCAATATCTCCTTTGCAGCCGCGTGCGCGGGTCGGCGGACACACTCCTCCGGTATCGCGGTGCTGTGTTTTCTGCCGCCTGGGGTGGTAACTGATGAATATGCTGGAAAACATGTTATGTCATTAATAAACATTTCTAGAAATTATTAGACATTGTTTGTGTAATTAAAGGGGATATCACATTCCAAAGTATTTAGATGTATTACCTACAGATACTCGGTTACATCACTATATACAATTACTCAGAAAAAAACTTTTTAAATGCTACAAATGCACAATTTTAGGGTTCAGACAATGGCAGTGTTGCCGAAAAGACTAAGCTAAACACCAAGGGGAGATCCAATTAGCCGCGATATCGTGGTTTCACGATAAATTATCGCATTTGGGATCATTCGGAGCATACTTACTAAAGTGCGGGTTTATAAAGGTGGAGCTGTTCCCAATAGCAACCAATCAGATTGCACTTATCATTTATCTAGCGCCTTCTAGGAGATAATAGCTAGAATCTGATTGGTTGCTTTGGCCAACATCTCCACCACTTCTATAAACCCATGCTTTAGTAATTATACCTCTACGGACCTGATTCAGAGATATTTGGTAATACAGCCGCTCTCTCAATAGTGGTTATGGAAACATGCAAATGCTAATCTCAGCCTTCCCGCCACCGTGCGATGGAGTAGGAGAACTGAGATACCCACTTTCCATGTTCTGTGCAACTGCGATGTAGTGTCCAAGGCCGTTGAGCATCTTTGCGGATCTGCGGGCTACTCAGAGTCACATGGAAGTTAACTAGAACTCCAGTTGCATCTAAATGGGTCTAATTGGGCAGCGATGTGGTGTTTGCAATTAGCATAAGCTTGCTGTGGGCGTGTAGACAGAATTGGGAGCTACTTAGAGGTGAGCGTACGCCAAGATGCAGCAATTTCCAACAGACTTTTTACACCCAATAGTCCTGGAGCAAATCCGTGCTGCTAGTGATGACAGCTTCTCTCACAAGCGGATGTATAGAGGCAGTGCAGCCACATGGAATAGACTCTAAATATGAGCTGAAGTCCGTGGCTATATTAAAGCACGCAATGCATCCACAGTTGCTCTCTATTTTCTGTGCGGATTCAACCTCCCCCCTAGTCCCTTTAAAATGTAGGTCTTAGAAAGAGAGAGGCCAATCAGAAGCAGTTTCTGGGGTATATCACCTTCCTTAAATCAATTGCTGAAATTCTAAAGCGTCTTCTAATGGTGTGTACACGGTGAGATATTTTCTTACGATTATATAGTCAAAATCGTAAGAAAAGTTAGCGCAGATCGCAAGGTAAAAGTCACCTTGCGATCGCGATGCAATGTCGATGCGCGGTCGGCATCGCATGCCTAGGTAGACTGTGCAGGCAAGTCAATTTTAACTATCTCATAGAAAAGATAGTCAAAATTGACACTTAGCCAAAATCGCACATAGTAAGTATCGCAAGCACACTCATTATGTGCTTGCGACGCCGACCTAGCCCCTGTTGCATAGTGAGAATCGGGGTTAGCCCGAATCTCACCATGTGTATGCACCTTAAAGCACGTGTAACAGCACCTATCTTGTAGGGCATATTAATAGTGCAGAATAGACCATTTCATTTGGAAATCTTACGCTGCATGGGATATATCAGTACACAAGCTGATCTACTCCTTGTATCCTGACACTTAGCACAATGCAGCGACATTAGGGATAAACAACACAGTTCCAGCCCTGATGGACAAGGGCCTGGAAAGTGCACACGCTTGGGGGAAAGTACTTGCTTTTTAAGTGTTTTAATACAAGTACAAACATGACTGTAGTTTTTTTTTTTCTTCGCAAAAAGAGAACAAAGAAATAAAAACAGAGAAGAATGTTAAATATTTGAAAATAACATTTGCTGAAAAACTGTAAAATAAACCTCACCAATGGTGACTTAAGTGTAAAGCCATTTGTTGCTGCTGGGGGTTTGGTCATGGTGTCTTGTACGTCTAAAGGGAAAAGCAAATCAGATTAGTTTGTTTGTCTAAGCTGGTAACAGGCAGAAAGACACAACATATATATCAAACATCACATCAATCAACTAAATACTGATGCCACTATTTTTATATAAGTACGTCCTAACTCTGTGCAGATGCCGAGGCTTTTATACAGTAAATGGAGCCAGCATGATCATTCCCTGATTATTACCAGAATACGCTTGTTCAGAAAACACTCAGGAGCCAAATGTCACAGGGTGCGGGATTCTCAAAGTTACTAAACAGTGCAGCTTTAACCACTTGCCTGGCATGGTCGCATCAGATGCGACCATGCCTGCAAGTGCTCTATCTGACCTGGTCGCACGGGATGCGACCAGTCAGATAAGAGAGTGTTAGCAGCGGCAGGGAAGAGAAACTTCCCTCTGCTGCTGCTGTCAAAGGGACTGGAAGGTCCCTCTGCCTCCCTGCACTCTCCCCTTGTGTCTGCCGTGCTGCCGATCACTGCAGGACTTTCCTCTCCAGCAGCTGCAGACAATAGCAGCCGTTGGGGAGTGTAAATTAACCCTCCCAAGCCCCCAGCCCCACCCCTTCCCCCTTGTACCTGGAGGCTGTCCCGGTACATGGTCGCAATGTTTCCGATTGATGTTTCAAAAAAAATTTTTGGGGGGGATTTTTTTATCTTTTTTTATTTTTATTTTTAACTAAAATCATTTTGGATAGGGATAAATTCATGTTCTTCATCTAATTCACTCATAAAAAAACCCCTGACAATTTCAGGGTGTTTTTTTTGGGGGGAAATCGTCGCTGAAATCTGGTGACTTTCAGAATCCCGCATCCTATTACATTTGGCCCTGTGGGGAAGAGAAACTAAAACCTCTAAAAAGGTGTTGCCCATATCACCCTATCAGATTCTTGCTTGCTTGGGCCGGATGTAATGAAGCCCGAGTTCATAGGGCGTACGTGATCCCGGCTAAACGTGGACATTTTTTTAAAGGGGCAATCACTTACAAGGCATGTTTTTTACCTTGTAAGTGATTGCCCATTTAAAAAAAACAAAACGTTTGAGTTCAGCCGGCATCCTGCACGGCCTCCGAACTCGGGCGTCATTACATCCAGTCCCATGTTTTAGAAAGTACTAGATAAATGAGAACTACTATGTGATTGGTTGCTAAGGGTAACACCACCACTTTTCATATTTAGAAGGCTCAGCAAATCTATCCCTTAGTATAAATACGTTTTCAGTAATATTTGGAGAAAAGGGTTTTGCAAAAATGCTAATTTTATATGTTATTTGTTATTTATTGTGCCTCATCTACCATTAGGAAATACATCTAGTGTATTACAGGCCCAACAAATACAGCTAACACAAATACGGTAAGCACATTTATTTATATTATATCTGGACTATATATAAAAAAAAATCACATAATTAATAATTATTAAATATTATTTATCTGTATTTTGTAGTGATTGTAAGATAAAACGCCAATGAACTGCATTTTACTTCAGAAAGTTGAGCAGATTGCAGCACAGCAAACTAACACCTCTTTTCCACTAAAGTCTCAGGTCTGACCCAGGGTGGGTTAAGAACATGGTTCCACTCAGGTCAGACCCCTTTCCACTACAGCTACAATCCAGGTTATTCCCGTCAGTGCAGTTCACAATGAACACAGGTACAGTTCCGGCACTTGGAAATGACATCATCTCCTTACGCCAGAAAAGCGTCTCTCCCCATGCTGTGAATGAGTCCTGGGTTGGACGACCCGGCTAACCCATTTCCACTACAGCTCACCCGGGGGCGACAGGACCTGGGTGGAGCCGTTTCCACTGACAAAAATCCTGGGTTGTTGCGCATTCATGTGACTCAAGTCAGTGGTATAGTAGACAAAATCACAGGCATTGGGGTGAAGATGTTAGCCGATTCTAAAGTAACACAAAGGTTGTATTATAACAACCAACAGTGCTGTTACACTACTACTTTATGGGGTGATGCAGAGTGGTGCGCTACTGTGCCCCATATGGAACATAAGTGGCTTGTCAACAGTGAACTCTGCTAGCGTCGGATGTACTTTTTTGTAGAAAATGAGTCTTAGACACAACGAGTATACAACACTTGTATATCTGTGTGTGACTGAGTCTCTGAATCTGTATACAAAGTGCTATGATGCAGCAGCTGTGACTTTTTTCCATACCAAGTTCCATTGTGCTACAAGCAGACTCAGTTGCATACACATATACAAGTGTCACATATTGGGGGAGATTCAAATGTTTGAAAAGTCAGTTGGGAGTCTGTTTTGTCCTATCTAATAGACAGGAAAAAGACAGACACCCAACCGACTTTTCAAACATTTGAATTCCACCCATTAAATTCATCCTTGTGCATCGTAGTCGCATTGCGACTAAGATGGATTTTTGGAAAATAGACGCACGGCGCCAGTAGTGTCACATGAGACCTGTCAGCTCTCTCCCGCTAGGCATCTCGCAACACATTGCGCATTATGGCTAGATGTATGAGGACACATCTGTCTACTAGGCCTACAGTTGGAATGGCATGGCGCAGCAAATCCAAACACATACCAGCATACCGTAAGTGGCAGAATCGATCTAAGTATAGTGGGTACCTAATAATTTATAACATTCTCTCAACAAAGTCAACGCATGTTTCTATCAAGACAGGACAAAGTAACTTTTCTGTGTTATTTATTTAAGCTAATTCCTTTCATGTATTATTAGAACTTTGATTAAGAATTTTTTTTTTTCCAGTAAACGACACACAGACATATAGTGAAATACTGTAATCATCTGATGGTTTACACACTGGTTATGATTTCATTTGGGAATTACTATTTTCAATTAAAGGCGGTGTTGAGCTTTAATAAATACGAATGACAACTTGGTACTAGCAACAGATGGCTAAGAGTGTAGGTAGAGAGTAGAAGGGTCTTTTGACAAACTGTATTAAGTAGTTTAGGATAACCTGACCTGAACAGGGGGTGTAGGCACAAGTTTAGGTTGGGCATTGGTAACAGGGATAGCCATCGACCATCGATGATTCATAATCATTGATGATTTATGGCTGGTGACGAAAGCTTTTGCCATCAACGTGGGAAAACCAGATGGTTTTCCTCCATCGATGGCACAGCATAACCGAATGTTTGTGTTTTTTATTTCAAGGTGCCAGGACACAGAGCATAGCTTCACCTCTGACACCCACAAAGTCCCACCCTCAGGTTTTGACAGGCTCACAGACCAGTCAGTCAAAGAACATGGCTGACCATCGGTTGGATAAACCATTGATGGTCATCTACTGCAAAGTTTGCAACCATCGATGGCCACTTGCCATATTGCCATTAATGGTAACCACACCGATGGCCATCCCTAATACTAGCGGCATGTGCACCTAGAAAGAGAAGACTGATTTTACTGTATCTTACTCAGTACTTACTCTGCAGTCTCTGGTTCAGACGATCAAGTGACTGAAGGAGTCTCTGCTCTTCTACAGACAGAGCAGTGTGTCCTGTGTGCGACGCTTTGTGTAGCAGGAGATTGTGCTTTGCCTGCATGACAGCGAGAATTTCTCCATCAGTCGCTGATGTTTCCACCAGTTTTTCTGCCAGCATAAACTGAGCTGTGCTCTCGGAGACTAAGGAGAGAGTCCAAATATAAACAAGATCATCGTAATTAGGTATGAATAACATTCCTCCAGCTTAATACTTTGGCAGAAAGCATTTAACCACTCAAATTGTGTATGTTAGAGATACTGCAGCCTTCATTATTTTTCTTTCATTAAAATAGTTACGTTTTTATTTTTCCCATGGCTGCTCCCACAGACTCCTCACCACAAAGATAATTTTGCACCAGTGTGCTAAAATAATCTGCACTGTGTCCATCGAGGTGATGGACTACTCTCTGCTCTTAGGCAATGCCTCTGCAAACCAGACCCAATCTCCCACCACTAAATCCAGCCTCGTACCACTAGGTCCAGCATCACCAGGTCCAAACTTTTACCTCTACGTCCAGCCTCTAACCACTAGGTCCAACCTTCCACCACTAGGTCCCGCCCCCCACCACTAGGCCCCGCCTCCCCCCACTAGGTCCCACCTGCTTCCACTAGGTCCCACCTCTTAAGAGTAGAACCAACTTCTACCACTAGGTCCAGCCTCTTACAATTAGGTCCAACCCCTTCCACTAGGTCCAGCATCCTACCACTAGGTCCAGCCTCCTACCACTAGGTCCAGCCTCTTACCACTAGGTGCAGCCTCCCACCACTAGGTCCAACCTCTTACCACTATAGAGTCTCCTCTATTAAACTATCCCTAAAATACTGCTCAGTTTTGCCTCCATTATGGCTGAGATTAATCACAAGGACTGTCTTTAATACACATGTTCTTTTTGTGTTTTTGAAGATTATGTTACATTGATCAAAGTTCTTCTGGGAATGCCTTTTTCTGGTTCAGCATAAGTAGACGGAGATAAATGCTTTCCACTAAAAGTATAGGATAGGATCCCATCTCAGTGGGAAGGTCTGTGTGTCCCAGGGACGTGCAGTCAGGGGAGGCAGGTGAGGCAGTGCCTCCCCTGTCATAATGATTAAAAGAATAAAAAGAAGATGGTTAAAACACAGATTCTGTGATAAATATCTTCTTTTATTATTCTAATAATTTCTCTAACGTCCTAAGTGGATGCTGGGGACTCCGAAAGGACCATGGGGGATAGCGGCTCCGCAGGAGACTGGGCACAAAAGTAAAAGCTTTAGGACTACCTGGTGTGCACTGGCTCCTCCCCCTATGACCCTCCTCCAAGCCTCAGTTAGATTTTTGTGCCCGAACGAGAAGGGTGCACACTAGGTGGCTCTCCTGAGCTGCTTAGTGAAAAGTTTAAGTATAGGTTTTTTATTTTCAGTGAATCCTGCTGGCAACAGGTTCACTGCACCGAGGGACTAAGGGGAGAAGAAGCGAACTCACCTGCGTGCAGAGTGGATTGGTCTTCTTAGGCTACTGGACATTAGCTCCAGAGGGACGATCACAGGCCCAGCCATGGATGGGTCCCAGAGCCGCGCCGCCGGCCCCCTTACAGAGCCAGAAGACTGAAGAGGTCCGGAAAATCGGCGGCAGAAGACGTCCTGTCTTCAATAAGGTAGCGCACAGCACCGCAGCTGTGCGCCATTGCTCTCAGCACACTTCACACTCCGGTCACTGAGGGTGCAGGGCGCTGGGGGGGGGCGCCCTGAGACGCAATAAAAACACCTTAGATGGCAAAAAATACATCACATATAGCTCCTGGGCTATATGGATGCATTTAACCCCTGCCAATTTTTCCTTAAAAAAGCGGTAGAAAGGCCGCCGAGAAGGGGGCGGAGCCTATCTCCTCAGCACACTGGCGCCATTTTCCCTCACAGCTCCGTTGGAGGGAAGCTTCCTGACTCTCCCCTGCAGTCCTGCACTACAGAAACAGGGTAAAACAAGAGAGGGGGGGGCACTAAATTGGCAGATAAATCTATACAGCAGCTATATAAGGGAAAAACACTTATATAAGGTTATCCCTTTATATATATAGCGCTCTGGTGTGTGCTGGCAAACTCTCCCTCTGTCTCCCCAAAGGGCTAGTGGGGTCCTGTCCTCTATCAGAGCATTCCCTGTGTGTGTGCTGTGTGTCGGTACGTTGTGTCGACATGTATGAGGAGGAAAATGGTATGGAGGCGGAGCAATTGCCTGTAATAGTGATGTCACCCCCTAGGGAGTCGACACCTGACTGGATGGTCTTATGGAAGGAATTACGTGATAGTGTCAGCACTTTACAAAAGACTGTTGACGACATGAGACAGCCGGCAAATCAGTTATTACCTGTACAGGCGTCTCAAACACCGTCAGGGGCTCTAAAGCGCCCGTTACCTCAGATGGTCGACACAGACCCAGACACGGACACTGACTCCAGTGTCGACGGTGAGGAAACAAACGTATTTTCCAGTAGGGCCACACGTTACATGATCACGGCAATGAAGGAGGTTTTGAACATTTCTGATACTACAAGTACCACAAAAAAGGGTATTATGTGGGGTGTGAAAAAACTACCTGTAGTTTTTCCTGAATCAGATGAATTAAATGAGGTGTGTGATGAAGCGTGGGTTTCCCCCGATAAAAAACTGCTAATTTCTAAAAAATTATTGGCATTATACCCTTTCCCGCCAGAGGTTAGGGCGCGTTGGGAAACACCCCCTAGGGTAGATAAGGCGCTCACACGCTTATCAAAACAAGTGGCGTTACCGTCTCCTGATACGGCCGCCCTCAAGGAACCAGCTGATAGGAAGCTGGAAAATATCCTAAAAAGTATATACACACATACTGGTATTATACTGCGACCAGCAATCGCCTCAGCCTGGATGTGCAGTGCTGGGGTGGCTTGGTCGGATTCCCTGACTGAAAATATTGATACCCTGGACAGGGACAATATATTATTGACTATAGAGCATTTAAAGGATGCATTTCTATATATGCGAGATGCACAGAGGGATATTTGCACTCTGGCATCAAGAGTAAGTGCGCTGTCCATTTCTGCCAGAAGAGGGTTATGGACGCGACAGTGGTCAGGTGATGCGGATTCCAAACGGCATATGGAAGTATTGCCGTATAAAGGGGAGGAGTTATTTGGGGTCGGTCTATCGGACCTGGTGGCCACGGCAACGGCTGGGAAATCCACCTTTTTACCCCAGGTCGCCTCTCAGCAGAAAAAGACACCGTCTTTTCAGGCTCAGTCCTTTCGTCCCCATAAGGGCAAGCGGGCAAAAGGCCACTCATATCTGCCCCGGGGCAGAGGAAGGGGAAAAAGACTGCAGCAGGCAGCCTCTTCCCAGGAACAGAAGCACTCCCCCGCTTCTGCCAAGTCCTCAGCATGACGCTGGGGCCTTACAAGCGGACTCAGACACGGTGGGGGCCCGTCTCAAGAATTTCAGCGCGCAGTGGGCTCACTCGCAAGTGGACCCCTGGATCCTGCAGGTAGTATCTCAGGGGTACAAATTGGAATTCGAGACGTCTCCCCCTCGCCGGTTCCTGAAGTCTGCTTTACCAACGTCTCCCTCCGACAGGGAGGCGGTATTGGAAGCCATTCACAAGCTGTATTCCCAGCAGGTGATACTCAAGGTACCCCTCCTACAACAGGGAAAGGGGTATTATTCCACGCTGTTTGTGGTACCGAAGCCGGACGGCTCGGTGAGACCTATTTTAAATCTGAAATCCTTGAACACTTACATACAAAGGTTCAAATTCAAGATGGAGTCACTCAGAGCAGTGATAGCGAACCTGGAAGAAGGGGACTATATGGTGTCTCTGGACATCAAGGATGCTTACCTCCATGTCCCAATTTGCCCTTCTCACCAAGGGTACCTCAGGTTTGTGGTACAGAACTGTCATTATCAGTTTCAGACGCTGCCGTTTGGATTGTCCACGGCACCCCGGGTCTTTACCAAGGTAATGGCCGAAATGATGATTCTTCTTCGAAGAAAAGGCGTCTTAATTATCCCTTACTTGGACGATCTCCTGATAAGGGCAAGGTCCAGAGAACAGTTAGAGGTCGGAGTAGCACTATCTCAAGTAGTACTACGACAGCACGGGTGCATTCTAAATATTCCAAAATCGCAGCAGATTCCGACGACACGTCTGCTGTTCCTAGGGATGATTCTGGACACAGTCCAGAAAAAGGTGTTTCTCCCGGAGGAGAAAGCCAGGGAGTTATCCGACCTAGTCAGGAACCTCCTAAAACCAGGCCAAGTGTCAGTGCATCAATGCACAAGGGTCCTGGGAAAAATGGTGGCTTCTTACGAAGCGATTCCATTCGGCAGATTCCACGCAAGAACTTTTCAGTGGGATCTGCTGGACAAATGGTCCGGATCGCATCTTCAAATGCATCAGCGGATAACCCTGTCTCCAAGGACAAGGGTGTCTCTCCTGTGGTGGTTGCAGAGTGCTCATCTTCTAGAGGGCCGCAGATTCGGCATTCAGGACTGGGTCCTGGTGACCACGGATGCCAGCCTGAGAGGCTGGGGAGCAGTCACACAGGGAAGAAATTTCCAGGGCTTGTGGTCAAGCATGGAAACGTCACTTCACATAAATATCCTGGAACTAAGGGCCATTTACAATGCCCTAAGTAAGGCAAGGCCTCTGCTTCAGGGTCAGCCGGTGTTGATCCAGTCGGACAACATCACGGCAGTCGCCCACGTAAACAGACAGGGCGGCACAAGAAGCAGGAGGGCAATGACGGAAGTTGCAAGGATTCTTCGCTGGGCGGAAAATCATGTGATAGCACTGTCAGCAGTGTTCATTCCGGGACAACTGGGAAGCAGACTTCCTCAGCAGACACGACCTCCACCCGGGGGAGTGGGGACTTCACCCAGAAGTCTTCCACATGATTGTGAACCGTTGGGAAAAACCAAAAGGTGGACATGATGGCGTCCCGCCTCAACAAAAAACTGGACAGATATTGCGCCAGGTCAAGGGACCCTCAGGCAATAGCTGTGGACGCTCTGGTAACACCGTGGGTGTACCAGTCAGTGTATGTGTTCCCCCCTCTGCTTCTCATACCCAAGGTACTGAGAATCATAAGAAGGAGAGGAGTAAGGACTATACTCGTGGCTCCGGATTGGCCAAGAAGGACTTGGTACCCGGAACTTCAAGAGATGCTCACGGAGGACCCGTGGCCTCTACCTCTAAGAAAGGACCTGCTCCAGCAGGGACCCTGTCTGTTCCAAGACTTACCGCGGCTGCGTTTGACGGCATGGCGGTTGAACGCCGGATCCTGAAGGAAAAAGGCATTCCGGATGAAGTCATCCCTACCCTGATCAAAGCCAGGAAGGATGTAACTGTGCAACATTATCACCGTATTTGGCGTAAATATGTTGCGTGGTGTGAGGCCAGGAAGGCCCCTACAGAGGAATTTCAACTGGGTCGTTTCCTGCAAACAGGACTGTCTATGGGCCTAAAATTAGGGTCCATTAAGGTTCAAATTTCGGCCCTGTCGATATTCTTCCAGAAAGAACTAGCTTCAGTTCCTGAAGTTCAGACGTTTGTCAAGGGGGTACTGCATATACAGCCTCCTTTTGTGCCTCCAGTGGCACCTTGGTATCTCAATGTAGTTTTGGGGTTCCTAAAATCACATTGGTTTGAACCACTCACCACTGTGGACTTAAAATATCTCACATGGAAAGTGGTAATGCTTTTAGCCCTGGCTTCAGCCAGGCGTGTCTCAGAATTGGCGGCTTTATCCTATAAAAGCCCTTACCTAATTTTTCATACGGACAGGGCAGAATTGAGGACTCGTCCTCAATTTCTCCCTAAGGTGGTTTCAGCGTTTCACTTAAACCAGCCTATTGTGGTACCTGCGGCTACTATGGACTTGGAGGATTCCAAGTTACTGGACGTAGTCAGGGCCCTGAAAATATATGTTTCCAGGACGGCTGGAGTCAGAAAATCTGACTCGCTGTTTATCCTGTATGCACCCAACAAGCTGGGTGCTCCTGCTTCTAAGCAGACTATTGCTCGCTGGATTTGTAGTACAATTCAGCTTGCACATTCTGTGGCAGGCCTGCCACAGCCAAAATCTGTAAAAGCCCATTCCACAAGGAAGGTGGGCTCATCTTGGGCGGCTGCCCGAGGGGTCTCGGCTTTACAACTTTGCCGAGCAGCTACTTGGTCAGGGGCAAACACGTTTGCTAAATTCTACAAATTTGATACCCTGGCTGAGGAGGACCTGGAGTTCTCTCATTCGGTGCTGCAGAGTCATCCGCACTCTCCCGCCCGTTTGGGAGCTTTGGTATAATCCCCATGGTCCTTTCGGAGTCCCCAGCATCCACTTAGGACGTTAGAGAAAATAAGAATTTACTTACCGATAATTCTATTTCTCATAGTCCGTAGTGGATGCTGGGCGCCCATCCCAAGTGCGGATTGTCTGCAATACTTGTACATAGTTATTGTTACAAAAATCGGGTTATTATTGTTGTGAGCCATCTTTCAGAGGCTCCTCTGTTATCATGCTGTTAACTGGGTTCAGATCACAAGTTGTACGGTGTGATTGGTGTGGCTGGTATGAGTCTTACCCGGGATTCAAAATCCTTCCTTATTGTGTACGCTCGTCCGGGCACAGTATCCTAACTGAGGCTTGGAGGAGGGTCATAGGGGGAGGAGCCAGTGCACACCAGGTAGTCCTAAAGCTTTTACTTTTGTGCCCAGTCTCCTGCGGAGCCGCTATCCCCCATGGTCCTTTCGGAGTCCCCAGCATCCACTACGGACTATGAGAAATAGAATTATCGGTAAGTAAATTCTTATTTTCGCCCCTGTTACTATGGCTGCATCTTAGGGTGGGAGGCAGTGGGAGAGGTGCCTCCCGCTGCTAACATTAAAGTCTGGGCAGCGGGGGGCGGGCAGGGGGCAGGGCGAAACCATAGGCTGTAAAAGCCCTTTGAAAATGTATGGTGAAACGGCGCCTCAATGACAGGGGCGTGCATTCAGCCCACATGAATGCACGCCCCTGTCCGTCCCCCAGATGTGATTGGGCCAGCGGATCCGCAGGCCAGCGGGCAATTGCGGCGGCGCAACGTGGTGGGCATCATGGCGGCGGGACCCGGCGGGGAAAGGGTGGCTGGCAGCAGACCTGGATCCAAGAGGATCCAGCCCCTGCCAGCCACTCTGCAGAGTTTGGCAGCGGAGAGCGGCTTCCAATTTCAAATATGGCGCCTCAGAGCCATATTTTACATTCAAGATGGCTGGTGCGAGCCAATCACGGCTCGCCACGTCATCGCTCCACCCCCTCTGGCTGACTTATAAGTTAGCGCGAGGGAGCGGCTGTCAGTCCGACGGCGGAGGAGGAGCAGAGAAGAGCTCCTGAAGCAAGAAGACGCCGTGGAAGTCCTGCCAGTGATTCATCCAGTGCCTCCCCAGCCTCAGACCTCACCGCACATCACTGGTTTGTCCTCCCACACAGGGAACACCCCATAAAGTTAGCCCTCTCATTCCTTACTTATCTCGCCTCAATCTTGGTGGCTCACAAATCTGGGTCCCAACTATGTAATTTGCAATAAGTGCCCTCACTAAACCCAACTTGTCCCATCAGCTGGCGTTCACTTTTTCCCCACCATAAACATCCCACCTTGTTCTACAGACAGTGGCACTGATTGTGGTACATACCTTCTCCAGAACTTGGTGCACCGTGTGCTTGGCCGGGCTCATGTGAACTTGGGAAAGGACTTAACTTCATTGTGTGCAGGTTCTGTTGGACGTAAGATACAAAGTAAATGCATTAGATTAGGGTAGGTGGGAGATATGGGTGTAGTATGGTATGCCGGCGGTCGGGCTCCCGGCGACCAGCATACCGGCGCCAGGAGCCCGACCGCCGGCATACCGACAGTGTGGCGAGCGCAAATGAGCCCCTTGCGGGCTAATGTGCTCGCCACGCTGCGAGCACGGTGGCGCGCCACACTATTTTATTCTCCCTCCAGGGGGGTCGTGGACCCCCACGAGGGAAAATAAGTGTCGGTATGCCGGCTGTCGGGATTCCGGCGCCGGTATACTGTGCGCCGGGATCCCGACAGCCAGCATACTGAAGACCACCCGGGAGATATACATAATATAAAAAATACCATATACATGACATGGGGGGTCATTCAGAGTTGTTTAAATTTAGCACAGCTACGATCATCTTCCCTGACATGCGGGGGGACGCCCTGCACAGGGCTAGTCTGCCCCACATGTCAGTCCGGCCCCCCCGCAGAAGTGCAAAGGCATCGCACAGCGGCGATGCCTTTGCACTTCAAGAGTAGCTCTCGGCCAGCGCAGCTATAGAGTGCTGTCCGGGAGCTACTCCTCGCTCCCCGGCCCGCAGCGGCTGCGTATGACATCATGCAACCGCTACGGCCCACCCCTCGTTCGGTCTGGCCACACCTGCGTTGGCCGGACTGCGCCTACGAAACGGCGGCCAAATGCCGCCGCTTTGCCACCTCCCACCCATCAATCGCCTCTGCCTGTCAATCAGGCAGAGGCGATCGCTGTCCTGCTACGGCCTTCGGCCGTCCAGCATGCGCACTACGGCGCATGCACAGCAGGGACCCGTTCGCTCTGCTGCGTTAAAACGCAGCGAGCGAACGGGTCGGAAAGACCCCCCTTATCGTATTAATAAATATCATGGTTTTTGTGTTACGCAGATTGCAGTGTTCTGTATGAATCTGTCCTAAGCAGCACTCGCTGAGTTATGAGAACGTGAATTGCAATACACAGGGAAGGAACAGGGGCTCATACACCTTCCCTGTACTAATGATTGCTTCAGACATGTTTGTGCAGAATGAATAATACTGTGCAATGATGACTGCACTGGCTGGCATGTGTGGTCAGTGCCTGCTGGAAAACCTGCCCCTGCATCTCTGACTGCACGTGGCCACACTGGCAAGAGGTCCAGTGGTTTGTTTGTGGAGCTGGGTGATCAGATTAAAGTGTTTGTGATCAGTTTTAAAGATATTAACCGACTGATCAACAGGATGAAGACACAAAGCTTAGCGTGATTTCAGATGCCGAAATATAAATAGGTAAATGGATCGGATACTTGCACTGATCTACATGACTTACAGTTACACAATACAGTGGTGAAATCTGAAATGTTTGGGGGGGGTTAAGTAAGCAGACATTGTGTAACCACTTTCATTCAGGCATCTGCATACATATGAAGTAATGTCACCTCAATCTGCTGCTACGTTCACTAGGCGCTGTGTTTACACAGTGATGAAAACACACTGACGATGAGCAGCATGTTTCTGCATCGGACAAACACCAGTGATTAATCATCCACACAACAGCTGGATTTCCTTTGTAACCTTTCAATTTACTCAAGTACTGCAGACGGCATAGAACACACAGGGTCTGTCCGGAAAGTATTAAGACTGATTTTTTTCACGCCACGCAGAACAGGCGCATGGCGGTGCTGTAGGGTGGGATGGGTGTCTCAGCTACACATTCCCGGTGGCGGCAGTTGCCTGTGAGCCTTTACAATATACGGATCGAGCTGTTTTTACCTAGGTCGAGGTTCGAGATGGAGCGTACCATCGAGCAATGATATGCGATCAAGTTTTGTGTTAAACTCGGGAAATCGGGTACCGAGACGCTGGTCATGCTTCAAATGGCCTTCGGGGAGGAATCCGTGTCCAAGGCGCAAGTTTACCGCTGGTTTAAATTCTTCGAGGAGGGCATAGAAGACGTTAAGGATGAACCACGCTCTGGACGACCTTCAACAAGCCGAAATGAGCAAAATGTGGACAAAGTGCGCAATGCATTGAACACTGACCGTCGTTTGAGTGTTAGAATGGTAGCAGAAAGGTTGGGACTTCCAAAAACTACTGTGCAAGAGATCTTGACAAAGGAATTAGCGATGCGAAAGGTGTGTTCCCAAGGTTCTGACTCATGATCAAAAAGACAAGCGTGTGGCGATTTCCCGCAAACTTATGGAGCATGTGCAAAGTGAGCCTAATTTTGTTGACAGAGTGATAACAGGTGATGAAACTTGGATCTTTGAGTACGATTCGGAGAGCAAAAGGCAAAGCGCAGAGTGGCACACACCATCTTCACCTCGCCCCAAAAAGGGATGAATGAGCAAATCAAAGACCAAATCCATGCTCATTGTCTTTTTCGACTCAAAGCGTGTGGTCCACAAGGAATTTCTACCTACCAGCCAAACTGTCAACGCCGCATTTCACACAGGAGTGCTCAATCAGTTGAGAAACAGGGTCCTCCGCAAGGAGATTGCCACTACCTGGGTCCTCCATCACGACACATCGCTGCAAGTGAGAGAGTTTTTGGTCAAGCACAACGTGACAACGCTGTCTCAACCACCCTACAGTCCAGATCTGGCCCCGGCTGACTTCTTTTTGTTCCCCCGTATCAAACGCGGCCTGAAAGGACACTGTTTTCAGACCGTAGACAAAGTGGAAGCAGCCGCGACAGAAGAAAATACCAAGCTTGGCAGAGACGCTGGCAACGGTATATCGATGTTCAAGGGTCATGCTTTGAAGATTATTAACCCTATGTATCTGAAGGTTCAATAAAAAAATGTTCCCGGATTTAGTCTCATTACTTTCCGAACAGAGCGTACAGTATATGGGAATCCCAGAGTTGGCTTATGTCACAGTACATTGCTTTACACCAGGGGTCCACAGCCTGTTGCTGGCAGTGTGCCTGCTAAAATCCAGCTAAGCTCAAGGTGCCAGGTCTAATGTTTATATAATTTATATAATTATAAATGAATAATAATGGGACCAATAAATACACACACGTAATTCATATTTTCCATACTATAAAACATGTAATACAACTAAAGAGTGGGGGAAAGTAGTGAGTAGGATCGAAGAGTTGGATGAAGTTGGGAAGACCAACACCCCGTCCGAGCACATTTATAAATGGGACGGTTTCATCTTAATGGTAATGTTTGCTATCTGTAACTGAATAAAGAAATTGCTCTTTTAATTAGAAAATACTGAGGCCTAACGTTAGGTCAGGAACTTCCATATTGGTCCAAGCTGATAAATTTTTCTGACCTAGTTGCAAGAGATTCATCAGACACAGGCTTCCCGTACCTGTACGAGCGCCCAAGAATGACACCACCATGACACCTCCACAAAACTGATCTCTTGCGATCGCAGTGTTGCCGCTCAGGAATGTATATTTCACATACAGGGGTAGATGTATTAACCTGGAGAAGTGATAAGTGCAAGGTGATAACGCACCAGCCAATCATTATAGATTTGAAAAATGACTAAGCTGATTGGCTGGTGCGTCATCACCTTGCACTTATCACTGCTTTATCACTTCTCCAGGCTTAATACATCTGCCCCAAAGAGAGATCCGTCTAGGATCCGTCTGGCTCAGAATCACCTGGACATACGCAGAAAATAGGATTTTGGTACTTACCAGGTAAATCCTTTTCTTTGAATCCATAGGGGGCACTGGAGTACTCTTGGGATATGGACGGCTTCCGTAGGAAACAGGGCACTGAATATTTAAATTTAGAACACTCCACCCCTCCATATCCCAGAGTACCTCAGTGTTTTTTACTGAGCCGAACAGGAGCTATAGAGAGGTTGACAATGGAGTATTACATATAACATAACGGACAACAATGAAGTTGACACATAACGTTACTGACAACTAAACAGTTGACACCATAACCAGCACTTGATAATTTGAACCAGTCGGTGAGAGTGTGTTACCATAAGATCCCCTGAACTTACCACAAACCAGGTAAAACTGCTCTGGGTGGGCGTCCAGTGCCCCCTATGGATTCAAAGAAAAGGATTTACCTGGTAAGTACCAAAATCCTATTTTCTTTTTCATCCACTAGGGGTCACTGGAGTACTCTTGGGACATACCAAAGCTTCTCCCGTGGGCGGGAGAGCTGTTTGGCACCTGTAACACTAGGCGGCCAAAGCTAGATGCTGATGCCGCAAACGTATCAAACTTGTAAAAGCGCACAAACGTGTGCACTGAAGACCATGTAGCCGCACGGCAAAGCTGCGTCGTAGAAGCTCCACGACAAGCTGCCCATGAAGTTCCCACAGAATGTGTGGAATGAGCTGTTACTGATGTAGGCGGCTGTAACCTAGCATTAAGGTAAGCCTGACGTATGGTCAGTTTTATCCATCTGGATAAGGTCTGCTTAGACGCTGGCCAACCCATCTTGGCAGCATCATAGAGAACAAACAACGTATCCGTCTTACGAACTGTAGGCGTCCGGGATACATAAAGGCGTAAAGCGCGCACCACATCCAGAGTTCCAGAATGTGCTGTTAACACAGGAACTACTATTGGTTGATTGATGTGAAAAGATGACACTACCTTTGGTAAGAAAGCGGGATTCGTCCGAAGTTCCGCTCTGTCATCATGAAACACCAAATACGGTGGCTTGCATGACAAGGCACCTAAATCTGAAACACGCCTTGCTGAAGCTAAGGCTAGAAGAAAAATTGTTTTCCAAGTGAGAAACTTTATATCCACTTGCTGTAAGGGTTCAAAATATGAAGACTGTAAGAAATCTAAAACCAGATTCAAGTCCCATGGCGCTGTAGGTGGAATGAATGGAGGCTGTACTCTGAGGACACCTTGCAGAAAAGTGTGTACCGACGGCAATAGAGCCAATCGTCTGTGAAAGTAAATTGACAACGCAGATACCTGCACCTTTAGTGTAGATAAACGCAGTCCTCCATCTAACCCCGTCTGGAGAAATAACAAAAGACGGGATAACTTGAAAGCTGATGTCGGAAACTTCCGAGCTTCACACCAACCTATATAGGCACACCAAATTCTGTAATAATGAGCTGCCGTAACTGGCTTCCTAGCACGTAACATGGTTGGTATAACAGATTCCGGAATGCCCTCTCTTCTCAAGAGCGCGGTCTCAACAGCCACCCCGTCAAACGCAGCCGCGCTAAATCGGGGTAAAGGAACGGACCCTGTTGTAACAAGTCCGGACGTAGAGGGAGCGGCCAAGGATCGTCTGCGAGTAGTCCGTGGAGATCCGAGAACCAAGCTCTTCGAGGCCAATGAGGCGCCACTAGTATGACTGTGACGGACTCTCTTTTGATCCGTTTTAGCACTAGAGGGAGCAGCGGAAACGGTGGAAACAGATACACTAGGCTGTATGGCCACGCGATTGTAAGAGCATCCACCGCCACTGCCTTTGGATCTCTCGTTCTGGACACATACTGGAGTGTTTGGTGATTGTGGCGAGACGCCATCAGGTCCACCTGAGGGTAACCCCACCTCTGAACCAACATGTGAAACACCTCTGGATTTAATGCCCATTCTCCTGGATGAAAATCCCGACGGCTGAGATAATCCGCCTCCCAGTTGTCCACTCCCGGAATGAACACTGCCGACAATATCACCTGGTGATATTCTGCCCAATTGAGGATTCGAGCTACTTCCCGCATTGCCATGTGGCTTCTCGTTCCTCCTTGTTTGTTGATGTATGCGACTGCCGTTGCGTTGTCTGACTGCACTTGGAAAGTCTGAGAGCGAAGCATGTGTACTGCTTGTCGTAGTGCATTGTAAATTGCGCGGAGTTCCAGGACATTTATAGACAGCAATCTATCGTGATCCGCCCAGAGACCCTGGAGTTGACAATTTTGAACTACAGCTCCCCAACCTCTGAGACTCGCGTCCGTCGTTAGAATTATCCAATTCCAGCTGCCGAATAGTTTCCCTGCGGTTAAATTGTGTTCCTTGAGCCACCAGAGTAGAGACACCCTTGCCCTTGGCGACAACCTCACCCTGTGGTGAATCTGCAGATGCGAGCCCGACCACTGTGCGAGCACATCCAGTTGAAAAGGACGTGAGTGAAATCTTCCGAACTGAAGTGCTTCGAAAGCCGCCACCATTGTTCCTAAGAGGCGAATGCACAAATGTACCGAGACTGTGCGTGGCTTGAGCACTAATTGTACTAGATGGCGAATAATCTGTACTTTCTGTTGTGGTAGGTAAATTCTTTGATTTACCGTATCGAGAATCATACCTAGGAATTGAAGGCGTTGAGACGGAATGAGGTGATTTTTTGAAGTTGACAATCCAACCGTGGTGAACCAGTACATTGTACGTTAGCAGCGCATGTTGGAGAAGCATCTGTTGAGACGGGGCTTTGATGAGCAGATCGTCTAAATACGGAACTATTGTCACTCCCAGAGATCTGAGATGAGCTATCATCACAGACATCACTTTGGTGAATACCCGAGGCGCTGACGATAGGTCAAACGGTAGAGCCTGAAACTGGTAATGGTTTTGGCGTATTGCAAACCGCAAGAACCTCTGATGAGGCTGCCAAATCGGAATGTGTAAGTACGCATCCTTGAGATCTAGCGCAATCATGAATTCCTTTGGCTCTAAACTTGCAATCACTGAGCGCAGAGATTCCATCTTGAATCTGTAGTAAGTTACGTACCGATTGAGACCCTTTAAGTTCAATATTGGCCTGACTGAGCCATCCGGCTTCGGTACCACAAACAGACTGGAATAATAACCCTGACCCTGTTGGTGTACGGGGACCGGAATCAAAACTGCTGAATCCAGTAGGGACTGAATGGCAATTTGCAGAACCGCCCTCTTGTCGTCTAGCATTTCCCATGGAGGGTCCGGGGATGAAACTGGCTTTAACACTGGAGCAGAAATTGTATTTGTAACTGAATCCACAAAACATACTGGACATGTGGTAGATCCATCCGGTAACACACTGCTACAGACTTTGCAGTGATGCTTCTTAATTTTTGCTGGTGCCTTACTCATTATGGCGACAGATAATACAATACACAAAAAACAGACACTTGCCCGACTCAGTAAAATAGTACGAAGGTGTCTCTATATATATATCTGGCCAAGTGCAGTACACGTGGCCAGTACTATGAAATGTGATCCCAAATTCCCACTAACACCCCTGCGCCTCCGGTGGAGTAGAGATGTAGTACTGGAACGTTCTGGAATCACAGCAGGAAGACACAGGAAGCATGGTTAAAATGGCTGCCATGCTTAAAATCATAGTCACAGTACAGGTTACAAGCATATAAACTGATATATAACTCTGTATAAAAATCCTGTGTAATCATGGCTGCAGCCTAGCATACTGCTGTTGCTGCAGTTTATCCCCCCTCGTGCCGCTGATTGTACCCCTTGCAGTCTGTAATGCCCCCCCCCCCTGTATGCTCCGTTGCGGATGCAGTGCGGGGCTGGCAGCGTGTGGGGCCGCCAGCGGGAGCCAGGTAGCGGGACGCGCTGGGACCGACAGCGGGGAGCGCATCCTGAAGCGCTCTGAGCAGCGGCCGGAGCAGCGGCGGCGGCCGGTCTGTAGAGGGATCCCAGCGCCATCAGCGGTAAAGAAAACAATGTCCCCACACAGCAGGGCGGCAGCGGGAACTGACCGCCCCGTTCAACATACCGTGACTCCTGCTGCTGTGGTGAGGCTCCGACGGGGCTTCTCTGCAAGCGCCGGCCAGCCTGTGCAGGAGGTCTGTCTGGCTTTGAGGGTGCTCTTTTAGTGAGGACCGACACGCCACAGCTGCTAGTAGCAGCTTGCACTATCCCTGACCCTGCCTTTTGGAAGGGGGAAAGGGATGTGTATGAAAAAAAAAAGAAAAAATATTCACTAAAAAAAATAAAAATATTCAAAAGAATTGTGGACCAAGCCACAGACCTGTTGCTACTTCGAGCACAGAAAAAACACTGAGGTACTCTGGGATATGGAGGGGTGTAGTGTTCTCAATTTAAATATTCAGTGCTCTGTTTCCTACGGAAGCCGTCCATATCCCAAGAGTACTCCAGTGACCCCTAGTGGATGAAAAAAGAAATGAGTACATTTGCTGCTACACATGCACAGTTTACTAACGCTCACTATTTGCGGCCGTATGTTGAGCGGCGCAAGACTCACAATCAGGCCCATAGTTTGCACATACTTTACGTTACACTACATGGTTGTATTGATGGTCCCAAATATGTGGCAGTCAGCAGTGTGATGTTATTTCTATGCATTTAGGAGGACACTTATACATGTGGCCCTGTGCTACCTGAATGTATGGGGCCCTCCAGCCCGCTGACCCCACTCTGCCTCTCCTCTGCTCCAGCAAAGCTCTGCGTTTGTTCTCAGTGCTGTCGGGAATCTGTTTCCTCTTTGTAAGGGTGACATGACCTTTAACGAAATGGGATAAAAATGATGTTTATTGGAAGACAGAACACAGTGAATATGTAATCTGAGACATCTACAAAAGCCCTCGTTATGCTCTGTGATGCCTTGATTTCAGTCTGTAAGTAAAAGATGATATTCAGTTATGCAGAAAAGTCATGGAACACATTACAGTTACATCATTGCGCAGGCTGCTGACATTCCATCTGCGGAGTATGGAAACCCAGATTCAGATAACATTAACGCACCGTGGGCCTAATTCATATGCAGTCGCAAATCTGTTACTGTACCCAAAATCAATCGATGGTTTCTTACAGTGCACGCGTCTGAGCCGCAGTGCGCATGAGCAGTGAGGGTCATGGCGTTCAGTCGCTATTTTCTGGGCGTGCATAAATTAGCAGTTTCGATCTTACTTGCTACTGGAGAGCAGCTCAGCCTGCGCGTCTTCAGAGGTACTCAGACACTGCGTGATGACCAGATATGCGACGATGGTACCGATGTATCAGCGGTTGTTGGATGGAAATGATGCAACAGCATGGGCGTCCCTATGCTCAGGTTAGCTTCCGCCCGTATTAGCATATAATCACAATTGCGAACAGCAAAATAGAGCAACAGCAATCCCAAGAGCAACCACAACGGAGTTAGGCCCCCTTTGACGTTAGAGCTATCACTTTTAGCACCATTAATTGCATTTAAACTTGATTTGACGAGTTGTGTCATTTTGCCCTTTTTTTACGGTCCCTTAATTTCATGTCCAGATGTGAAAGACTTTGGTGTGGGTTAGTCAGCTAAACATGCATTACAATATGTGGGACTTAAGCCCCCTACACACTGGGCGATGTAATCGTCCAACGATATATCGCCCAACAATACTATCGATGGTCGATTTTGCCTACACACTGGACGATATCGATGGTCAATTTGGAAGATATGAGAGTACATACATCTATATCATCCAAATTGACTTGCATGTTTAATACGACGATAGTCGCCTCGCATTGTTCATCATTGATGTATACACACTGAGCGATATGAACGATTTATCGTTCATTACTGAACGAGATCGTTCATATCACCCATGCACATCGCACTGTGTGTAGGGCCCTTAACATTCCCTGTTTCAATACAGAGCACAGCTTGAGGTAACTAGACTAACATTCCTTTTACTTTGCAGTTGTTTATGTAGGATCTTAAATTAAAAAGTACCTGGAGTTACTCAGGTGAGTAGTAACAGTCACTAAAGTGATTTTAATTATGCAACAGCTGTAAACTGTATTAAAAGGTTACCAGTTAATTAGCACATGCTTTCTATATGAATACAGTGCTAAAATTGGATGCTCCCTTACTGTCTTGTACCACCCTCTGCTTTGCTTTAGGCACAGTGGTCACTAGCTGTTGGTGGGGCTTGTTATCTGCACTATATAATCTCACATCAGGGTTCAGACCTCAGGGTCAAGCCAGAACCTGTGAGTAAACTGGTTATTACTTGGGGACTTCCTATAATTAGGGGATGCCGTAAAAAGGCTTCCCCCAGGCACTGTGTTCCTGCCATTACTCTGAGGCACATTCCAGCAGAAAAAAACGCGACACCACTTGGCGTGAGGTTAGGTATAGGAGGACACATTAGTAGTAAGTATTCGCAGCTGGTAGATGGGGTCTGTGGGATGGGATAACATTGTGATCAAGCTTACACCACTCCTTTAAGTGACTCAAGCATGGTGTTATAGAGTGGCTTCCAAACTAGGTGCCGTGGCACCTTGGGGTGCTGTTGGGCCCATGCAGGGGTGCCATGGGTTGATGGTCCAGGACAAAATAAAATTATTTTTGGTCCACATGATGGATAAACCAATGTTGGTATCTGCCAATCATAAAAACAGCGGACAAACAGAAGTGCAACCCTATCCATCACCACATAACTGACCCTAAGGATGACAGGTAAGTACATTTTACTTCATTTTAGTAATTTTTGCAGAATTACATTTTTTGGCCTAAGGGTGCAGTGAAAAAACATGCTGATATTCTTGGTTGGCATTATTCAAGAATGTTTAGGAACCACTGGTGTACAGTGTCGGACTAGGGCATGAAGGGCCCACCGGGGGAATGCAGTGGTAGGGGCCCATGTTTAGGGGTGTGGCCATCCCCCACATTGGTTTGTCTAACCATGAGAGAGTGCATGGGCTATTCCCCTTGATAAATATATATAGTAAACACTGCTAGTGCATGCATGATAATGTACCAGATTAAAAACAGCAATGCACCGTAGAATATGCAGCGTAGACCTGTGCAGTATAAGGTAACATGTATAATGTGGGATCCGGTCTGAAGATCGACAGTGTCTAGGTCGACAATGTTTAGGTCGACCACTATAGGTCGACAATCACTAGGTCGACATGGATGGAAGGTCGACAGGGTTTCTAGGTCGACATGTGCTAGGTCGACAGGTCTAAAGGTCGACATGAGTTTTTCACATTTTTTTTCTTTTTTTGAATTTTTTCATACTTAACGATCCACGTGGACTACGATTGGAACGGTAAAGTGTGCCGAGCGAAGCGTTAGCGGAGCGAAGGCACCATGCCCGAAGCATGGCGAGCGAAGCGAGCCATGCGAGGGGACGCGGTGCACTAATTTGGGATCCCGGTCACTCTACGTAGAAAAAGACACCAAAAATAAAATAAAATCCTCATGTCGACCTTTAGACCTGTCGACCTAGCACATGTCGACCTAGAAACCCTGTCGACCTACCATCCATGTCGACCTAGTGACTGTCGACCTATAGTGGTCGACCTAAACATTGTCGACCTAGACACTGTCAATTTGATGAACCACACCCGTATAATGTATAGTTCAAGTGCACAGTCTGGAACCTGATCCCTAGAGCAGGAGGTGGGCCCCCAGGCAGTGGGGCCCACCGGTGGTTTCCCCTATACCCCTCTGGGCCAGTCCAACCCCAGTGGTGTAATACTGTATATAATACAGAAAAAGAACACTTATATAATAAAATTATTGAGCTTTCAAATTAAATACATTTGGTCTTTATAAAGTTAATACATAATTATTTTAGTACACAAAATTGTAGAAAAAAAAATGATTTCAATTCAGGTTGTGAGATCATAATCCTACAAATCGTACCATTATTAAGGGGGTAGAAAACCCCGTTTGTTCTAGAAAATGACTTCCAGTTACTTAGCGTTCCTCCGTCAATCACAACACTGGAGAGGTTGTGTCGCGCGGGTTGTAAGCTAGAAGGATCACCAGGACGGAAATCACCTAAAATACAGCAAACAGCATTATGAGGGTTTGGCAAGTTTATGTTAGGGATACATTGCTTAATGTGCCGTCCAGCATCAATACTAATAACCCACATGCTTAAAAAACCCTGGTAAGATTAGAGAAGACCTGTGTCTATCTAGTCTGTTACATGCGGTGAGAACTGAGATGCAATCTACCATACACATCCGCATATACTTGTGTTATGCTTAAGCATCATCAGATCTAGCAACAAGGGTAATACCCCAAAATACAATGTAGTTGCATGAAGAAATTCTATTTAGATTCAGGGCCTATACATTTTATGCTTTTAGTAGAGGTGTTTAAATACCTGAAGAACGCATGACTCAAAAATGACGGTAAGAACCAAATGACTGCAAACACTTTATAATAAACATAAATCAGTACAAATAATGGGGGTCATTCCGAGTTGATCGCTAGCTGCCGTTGTTCGCAGCGCAGCGATCAGGCTAAAAATCAGCATTTCCGCACATGCGTATGCACCACAATGCGCACGCGCGTCGAACGGGAACAAAGTCTGTTGTGGCTGTGCTCAGGTTCTAGCGAAGTTTTCAGTCGCATTGACGGCTGCAAGAAGATTGACAGGAAGGGGGCGTTTCTGGGTGTCAACTGACCGTTTTTAGGGAGTGTTTGCAAAAACGCAGGCGTGTCTGAAAAAACGCTGGCGTGGCTGGGCGGGTGTATGACGTCAAATCCGGACACGAATAGGCTGAAGTGATCGCAAGCGCTGAGTAGGTTCAGAGCTACTCAGAAACTGCACAAACTGTTTTTGTAGAGCTCGGCTGCACATGCGTTCGCACTTCTGCAAAGCGAAAATACACTCCCCAGTGGGCGGCGGCATAGCGTTTGCACGGCTGCTAAAACTTGCTAGCGAGCGATCAACTCAGAATGACCCCCAATGGGTCTGATTCAGTTACAGCCACGACTGCGTCTTTGTGCACAGTGCGTCTTTATGTCGTTGCCAATGGGCCTCCTATTGAGACGCCCTACAGCTGCGGTGCTAATTGGCAATTGCGCATTACAGATGCACCATCAGTCACACAATCGGACATTACACCAGCCCTATGGAGTAGCAGAATGTCTGTCGGAAAATAGAGGATGGTGCAAGTGCAACTAAAGACACAGAAGCTGGCGGCGACATGCCCGTTATAGCCACACCCCGTTACCACCCATTGACGCCCACCAAAATTGCCTGTATCTGCATATGAATTCACGCTGCCACTGCTGGTGGTAACCTGCGGTACGCACGCGCAGACTTAAAACAACACCTCTTACAACCGATGCTGTCCCTGCGACAATCTCTAAATCAGGCCCAAAATGTGTATTGGAATAAATAGTAGTTGTTTTTTTTAAACACATGAAACACTTAAATATTACTTTTTTTTTTTTAAAAACCAAACATTTTGAATGTTCTTAAAAAAAAAAAAGACTTCTCACTATTCGTTACAAAAAAACTTAATATTTTTAAACAGTTTGTACGTAACTGATCACATCATTATTTTTGTAGAATGTGAAGTCCAATATGAAATTTTTACCATATGCCCCCCAAAAAGTGATGTGAGTTAAAAAAAGAATTGCCTAATTTTTTAATGTATAACCTGCCATTCTTACTCCCCCTCCCACGAATAAAAAATCTCTATCCCCTAATTTTTCCTCTAAGTAATGTTTTTTTTATTTGAATGGAGTCCAGCTGAATGCATGAAAGTGCATGTAAAACACATGCTCAGCTTTGATGCTCTCCTCATAAACATGACAAATGCACAACCTACACACTATGGGGATTATTCAGAGTCATTAGCAAACCAAAAATGTTAGCAATTATGCAAAACCAAATGTTGCACTGCAGGTGGGGCAGATGTAACATGTGCAGATAGACTTAGATTTGGGTGGGTTATTTTGTTTCTGTGCAGGGTAAATACTGTCTGCTTTATTTTTACACTGCAATTTAGATTTCAGTTTCAACACACCCCACCCAAATCTAATCTCTCTGCACGTTACATCTGCCCCCCCCCCTGCAGTGCAACGTGGTTTTGCCCAATTGCTAACAACTCTGAATAACCCCCTATACGCGGATTAAAGGACACAAACGTACATCGGTGACCTGAAAATGGTTACAACAGGCTCTCACACCCTCTGCAACATGCCTAAAGTGGAAAGACAAGTTGAGAAAAATATATCTACAGTAAATACCTACCCGTCACAGTGTTTTTGTGCGATAAGGCACTTCGAACTCCGTGCCACAAAAGAGAAATTTCCTCGTCAGTGGGTGTATGATCCAGGCGTAACCCATTCTCTCCATACACATGGTGCCGCTTGGCCGGAGCGGTTAAACTTTCTTGTAACGCAAATACCCGCTCACTGTTTAAAGTCAGCATGGACTTTGTAGCATTCTCCGTATTAAGGGAATTGTAAATCTGGGCAGCCATCAAATTACCGGAAGACCGGGATAACGAGTGAGAGGGCACTGTGTCCCTATGCAAAATAGAATTGGGTGATACCGCCACAGTGTTTGAATGATTAACTGGGGAACTGTTTGGGAGCGTGGGCTGACTTCTGTCTTCTGACTCTTTATTATTGCTGTCTGCTGAAGGCTTTGGAGGAGGATGTGGGGCCATGATCTTTCCTTGAGACTTTGCAATCTTGCTGGCTTCAGTTGCTGACTGAGGCCGTATTATTATGCCCTTCCTACTTTGGTGCATTAGTGTGGACTGAGCTTTAGCTGACCTTGGACGTTTTACTATTCTTGTCTTCGCCCTTGGTGGGCTTCTGATATTGTGGAGGTGCCCAGAAGGGTTTGCGTCCTCGCCTTTAGATGTCATCCATGCTTGCTTACTGAAATGGTAACCTGTAGAAAAAACGGAGCTGGGTGGCCCCGCCGGAGGACCGTTTTGGTCAGCTAGGAAAGGCTCTTGATAATGTACTGTAGCGGTAGACTCAACTTGAGGCTTCTGGGCAGCTTGACCATTACCAATCACACCACGAACATCTTTATAATCATCCAATATTTTGCCGATTTCATCCAACCATCTAAGTTTTTTATTGTTTGTTTTTTTATGACCCTTCTCCTTTGTCAACTCAACGCTGTCTCTGATGGTGTAGGAGCCCTTCTCCCCAAGCTGGAACAATTTGCTGATGCCCAGGGCTGTGGCATAACCGTTCTCATACTTGGAGGCTTTCTTTAATATGCTCTTCGGAAAGGTATTTCCTCCTTTTCCAGCACTGTTATATTTCATTTTTCTGTATAGCGCAGACAATTCCATGTCGGGATCAGTTTGGGGAAGATCAGCTAAATTGAGATGATCATTTATCTCTACCCTGGCCCTAGGCTCTGTTTTGGAAATGGGGGATGGTGAAGACTGATTGTCATGTAAGAGGGTCTCCCGATGACTGCTTTCTGCAAGCTTACTGTGGTCATTTTTAACGGCATAAAACGGTGTACTGTACGTATTTGTCAAGCCTTCAGGAATTGAGTTAAATGAATGGACATCATCTGTGTATCTGCTTGGTTTGAAATCTGAACTTGCACTGTATTGGCAGTTACCGGTAGAACTTTCGGGAAAAGGAATGACCACTGGGGTTGCCAAAGGCTGAGTCACTGCGGGTTTTATTGACAGCCCGTTATAATGTACTGAGTCTTTGTTGCCGTGAGGCACTGAGCCATGAACTCCTTCTGTTGTGGTAGGATCGGGAGTGGCCCAAGCTTTGCTTGGTCTAACCACAGTATTACTCATTGTACTTTCCCTATAAGTTGTGTCAGAGTAATCCGGCCTCATCTCAGCTGTGGGCTCTTGTGAAAAGTGATTAATATCTGGATTTGATGATGAAATGTTTCTGTTGTGTATTACAGTGTTCGTCACTGCATGCAGATCCCTATTTCTAAGTGACGCCCCTTCGTCTCTGAATTGCAAGTGTTTTTCACTGGCTATACTGTCGGCTATGAAGTGAACAGGCTCAGAAGGGGTTTTTTGACTGCTTAAACCACCAATATTTTCATTATTGTTATGATTTCCACCATTCATAGAAAAAGACTGTATCTCCGAAAGAGCTTTGTGTAAAGTGTTGTTTGAAAACTCTTGCACATCACTGCACTCCTCTGTTACAGGCTCCGGGTTTTCTTCCAGGCTGTCTAAACTTGACAGACTTTCCGAACTTGCAAGTTGTTCCACTTCTTGGTGAAAATTCTGGAAAACAAATGCGACTGTTAGATTGTGGTAAAATCTAAAACCAAATAATCTGAATATAATGGGATTGTACACGTCCACCCCTGCTAGATGGGCACAACTTCATCACTGCACCAATTTAGTGGGGATCCCCACCTGGGTATTCTCACCATTACCAGACTGTAGCAGCAGATCACTGCTACAATGAACAAACCACAGCTTAGTATGGAAGCTGCGATTGGACCAGTGTGTACAACTCCACTCCACTCTAGGGAGATGTCCCTACAGACTAGAGGTATGCCTAGAAGTCCAACCACTTAGCTCTGTGGGACACAAAACATAAATTGCCATCTACAACCCTTTATCTCACTTAAGCAAATCTCATTTTTTCACAAGTGCAAAAAAACGAGGTCCACCACATTTAGTAAGAAACACCTTTCTTCCACCCGGGTTGGGTAGGCAGTGATGAAGTGTCGACAAGTTATAATGTCGACATATCATCCTTGGTGACCCAACGGTGACTTACCTACTACTGGCAGCTGCAGCAGCATCTTGCAGGTCCCAGCAGTCATTTCCATGTGAAACCTTGGTCCAGTAAGTATTTATCCCCTACCCCTAATCCCTACCTCCCTCCTGCAGCCTAACCCTAATGTTGACATACTGATAATATCACCATTTCACCTATCGACATATCTGTTGTTAGCCTCCTGTGTGCCTAAAGAAAGTGAGCTGCCGTGAAAATAGGGTCTATGGAGTCTATGTACTAAGCCCTGGAGAGAGATAATGTGAACGGAGGTACCAGTCAACTAGCTCCTAACTGTCATTTTTCAAACACAGCCTATCACATGACAGCTAGGAGCTGATTGGTTGGTACTTTTTTCTCTGTTCACTTTATTGCTCTCCAAAGCTTAGTACATAGACCAGGCATTCCCAACCCCCGGTCCTCAAGGCACACTGACAGTGCAAGTTTTAGTGATATCCAGGCTTCAGCACAGATGGTTAAATCAAAATAACTGAGGTACTAATTAAATCACCTGTTCTCAAGCATGGATAGAACCTGGACTGTTAGTGTGCTTTGAGGACCGAGGTTGTGAATACCTGACACAGACCAATATCTCCAAAGATGAAACGTAAAATTTTGAAATGAATAGATTCCAGCCTCCGTGGAACAGGCTTGCTGGCTGTACACATGTAAAACACCGCCCATAAGAATAGTGAGCTGCGTATAGAGAACTTATATACTCTACATGAATTACTGATGCACATGGGAGTGGCTATCTCCGGTATGCAGCAGCAATCAGTGAACAGGACGGCAGACAGTGGTGATAGAGTAACACATACTAGCCAAGCGAACCATGCAGTTAATCCTGTTTTATGACATATTAACATTTATTTAATCCCTCAATTAAAACAGAACAATTTCCGCTTTGGAAAGCATGTGCTACATAACAATTCACGCTGACTGAAAAGAGGCTCCGCTCTAATACTTGCATATTAATATCCCAAATGTTTCCAATATGTAACCTGACTTTTTTACTGCAGTACTACAGCCAATAGGAGGTACTTTATATGAGGAGTTCAATTTGCTGTGCTATAATCATAAGATAAGTATTTTGCCATGCCAGTCTATTGCCCCTTATGTATACGTTACTGGCAGGAGGTAGATCACAAACTTTCTATACAATGCCTAGGTATTTATATAAAGTAATGAACACATGCTCTATAAAAAAATTTTTTTTTAAATGGAATTTATTTATTTATTAACAGTTTCTTATATAGCGCAGCAAATTCCGTTGCACTTTACAATTGTAAGTAACAATTCAATAACAAAACGGGGTAACAAACAGTCATAGAGGTAGGAAGGCCCTGCTCGCAAGCTTACAATCTATAGGGAAATAGGCATGGATACACAAGGATAGGTGCTATCAATTGCATAGTTGTCCGCCAGATTGCTAGGTTCTTGGTGGGCTGTATGATATGGTCATACAGCAATGATGAACCGGGGTCGAGAGGAAGGGAGAGTGAAGAATGAGAAGACATGTGAGGATATGTGTGGACTGTGCAGAGTGGATGCAATTTGACAGGAAGGTTTCTGAAAGTTATGTGGGCGGTTCTGGAATTTGATACTCTTGCCTGAAGAGGTGAGTTTTCAGGGAACGTTTGAAGGTTTGGAGAATAGAGGAGTTCGTGGTAGGGCATTCCACAGAGTGGGTGCAGAAGATGTCTGCCATTTTTTTTTTTTAAATGAAGTTGAGAAAGCTACAAATGGTGGTTTACTAAGGGATTTAGAAACCATGCCCACCCCGATCCTATCGTAATCCTCCATCACAACAGAAACACCCAATCTGTAAACAAAAAAAAATCTCAAAATCCTAGTCAGGCCCTAATCGGCAACTCAGTTCTACCCCGTAGAAGATCTGTAGAGGGAGCTGCCTGGCTCTGCAATCATGTGAATGAGGAGGCATAAAACAAATAAAACCCCACTTCTAACCCCCAAATCTCTAATGGGCATACAGTATAGTACCCCAAATATCTGAAGAGGGGCCATGCCTCACGCGGACATGCAGAGAGTTATGGGGGCGTCACCTCACGAAAGCTTCCACCAAGCATGCTGGCTGAGCAGAGAGCAGGGAGGCCACAGCCGGACCAGCCCATCTGGCCATTCTGACATTTGCCAGTAAGTGCATTGGTGCACATTGATTTGTGGATCACTGCAGATATAAGAGGCTAAGCTGAACAATATTTTAGAAGCAAATCAAAAGGTTAATTTATAGAATTTGCGACCGAAAGGACTGCATCTGATACTGTGGAGTTTTCTTTTGTTGTTGGGGAACAAAAGGTAAAAAGGTAGATTTACCCGCTGTAGCTGTGGAAACCAGGTCCACGAGCCCCTCGCCAAACAACACATCACCCTTGTAAGGTAAAACCTCCATATGCTTTTTAGAGTCCGCATCACCCGTCCATTGGCGGGTCCATAAGGCTCGTCTCGCAGAAATAGCCATGGCATTGGCTCTGGAACCCAGCAATCCAATGTCTCTTTGAGCGTCTCTCATATATAAGACTGCGTCCTTAATATGGGCTAAAGTTAATAAATGGTATCCCTATCTAGGGTATCAAGGTCAGCTGACAAGTTATCTGTCCAAGTTGCAACTGCGCTACATACCCATGCCGACGCAATTGCCAGTCTGAGCAAAGCACCAGTGTGTGTATACATAGACTTTAACGTAGTCTCCTGCCGGAGGTCTGCAGGATCCTTGAGGGCCGCCGTGTCTGGCGACGGCAGCGCCACCTTCTTGGACAGGTGTGTTAAAGCCTTGTCCACTCTGGGAGAGGATTCCCAACGTACCCTGTCCTGCGTAGGGAAAGGGTACGGGTACGCCATAAGAACCCTTTTGGGAATCTGCAGTTTCTTATCTGGAGTTTCTCAGGCTTTTTCAAATAACTCGTTAAGTTCATGAGATGGGGGAAAGGTTACTACCTGCTTCTTCCCCTTAAACATGTGTACCCTCGTGTCGGGAACAGAGGGTTCATCAGTGATATGCAAAACATCCTTTAGTGCAATAATCATACACTGAATACTTTTTGTCACCCTAGGGTGCAATCTTGCTTCATCGTAGTCGACACTGAAGTCAGACTCCGTGTCGGTATCTGTGTCTACAATTTGTGACAAGGGACGTTTCTGAGACCCTGAAGGGCCCTGTGAGTCGGTCCAATCCGTGGATTGACCCCCTGTTGTCTCCCTGGACTCTGCTTTGTCCAGTCTCTTATGTAATGATGCCACACTTGCATTTAACATATGCCACATATCCATCCACTCTTGAGTCGGCACCACCGACGGGGATTCACCACTCACCTGCTCCACCTCCTCCTTGGACGAGCCTTCCGCTTCAAACATGCCGACACGCACGTACCGACACCCCACACACACTGGGATATAACTATAAAGGGACAATTCCCCTACCAGGCCCTTTGGAGAGACAGAGAGAGAGAGTATGCCAGCACACACCCAGCGCCCACTTACACTGGAATAACACCAGATAGCGCTTTTATGTTATAATAATAACTTCCACACTCACTGCGCCAATAATTGTGCCCCCCTCCTCTTTTTCAGCCCTCTGATCTGTGTTCAGCAGGGGAGAGTCCGGGGAGCCAGCGTCTCTGTAGCTTCTGTGGATAAAATGGCGCTGGTTAGTGCTGAGGGATCAAGCTCCGCCCCCTCCAGCAGCGGGCTTTGGTCCCGCTTCAATTTATAAAAAATGGCGGGGGTTTATCTATTTTCTGCCTCCGCAGCCTAATATATACCAATATGCCAGCCTTGAGGTTTATTGCTGCCCAGGACGCCCCCCCTGCGCCCTGCACCCTTATGTGCCTGCTTTGTGTGTATTATGTGGGAGCAATGGCGCGCAGCGTTACCGCTGCGCGCTTACCTCAGTGAAGATCTGAAGTCTTCTGCCGCCTTGAAGTCTTCTTTTCTTCTAATACTCACCCGGCTTCTATCTTCCGGCTCTGCGAGGTGGACGGCGGCGCGGCTCCGGGACGAACGGCAGGGTGAGACCTGCGTTCCGACTCCCTCTGGAGCTAATGGTGTCCAGTAGCCTAAGAAGCAGAGCCTATCATTTAAGTAGGTCTGCTTCTCTCTCCTCAGCCCCACGATGCAGGGAGCCTGTTGCCAGCAGAGCTCCCTGAAAATAAAAAACCTAACAAAATACTTTAATCAGAGAAACTCAGGAGAGCTCCCTGTAATGCACCCTATCTCCTCTGGGCACAGGATCTAACTGAGGTCTGGAGGAGGGGCATAGAGGGAGGAGCCAGTGCACACCCATACTAAAAGTTCTTTATAGTGCCCATGTCTCCTGCGGAGCCCGTCTATAACCCATGGTCCTTACGGAGTCCCCAGCATCCTCTAGGACGTAAGAGAAACATTGTTTGGTACATTTAGATATTTAGGGGCTAATGGTGAGTTGGCCATGCACACATCTGCAAAGAGATAAAACACAAATGTGTTCTATACATGCCCCCAAAGGGAGATCGAGTCACTGTCAGAGAAGGATTGCTGTCCCTGCTAGCACCCAGATTTCACATAACCGTGAAACCATGTGCACTGCAGGGGGGGGGCAGATGTAACATGTGCAGAGATAGTTAGATTTGGATGGGTTATATTGTTTCTGTGCAGGGTAAATACTGGCTGCTTTATTTTTATACAGCAATGTAGATTTCAGTTTATACACACCCCACCCAAATCTAACTCTCTCTGCACATGTTATATCTGCCCCGCCTGCAGTGCACATGGTTTTGCCCATTAGCTAACAAATTTGCTGCTGCGATCAGATCTGAATTAGGCCCTTTATTCCTGCCTGAGCAGCCAACCAAGTGCAAATCTCTAACTCTCGCATTTGCCAGTTTTGTCTTTCTTTAAAAATATATTTGGCAATTATCTGTAGCAAAACCATCTCTCTAAAATGTGTTATCTAATCCATATATTAGTATTACTTGATCATTCCTAGCCATTACAAACTGGGTGCCACACTCTTCTTTCCCCTGCAGCGGAATGACACGGAGGAAGAGGCGTCACACACAGGACTGCAGCCTCCACTCCCGATAAAAACCTGTAAGAGTTTCTGCATTGCTTTTTTGTATTGTTTTTATTGGTTTATTAGTAGGGTAAATCTAGCGTATGAGCAAGAGGTTAATACGTATATGTGTCCCACCTTAATGAAATTCCTTGGTAAGATCCAGCAGTGAGTGATTGTAAAGAGAACAATTGGTGACAGACAGAACAATAAAAATGTGTCTGCCGTCAGCATTATTTATTGCTCTGTTATTGTTACAATGTTCTAATTACAAACAATTAGAAGTTATTGCTAGGATACGCCCTTTTCTCATACAACCAGAATGTTAACTCCTGCATTCACCAGGGCCGCATCGTGTGCTGGCTGACCGACACCACTCAGGTCCTCCCAAGTCATGGCCAATCCAGGTAAGTATACACACTTACTGATCGGCCGCTCTCCTAATAATACCTTCAGCCAAGGCCAAAATGAAGATTAATGTCACCCGGTGCAAGGCAGCATTTTGGCGCTGGAAGGGGCAGGTGCCGCAGGATGGCCAGTTGCTGTAGGACTACAAAGCCCATCATGCCAACCAGGGCCTAGAACTGTACTTTGGAGGCAGCAGCTATCTTTGTGTATAGAGACCTCACCTCTGTAATGGACAGCTGCTGCCAACTGGCCTCCTCCAGTGGAGCTGCACAGTGGGAAGGGAGAGGCCCCATTCATTAACCCTTTAGTTGCCAGAGGGCTTTGCAGTAGTCAATATTGGTGGTGCTGGGGAGCGGGGACATGCGGAAGAGGCTTAAGGAGGGAGGGGATGCATAGTGACTGTTTCAGCGCTCCATCATATCCTGCGCCCGGGACATGTGACCCCTTAGACTCCCCCTAGTTGCGGCCATGCCTTCAGCCACCAACCTGCATGGTCCATCACTCCTGCCAGTCATGAAGGTACAGGTCATGCATACAGATGTGTCCTCATACACTACTGCCGTCTCGCAGCACATGGCGTACGGAGGTAGGTGCATGAGGACACATCTGTATCTCTGAGCTCCAGAGTCACTGTCCAAGACCCTACAGTACAGCACCGGCTCTACATTACAGCCTGTTACCTTGGTAGACGCAGGGCCACCATGTGAGCTTGTTGCTCGGATTACTGATAATTTGATTATATGATATATAATGGGATTATTCTTAAGCATCACAATATTGAGCCAATTACCAGATATCACTAAGGGTCCGATTCGGAGTTGCACACTGACGATGTCAGACACAGAGGAGCGATTTTGTCTCTTTTGCACATGGGGCATAATTCAGATCTGATCGCAAGCAGCAAATTTGTTAGCTAATGGGCAAAACCATGGTGGTCATTCCGAGTTGTTCGCTCGGTAATTTTCTTCGCATCGCAGCGATTTTCCGCTAATTGCGCATGCGCAATGTTCGCACTGCGACTGTGCCAAGTAAATTTGCTAAGAAGTTTGGTATTTTACTCACGGCATTACGAGGTTTTTTCTTCGTTCTGGTGATCGTAATGTGATTGACAGGAAGTGGGTGTTTCTGGGCGGAAACTGGACGTTTTATGGGAGTGTGTGAAAAAACGCTACCGTTTCTGGGAAAAACGCGGGAGTGGCTGGAGAAACGGAGGAGTGTCTGGGCGAACGCTGGGTGTGTTTGTGACGTCAAACCAGGAACGAAACTGACTGAACTGATCGCAGTGGCAGAGTAAGTCCCGAGCTACTCAGAAACTGCAAAGAAATTTCTATTCGCAATTTTGAGAATCTTTCGTTCGCAATTTTGCTAAGCTAAGATTCACTCCCAGTAGGCGGCGGCTTAGCGTGTGCAATGCTGCTTAAAGCAGCTTGCGAGCGAACAACTCGGAATAAGGGCCCATGTGCACTGCAGGGGGGGCAGATGCAACATGTGCAGAGAGAGTTAGATTTGGGTGGGTTATATTGTTTCTGTGCAGGGTAAATATTGGCTGTTTTATTTTTACACTGCAGTTTAGATTTCAGTTTGAACACACCCATCCCAAATCTAACTCTCTCTGCACATGTTATATCTGCCCCCCCTGCAGTGCACATGGTTTTGTCCATTAGCTAACAAACTTGCTGCTGCGATCAGATCTGAATTAGGCCCATGCTTCCCACTTGCGTCTGTACAGAGTCACAACTGTAATTACCAGAAGCACGCAGGTAAAAGTGTAATGAAAATGTCCCTGGGCAGTGACAGGGAGTTGGCTTAGGTCACGCACACACAGAGAGTCCTTCTTATGGAAGTACCGCGGGCATGTCGGCGAAAGTGGTTGCACACACAGACGCTTGAGCGCTCACAAAGGAACCACACTTGGACAGAGAAGCTGCACTTGGCCACAGGGGTGATGCAGTTTTGATGGATGCACTAGTCCACACAGTATTACTGGGTGTACAGGTGCTCAGTCCTTGCACGCTCGGACACATGGATGTGCATCCGGGAAGGGCTTTGTATCAGCATCTGCATAAAGCTGCAGATGGGCGACCACCAATAGATGTAGACAAGGAAGCGGCAGAGGCCGACACGGAATCAGCCCCTAAAGGGCCCTATACACGGGAGAGATGTGTGCTGAGTGAACCGCTCAGCACACATCTCTACCGCCGCTCAGCACAGTGTGATGTGTGCTGAGCGATGCGGGGGAGGACGGGGAGCTGCTCATTTCACCCAGCGGGTGAAATAAGCGACGTGCTAGATTGGCCTGCACGCAGGCTCAATCTAGCAGCGGCGATAGCGATGTGCTGGGCCGCGCATCGCTATCGCTGAGTGGGGTACACAAGATTGCTTAGATTTTAAGCATGGATCTCTCCGTGAGTACCCCCCTTAAAGGGGGGTACACACGGAGAGATCCGTGCTTAAAATCTAAGCAATCTTGCTAGATTGCTTAGATTTTAAGCACGGATCTGCCGTGTGTATGCCCTCCAGCGATAGCGATGCGCGGCCCCGCGCATCGCTATCGCCGATGCTAGATTGAGCTGCATGCAGGCTCAATCTAGCGGGTCGCTCACTTCACCGTTGTGTGAAGTGAGCGGCCCCCCGTCGGCTTTCCCCCTCGCTCAGCACATCGCGCTGTGCTGAGCGGGGAGAGATGTGTGCTGAGCGGTCTGTGTTAAGATCGTTCAGCATACATCTCTCCCGTGAGTACCCCCCTTTAGTGTCTTGCCAATTTAAGCATCATGACCATTATGCTGTGAAATAATGTTAATATACCCTGTCCTATATGAAACTACCCACTGCTACCAGTAAACAGCCTTGTTGCACAATAAAATAAAACGGGCACATTCACTACATGACAAGTCTGATGTGTTGGTGATGGATTAGGGCAGTTTACAGGGATTAGAAGTCACATCACTCAGACGTTGTAAGTGACGTGTGGCATGAATAAAGACTTCACAATGTAACTGTGTTATGGATAGGCTGTAACGAGGGAAATCTGATACCCGGAGGGATGTCACTCTGTGTTAGCAGGGTAAAGGATGACTGGGAGACAGGAGTGACGTACTTGCAGGATTCCTCCGGGAACATGTTGGAGCAACACCAAACCTGAAATGTTTGTTTTTGGGACGTGCTGCAGGTCAGTACAGCGATTACCCTATACTATACTATACAGTCAGCATGTAACATGTTAAACGTTCAGCTGTACCCGGGGTCGTCAACATTCAAACTAATCGGCAATAAAGCCCTAACATTTATATAAGTAACAAACTCACAGCTTACGTGCAAATCCAGAAAGAAAAATGAATGAAAACACAGCAAGCATTATAATAGACTGAAGAGCATATTCATTATTAAATACATTTCTTACAATGTAGGGGTGATTTAGAGTTGAGCATAAACTAAGTCTATTTGCAGATATATACGGAAATATGCATCTGTGTGCTTACATGACCACGCCTGCACATGGCTTACACACATATGTAGATCGTGCCGGCTATCAGACAACGTAGAGATACATTCATCTGCTGCTGTATACTCAGCAAGGAACGTATTCCAAGGGGTACACCGTCATTAGGTCACCACACTTCGTCAGTGTGGGATACAGTCATTAGGTCGACCACTATTGGACGACCTGCATTAGGTTGACATGGTCACTAGGTCGGCATGTACTAGGTTGACATGGAAAAAGGTCGACGTGCGTTTTTCCAATTTTTTTAAAACTTTTTCATACTTTACGATCCTCGTGGACCATGACTGGGAATAGTAACCTGTGCCGAGAGCAGCAGTAGCGGAGTGAGGTAACTTGCCTTTGCTCGCCATGTGAGGGGACACGGTGCATTAATTGGGGTTCCCCGTCACTTTACGATGAAAGCGACACCAAAAAAAGTAGCAAAACTCATGTCGACCTTATTCATATCGACCTAATGACTGTGTCGACCTAGTCACTGTTGACCAATAGTGGTCGACCTAATGACTGTTGACCCTATGACCCACACCCTTCCAAGGATACCGGTAATAGAAAAGACGACCCGCTCAAAGGGGCCTATTTAGCCTATGTGTTTGCCCCCTTGCTGTACTGCACGTATATGTGACTGACCCCCATTGTATGTTATCCACCCTCATAGACTTTCCTTTACACAGCAATTCCAGGATGTAAGAGATGCTATACTCTATTATTCATCTGTTTCAATGTACTGGAGTGACAGCAAGAAGAAGAATGCATATAAACCTATAATGAAAATGGACTATTCACAGTATATATATATATATATATATATATATATATATATATATATATATAGTCCAGCACAGACTCGGCACTCCCATTAACAAACAGACCTTGGTCCGGTGCCCTCATAACTGCATTGCAGCAGTGCATATAGAGTTCTCATCAGCGGCACACAGGACACAAACACAGAAGCATTAAGTGATGGTCAACGTTTCAAACCTTTACTGGTTTTTCGTCAGGATACAAAATCCTGACGAAAAACCAGTAAATGTTTGAAGCGTTGACCATCACTTAATGCTTCTGTGTTTGTGTCCTGTGTGCCGCTGATGAGAACTCTCTCTCTCTCTATATATATATATATATATATATATATATATATATATATATAAATATACATACTGTGTATATTATATATATATATATATATATATATATATATATATATATATATATATATATATATATATGAATGAACCTATATAATGGTGGCAGGGGACCTATTGGAAACACCTTGTCACCGTACTCTATTACTGCCAACAAGGGATATGTGAGAGCTATGTGAGGAATGGCAGCACATTAGTAAATATGCTACTATCATGCAGTATCCTTCAATTTGTAGCCTGTGTTGGCTCAGCCACCCCTGTTACCTCCCAGGAATACCCCCGTTATCTCCCAGCCACCCCTGTTACCTCCCAGGAATACCCCCGTTATCTCCCAGCCACCCCTGTTACCTCCCAGGAATACCCCCGTTATCTCCCAGCCACCCCTGTTACCTCCCAGGAATACCCCCGTTATCTCCCAGCCACCCCTGTTACCTCCCAGGAATACCCCCGTTATCTCCCAGCCACCCCTGTTACCTCCCAGGAATACCCCCGTTATCTCCCAGCAACCCCTGTTACCTCCCAGGAATACCCCCGTTATCTCCCAGCCACCCCTGTTACCTCCCAGGAATACCCCCGTTATCTCCCAGCAACCCCTGTTACCTCCCAGGAATACCCCCGTTATCTCCCAGCCACCCCTGTTACCTCCCAGGAATACCCCCGTTATCTCCCAGCCACCCCTGTTACCTCCCAGGAATACCCCCGTTATCTCCCAGCCACCCCTGTTACCTCCCAGGAATACCCCCGTTATCTCCCAGCCACCCCTGTTACCTCCCAGGAATACCCCCGTTATCTCCCAGCCACCCCTGTTACCTCCCAGGAATACCCCCGTTATCTCCCAGCCACCCCTGTTACCTCCCAGGAATACCCCCGTTATCTCCCAGCCACCCCTGTTACCTCCCAGGAATACCCCCGTTATCTCCCAGCAACCCCTGTTACCTCCCAGGAATACCCCCGTTATCTCCCAGCCACCCCTGTTACCTCCCAGGAATACCCCCGTTATCTCCCAGCAACCCCTGTTACCTCCCAGGAATACCCCCGTTATCTCCCAGCCACCCCTGTTACCTCCCAGGAATAACCCCGTTATCTCCCAGCCACCCCTGTTACCTCCCAGGAATACCCCCGTTACCTCCCAGCCACCCCTGTTACCTCCCAGGAATACCCCCGTTACCTCCCAGCCACCCCTGTTACCTCCCAGGAATACCCCCGTTATCTCCCAGCCACCCCTGTTACCTCCCAGGAATACCCCCGTTATCTCCCAGCCACCCCTGTTACCTCCCAGGAATAACCCCGTTATCTCCCAGCCACCCCTGTTACCTCCCAGGAATACCCCCGTTACCTCCCAGCCACCCCTGTTACCTCCCAGGAATACCCCCGTTATCTCCCAGCCACCCCTGTTACCTCCCAGGAATACCCCCGTTATCTCCCAGCCACCCCTGTTCCCTCCCAGGAATACCCCCGTTATCTCCCAGCAACCCCTGTTACCTCCCAGGAATACCCCCGTTACCTCCCAGCCACCCCTGTTACCTCCCAGGAATACCCCCGTTATCTCCCAGCCACCCCTGTTCCCTCCCAGGAATACCCCCGTTATCTCCCAGCAACCCCTGTTACCTCCCAGGAATACCCCCGTTACCTCCCAGCCACCCCTGTTACCTCCCAGGAATACCCCCATTATCTCCCAGCCACCCCTGTTCCCTCCCAGGAATACCCCCGTTATCTCCCAGCAACCCCTGTTACCTCCCAGGAATACCCCCGTTACCTCCCAGCCACCCCTGTTACCTCCCAGGAATACCCCCGTTATCTCCCAGCCACCCCTGTTACCTCCCAGGAATACCCCCGTTATCTCCCAGCCACCCCTGTTACCTCCCAGGAATAACCCCCTTATCTCCCAGCCACCCCTGTTAACTCCCAGGAATACCCCCGTTATCTCCCAGCCACCTCTGTTACCTCCCAGGAATACCCCCGTTATCTCCCAGCCACCCCTGTTACCTCCCAGGAATACCCCCGTTATCTCCCAGCCACCCCTGTTACCTCCCAGGAATACCCCCGTTATCTCCCAGCCACCCCTGTTACCTCCCAGGAATACCCCCGTTACCTCCCAGCCACCCCTGTTCCCTCCCAGGAATACCCCCGTTATCTCCCAGCCACCCCTGTTCCCTCCCAGGAATACCCCCGTTATCTCCCAGCCACCCCTGTTCCCTCCCAGGAATACCCCCGTTATCTCCCAGCAACCCCTGTTACCTCCCAGGAATACCCCCGTTACCTCCCAGCCACCCCTGTTACCTCCCAGGAATACCCCCGTTATCTCCCAGCCACCCCTGTTACCTCCCAGGAATACCCCCGTTATCTCCCAGCCACCCCTGTTACCTCCCAGGAATACCCCCGTTACCTCCCAGCCACCCCTGTTACCTCCCAGGAATACCCCCGTTATCTCCCAGCCACCCCTGTTACCTCCCAGGAATACCCCCGTTATCTCCCAGCCACCCCTGTTACCTCCCAGGAATACCCCCGTTACCTCCCAGCCACCCCTGTTACCTCCCAGCCACCCCTGTTACCTCCCAGGAATAACCCCCTTATCTCCCAGCAACCCCTGTTACCTCCCAGGAATACCCCCGTTATCTCCCAGCCACCCCTGTTACCTCCCAGCCACCCCTGTTACCTCCCAGGAATACCCCCGTTATCTCCCAGCCACCCCTGTTATCTCCCAGGAATAACCCCCTTATCTCCCAGCCACCCCTGTTACCTCCCAGGAATACCCCCGTTATCTCCCAGCAACCCCTGTTACCTCCCAGGAATACCCCCGTTACCTCCCAGCCACCCCTGTTACCTCCCAGGAATACCCCCGTTATCTCCCAGCCACCCCTGTTACCTCCCAGGAATACCCCCGTTATCTCCCAGCCACCCCTGTTACCTCCCAGGAATACCCCCGTTACCTCCCAGCCACCCCTGTTACCTCCCAGCCACCCCTGTTACCTCCCAGGAATAACCCCCTTATCTCCCAGCAACCCCTGTTACCTCCCAGGAATACCCCCGTTATCTCCCAGCCACCCCTGTTACCTCCCAGGAATACCCCCGTTATCTCCCAGCCACCCCTGTTACCTCCCAGCCACCCCTGTTACCTCCCAGGAATACCCCCGTTATCTCCCAGCCACCCCTGTTACCTCCCAGGAATACCCCCGTTATCTCCCAGCCACCCCTGTTACCTCCCAGGAATACCCCCGTTATCTCCCAGCCACCCCTGTTACCTCCCAGGAATACCCCCGTTACCTCCCAGGAATACCCCCGTTATCTCCCAGCCACCCCTGTTACCTCCCAGGAATACCCCCGTTATCTCCCAGCCACCCCTGTTACCTCCCAGGAATACCCCCGTTATCTCCCAGCCACCCCTGTTACCTCCCAGGAATACCCCCGTTATCTCCCAGCCACCCCTGTTACCTCCCAGGAATACCCCCGTTATCTCCCAGCCACCCCTGTTACCTATTATAACTCTCCGAGCCTGTGTCCGATTCTGTGCTTCGTCTTTGTGCACAGACATTCGGGAGGACTGCGCTGTGCGTCTCAGACATATAACATCGCCCACTTGTGTGTGCCATAGACACTCTGTATCAGGCCCTGTCTCGCTATTTTACATTAGGATATATGAAACAAGTGCTTCGCTTAGCTCTGGCAGACACCAGTCGGTGTGTGGGACTAAACCAGAGGACGGCCAATAGCGTAAACAATAATGATTAGTCCAAAATGTAATTATCAATAGGTACAAAGAGCAGACGTGAATGAAAAGAGGCTGCAGTGAGATTTGGTGCCATTCCTGGCTGCTAAATGGAAAATATATCCTATTTATGAGCCAATCTACTTTCATTTAATTTTTCCGCAAAGGTTTATTAAAAGCACATTAATAATGTATATGTAGTCATTCATCTTTGATAACCATAATCGCTGGCACATATACGCGTTATTTATTCATATCCATCATTATTGGCACTAGCAAGCTATTAATGTAGACTTGGCACTGATATAACTCTAACCCAGCTCTCTGAGGTACCCGCCAGCAGCCCGGATGGGCACGGAACACTTTCTGCACAACAGAGTTTCTACACATGGAGACCTGACACCTTACCCAGGATTGGATCCTGCGATATAGACTAGGGTGGCAGGACAAGTGGCTCCAGAACACGATCCAATCACTTACAGTTTAGTAGCTAGTGCCAGTGACTGGGATAGTACCACAACCATTGGGTATCCGGACTCTAGGTCGATACCAATTAGGTCGACACCCATTAGGTGGACACTAGAAATATTTCGACACGGCCATTAGGTCAACATGAGTTTTTTACTTTTTTTTTCTTCTCTTTTTCATACTTTTCGATCCACGTGAACTATAATTGGGAACGGTAACCTGTGCCGAGCGCAGTTGTAGTGGAGCGAGGCACCTTGCCCGCAGCATGGCGATCGAAGCGAGCAATGCAAGGGGACGCTGTGCACTAATTGGGGTTCCTGGTCACTTGACGGAGAATACGACACTAGAAAAACATAAAAAACCTGTGTCGACCTTTTTTCATGTCGACCTAATGGTTGTGTCAACCTACCCACTGTCGACCAATAGTTGTCGACCTTAAGTCCCATACCCAACCATTGTGCCACTACCCCATGTCCTATAGAACTGCTCCCTCATTTTAGCTTAGCTTTCACCTCGTAAATACCACTAGGAAACATGACCGCTGATTAGTTGCTATGGGAATGTTCTCTCTTTTCTCACTGACCACTTGTCAGAAATCCCCCCCCCCCCCCTCTACTTCCGCTCCCCATTTCCCTTACATTTTCAGGATTAGTCCCAATGCTTCAATATTTACAAACAAACCAATTTAAATTTCAACAAAACATGTTGGCTGTAATATAATTACTGCCAATAATCAAGGGATTGAGATTTAATACATAATAATATATACATTTAGGGACCTTTCATGTTTTTGTTTGTCAATTGTGAATCATATTGCTTTTTATAAGGTTTGAGGATTTTTAAATGGCTTTCATACAGTCTGTAAGTATGAGGGGTTGGGATGCAACGACTATGAGAAAAAGACTGACCTACAACCACCAAACAGTGGGGCTGATGTATTAACCTGGAGACAGCATAAGGAAGTGATAAACCAGTGATAAGTGCAAGGTGATAAATGCACCAGCCAATTAGCTCTAATATGCAAATTGACAGTTAGGAGCCGATTGGCTGGTGCATTTATCACCTTGCACTTATCACTGGTTTATCACTTCCTTATGCCTTCTCCAGTTTAATACATCTGCCTCAAAGTGACATGAGCACACTTCATGTACGGTATAAAGGAAGTGTGCTGTCCATCTTGGTAGTGAGAAAGACTGGGCAATCAAAGTACATGGAAAGTCTCTTTTGTATTGTGCCTGGACCTCAACTGATCATGCATCATTAATCATAAAAGGGAGGCTATAGTGCTCTGAACACACAAAACATGAATGTGGAACAGACAGACACACAGGCGTGTACTGCTATCATCTTACACCTAGATGCCGATTTCATTATTCACCACTATGCAAGCTTCTCTGTAATGAATCCTGACCTCTCTGCTACACAATACATCTCAAATGCACAATGTATGACACATCCTGCCAGCCACAGATACCACTATCCACACTGAGGTTGATGTATTGGTTAATAGGGGGGCTGCTTTTGCCTAAGTAAGTTAGTGGCATCTAGTGGTTGTAAACTGAACTGCTGAGAGGAAGATACTGAACCCAACAGATTGCAATAATACATATGATTGCACTAAACCCTGTAAGATCTTAACAGTTTCCATACAACCAGACAGGCAAAGTACTGCCACTCCACAGGCAAGGTTTCTTGCAGGAGATTTAAAGTATGACATAACGCAGTGCAAGGCTTACAGGGGTACTCTGTAGAGCAGTGGTCAGGGAACAGGGGTAAATTACCCCAAATGGGGTAAAAATGAAATTCCTGGGGTTAATGGACGGTCGCGCTGCCGTGACACTGCCCCGTCCAGATCACGATGTGCTGACGTCACACCGCGCTCCCCCCTGTGCTGTGTTCCTGGCCGCGGTGTGCCGTGCTGACGTCACACCGCACTCTCTCATGCCCGCCCGTCCTGCGCTGTCCTGTCCTCCCGCCCGTGGCCCGCCAACCCACACACAGAACTTGAAGTGTTCTGTGACTGACCACTGACGGAGTTCCGCAGAATCAGACAGTGGCCCACATAACAGTGGGAAATTCCCACTGACATTAGTGAGATGAGGATGTGACCATCTGTGTTGTGTCCCCCATCCCCCTTCCCCCTCATCCATCTTTCTTACATTCATTCTGGTGTTTTGGCAAGAAAGTGTTAATTAACCCATTCATTGGCAAAAAAGAATTGGCGAAAGTAATATAAAAAAAATAAACACACACACTCTCTCTCTCTCTCTCTCTCTCTCAGAAATGCCATATAAAGAGTGATAACCAGTATATATGCACAATAATATATGATTTCCTTCCTTTCAAATCAAGGGGGTAACGTCGGCGTATCTAAATATATTTTGGGTAAAAGGTAAAAAAGTTCCCCGACCCCTGTTGTAGAGAAACCTTCATTTATATCAGGCACTTTCCTTTAATACATAACTGAAAGGATACAGATAAATGGAACTAAGATTTAAAAAAACTTCATATTAATGAAGAAACTGATTATATCATCATGGAGTCAAGTTGAAAGTGTATTATACATATAGGGAGGAAGATCTACAGCAATGCTTCCCAACTTTAGTCCCCCAAAACACCCAACAGGTCATGTTTTCAGGATTTCTGTATGGGGAAGCAGGTGGGATAAAGAAATCCACAAGACACGACCTGTTTGTGGTACATGAGGACTGAAGTTGGGAATCACTGATCTGGAGGACAACACAATATAGAGCAGGGTTTGACAAACAAAAGGTCGGACTTAGTGTTTGGACAATACTTTCCTCCCAAATCTCTGGAAGCGCCCAGAAGAGTGGGCAAGCGTACCGAAGTCGCCCACCACCTGACTACGGCCGCCTACTTCCAGAGGTAAGTGGGCAGTCTGGACGGCTTATGACGCTTTTCACGCTGAATCATGTCATCGAGGCCCTGCCCCTTGTTTCACAATTCTGGTATTTGCGGCAATGTGTAGCAGGTGGTGGGGCCACAAAGACACAATCGTGCCATCACACAACTCATGCCACCAACTTTGCCGCACCATGCCCCCCGGAGAGCCGACCTGGTCGGCAAGTATGGTTTGGACCCCACATCTGTCAGTGTAGCTAAGAAATGTGACCTTGGGACAGAACTGGCACACACACTTATTTTTATAATGGTGGAAGTTAAGGGTCCACAGTAAGTGTCTCTTTCCTCCTGACATGTTCCATACCTGCACGTTGCTGAGATGTTGCTCCTCTAGGAGGCGCTGTGCTTCCTCTAGCTTGTGCTGGAAGTAAAGCTGATTACTGTCCAACCGAGTCGCTGACTTTTCTTGAAATAAGTTTGTAGCCGGTTGTTGCTTTTTAGGCCATGTGGAATTTGCTATCGATGACAAACTGGATGGAGCGTCTGTTGTTCTTAACAAAAGGTAGAGAGAATGTAGTTAACATTTTATGAACAATTCACTGTCGCAGTTTCTCATCTTCTAAAGCAAATGCATCAAAGGCAGGAATGTTTTGCACAGCCCTGATATAGTTTTGTGCAGGTCCCCAAAAAATAATTTCCGGCAAGTGTGTCAATCAGTTGGCAGAGGACCGCTGTCAGCCTATGGGGTATATGCAATTGCCGGCGAATCGCGGCAATTTTTCGCCCGTTTTTTAATTCGACCGTCGAATTCCGGCAGGTGGGTGCCGGAATTCTACATATTCAATAAAAAACGGATTCGACAGTCCCGCTGTCGAAAAACGGCCGATTTGACGGATTTTGATTAGATTTTTAAAAATGTAAAAAAAACGGGAAAAAACTGTAAAAAACCCGAAAAAAAATTGCGTGGGGTCCCCCCTCCTAAGCATAACCAGCCTCGGCCTCTTTGAGCCGGTCCTGGTTGCCAAAATACGGGGAAAAAAATGACAGGGGATCCCCCGTATTTTAACAACCAGCACCGGGCTCTGCGCCTGGTCCTGGTGCAAAAAATACGGGGGACAAAAAGAGTAGGGGTCCCCCGTATTTTTTGTACCAGCACCGGGCTCCACTAGCTGGAGAGATAATGCCACAGCCGGGGGTCACTTTTATACAGCGCCCTGCAGCCGTGGCATTAAATACCCAACTAGTCACCCCAGGCCGGGGTACGCTGGATGAGTGGGGACCCCTTCAATCAAGGGGTCCCCCCCCCAGCCACCCAAGGGCCAGGGGTGAAGCCCGAGGCTGTCTCCCCCATCCAAGGGCTGCGGATGGGGGGCTGATAGCCTTGAGTAAAATGAAAGAATATTGTTTTTTCCAGAAGAACTACAAGTCCCAGCAAGCCCCCCCCCCCCCGCAAGCTGGTTCTTGGAGAACCACAAGTACCAGCATGCAGGTGGAAAAACGGGCCCGCTGGTACCTGTAGTTCTACTGAAAAAAAAATACCCAAATAAAAACAGGAGACACACACCGTGAAAGTAAAAGTTTATTTCATACATGCCGTCACATACATACTTACCTATGTTGACAGTCCGACACTGGCCACGCCCCCCTCGTCACTGAAGAATCTGGGGTACCTGTAAAAAAAATTCTACTCACCTAAATCCAGTGTCCGGATCTTTTTTAATAATCCTCGTACTTGGCAAAACAACAAAACGGCAAACCGAACCAAACGGACTGAAAGGGGTCCCATGTTTACACATGGGACCCCTTTCCACGAATGCCGGGACCCCACGTGACTCCTGTCACAGAGGGTCCCTTCAGGCAATCAGCGAGCGCCACGTCGTGACACTCTGCTGATTGCCTATGTGCGTCTGAGCTGGCAGACAGCGCATCGCAAAGCCTTACCATTATATTCAATGGTGGGAACTTTGCGGTCAGCGGTGGGGTTACCCGCGGTCAGCGGCTAACCGCTAGTGACCTCACCGCTGACCGCAAAGTTCCCACCATTGAATATAATGGAGGAGCTTTGCGATGCGCTGTCTGCCAGCTCAGACGCACATAGGCAATCAGCAGAGTGTCACGACGTGGCGCTCGCTGATTGCCTGAAGGGACCCTCTGTGACAGCAGTCACGGGGTGTCTGCATTTGGGGAAAGGGGTCCCATGTGTAAACATGGGACCCCTTTTCAGTCCGCCTGGTCCGGGTGTTCGTTTTTTTATTTTGACAAGTACGTGGATTATAAAAAAAGATCCGGACTCTGGTTTTTGGTGAGTATATTTTTTTTTGCAGGTACCCCGGATTCTTCACTGACGAGGGGGTCGTGGCCAGTGTCGGAGTGTCAACATAGGTAAGTATGTGTGTGTCGGCAGGTGTGAAATAAAGTTTTACTCTGACGGTGTGCATGTCCTGTTTTTATTTGGGTATTTTTTTCCCAGTAGTACTACAGGTACCAGCGGGCCCGTTTTTCTCACGCATGCTGGTACTTGTGGTTCTCCAAGTACCAGCTTGCGGGGGAGGCTTGCTGGGACTTGTAGTACTACTGGAAAAAATAATATTCTTTCATTTTTTTTAAAGGCTATCAGTCCCCCATCCGCAGCCCTTGGATGGGGGGAGACAGCCTCAGGCTTCACCCCTGGCCCTGGGGTGGCTGGAGGGGGGGGACCCCTTGATTGAAGGGGTCCCCACTCCTCCAGGGTACCCCGGCCAGGGGTGACTAGTTGCGTATTTAATGCCACGGCCGCAGGGACCAGTATAAAAGTGTCCCCCGGCTGTGGCATTATCTACCCAGCTAGTGGAGCCCGATGCTGGTGTAAAAAATACGGGGGACCCCTACGCTTTTTGTCCCTTGTATTTTTTGCACCAGCACCAGGCGCAGAGCCCGGTGCTGGTTTTAAAAATACGGGGGATCCCCTGTCAGTTTTCCCCCCGGATTTTTAGAACCAGGACCGGCTCGAAGAGCCCGAGGCTGGTTATGCTTTGGAGGGGGGACCCCACACATTTTTTTTTCTGATTTTTACCCTATTCCATTTAAAAAAAATATATATATAAATATATTTTTAAAAATATATAAATAATACTTGTGCCTCCTAAATAGACATACCATGTACCTAATCCCTTCTAATATAAATAGATATGCTATTACCAATAAAAAAAAAAAACACAAAAAAAAACATGTTTTTAAAAAATGTTATTAGATTCCGCCGCAAAGTGTGGCGGATTGAAAATGACGAATTTACTGTCTAAAAGCACGGTTGTCGAATTTACAATCTTCAATTGAATATACTTTTGTCGAATTGCCGCATTTGAACCATTGCAGAAAGGTCGAATTTGACAAATGTCGAATTTCAAAAAGTCGAATTTGGAAAGTCCGTTTTTTTGACGAAAAGTACTGAATTGCATTGTCGAATTATTTTTTTTGGCGAAAAAATCTCCAGTTTTTCGACATTTTCGGGAATTCGACCGCAATTGCATATACCCCTATGTGTGCAGTCACCTGTCAATCATGCTACAAAGCGTCTATGTGATCCAGTCCCTGGGCACGGATGCTGCATAGCCAGATGTGCATAATATGGAAATGGAATCTACTGATCCGCACTAACACAGGAACAGCCAGTGTACGGCCAGCTTTAGAGTTTCAGCTTATTTCCAGTAGTATAATAATTCTGAAAGAGAAATTTGCCAATATTCCAGATTTTGGGTATATGAGTTATCTCAGTTCTCCTAGGAAGTCACACCTATGTGGGAGAGCCGTCACTACTATCCATGTGATCACGTTATCACTCATACCCTCCAACATGACCCATTCCATTAGGTACAAAAGGCGAATGTTTGCCAGTGTTTGGGGTGGCCATGGCAGGATTAAAGGAGGGGTGACAGGGGCAGTTGTCCCGGGACCCCCACATATTTGGGACCCCCAGAGAGTGTTATTTCACCTGGAGGAGTGCGCCCTCAGCGGCTAAGCTGTTAATTAACAGCTGGCACCGAGGAGCTCCGGCTCCGTTTGCATGCAGTCTCGCGGGATTTAACTTCACTATCCCGCAAGGCACAGACCAGTCCCGGGTCTCCCGAGAGTGATGAGGGGTGCTGTTCCTTATCGATGACATTGCGCCAGGGAGCAGCTGCGCGAGATGTCCGTGAGCCTGGCCCAACACACGCTGCGTGGATAAAAGCACAGGGCTGCACATTCAGGGGAGGGAGAGGCCCTGGGACCCAAAGAACGGCGGCTGTACAGAGGACCCATGCAGGGTGGCGCCAAGTGAAGGCAGATGGGTGAGCTGCAATATGTGGAGATGGAAGATGCTGATAGAACCTTTGCAGATGTTAGGCATCCACGTTGATATGCTAGGCGTCCATGCCATGCCCCCATACTCTGTGACCCTTACCTGGGTCACTGTACTGCAGTCTGGGGTTCTCAGCACAGATGGTAAATGTGTGCCCAGTACAGGAAAATAACCACACTTCTCTATATTGTGCAAACATACCCCCCCCCCCCCCTCAGAAGTTAAATCCTGCGTTTTCTGATCCGGCACTACAGCTGCTGCTCCGGGTTAACCATCCAGCCCAACCTTTGCAATTGCTACTGGCAAAGAAGTCCAGGAGCAGAGCATTTTGTCCCTAATGGAAAGGGTCATGTTGGAGGGTATGCTGCATCTAATACTGCAGTGCTTTGGTGCAGTCCTATTGTGTATACACTGCAATGAGGTACTGCAACAGCTGAAGCGCTCACCATAGGGAATGGCATCACATAGAAAAAAACAACACTTCTGGTTTAGTAAGAGTGGAATATGAAATAGTATACCTTGTATTATTAGGACTTCTATGATTCGATAAATAGTAGAAGGGGGAGGAGAGTGATCCCTGAATTTGGTCGAGTGCATCTTCAAGCTTTGGAGCTTGCCTTTTATGAACTGTATAAACTGCAAGTAAAGTAAAAAAAAAAACAGTGAAATCCTTTACTGCAGTAGATCTGCAAGTACAATACTCCTCTCCCAGCTGCACTGCATGTGTCTGTGTAGCGGGGAGAGCTGTGCAGCGGGGAGAGCGGTGCAGCGGGGAGAGCGGTGCAACGGGGAGAGCTGTGCAGCGGGGAGAGCTGTGCAGCGGGGAGAGCTGTGCTGTGGACCCGTCATTGTCCAGCAGGCTGTGTTAGCAAGAATGTACTGAAACCATTTATAAACAAAGCAAAAGAAAGCCTTCTGTATGCAAATCCACATTTGCATGTACACAATGCAATGAATGGAAATTAAATAATTCCATGCCTTAGTAGGAATCTAAATTTGAAAATTATACAATTAAGTATTATTGATCACTGCCTTCACATTGCATTAACGAGGAAGTAAACTATATAATAGTGTCAATAATATTCACATGCATCTATTTCTTAACAAGTTGGATGTGTAAAATTTGTTTCAGATAGGGTTGGATTTGACACAAGCCTGATATCACTGCTCGATGCTACTGGGGAATCCTGCGCCTTCCTCTATATAAATCTCAGTCTGTGGTGATAAGGTCATAGGTTCAATTCCCACCATGGCGCTGTGTGGAGTTTGTATATTCTCCCCGTCCTTTGTGGGTTTTCTCCCATAATCAAAAAATATTGCCTCCCAACAAAAATACCCCTAGTGTGTAAGTGAGTGTATACATGTGGTAGGTAATACAGACTGTAAGCTCCCCTGGGGCAGGGACTGATGTGAATGGCCAAAATAATCACATACAATTTGTACTAAATAAATGGCTGACAATGAGGCTAAAAGGTGTAAAACTCATGATGTCACACTGTTTGTCATAGATCACTGTATTTTACAGATGACATGACTTTTCCAAGTTTAGCCGCATTCAGTCCTCTGTATAGACAGAAATCTATTTTGTTACGTTTCCCCTAACATTATGCTACTTATTTGCTAAGATTATGCTACTTTTATCAAATGTCTGATTTTGCACAAATATGTGTGTGAATTTTGTGGAATAGAAATTACAGTAGAGACGGCAGTGCGTAAATACTGTACACTTGCAGAACCCAAGCGCGAGATCCGGTGCCGCTCTTGTCTCGTGCTGACAGCAATCCTCAGTAAGGACACATCTGTACTTTTGCAGCTGAAAAATTCACTGTTTTATTCACTCTTTTTTCCCCCAGCTCAGCGATATAAATGGTAATTGTGCCTTAAAACAAGCAGAACCATGTCATGTTTAAACCTGTATCCCACAGGCTGTGTTGGTTTCCTTTCACCTATAGACTCCGTGAAACATGCAGGTAACCAGGTGTGCCCAAACCTTTACACGCATCCATATTAATCACTTGTCAGACAAATTGGATGTTTAGCTGAAAAACGGCTAAAATTGCGGTTTTCATTGTGAGGGCTACTGACCCGCTCTCCGGCGCTGTGATGGGGGGAGATGCGCCCGCTGGAACTTCTCTGTTGCTTCCTGAAGTTTTAGCTTTCTCTGCTGAAGGACTTCTTCCCGAAACCTTTGCTCCTTCTGCTCTTCTTCCCGGCGTTTTTCCTCGAGGGCTCTATAAAGAAATACAGAAACAGTCAGAAAACGCAGACAGAAGAAGATATTAAAAACTGTTCAGCACAACCATTGGAAATGATCTAGAAAAGTAGAACTAAAAATCTTACATTCAGGTGAAAACTGAACTGACCTCCTGATAGTGCCATGTAACATTACTGCATTGTATTCCCAGGGAGCTTGCCTCTGTGCATACCGTACAGGACTATGGAGTGTGCAGCTCACGCCCCAAGTACAGCTGACACACTCACATATACCTTGTAAAATAACGACTATAAATAAAACCAGGCATTAAAATAGAAGAGACTGACAGAGATGTCTCAGGGCTGACAGTCCATGTTATGACGGTAACAGATAAGGGTTGTACCGTCCGTCTAAGCCATTCACAACAATAAGAAGCAGAAAGGGGTTTTCAGTCATACCTTTACAGGTTAGCTGTGCAGCTGGAGATCGCCAGTGTTCCAATCTACAGTGTGCTCTCTAGGGCTGACATGTTGTTATTAAAGGTAAAGTGTCTCAGCTAAGTCCTTACACATACACTGTACAGTACATATGAACTGATGAGGATTATACTGACTCATGCAAGTGAAGTACGGACAGTAAGTACACATACAGGTGCATTGGGTTATCACTCCAGACACGTGAACTGTATATGCTAATTACTGGGACATTAGCCAGGAGGTGCTCAACTGATGCAGGGAATGTTTAACGTCACTTGAAAAAGTTATATAACAGTTAGAGACAGAGAGGGAGAGAGAGAGAGACAGAAAGAGACTTGAGGTCCATACACACGGTGATATTCAGGCTATACCCAACTCTCACTATGCCACATGGACTGTAGTCGGTATCGCAAGCAAAGATGACTGCTTGCGATACCGATTTTGGCTAAGTGACAATTTTGACTATCTTTTACACGAGATAGCCAAAATTGACTTGCCTGCACAGTCTATTTTTGCTTGCGATGCTGATCCAGCGGGACCGCAAGCTGTGTACACACGGTGCAATATGCACTGACTTTCCTTAAGATTTTTACTATATGGTCAAAATCGTATAAAAAGTTAAGTGCATATCGCACCGTGTACACACACCTAAAGTTTTGATTTAAAAAAAAAAGTTTTAGCTGTTTAGTGTTAAACCTTTAGGGTATGCTCATACAAACTTTTCATAATACACCTGCTTAAAGGGACCCGTACATCTGCAATCACAATTTAATGTTTCACAGATACTGAGATTTTTTCCCCCCAGATTTATTGATTTTACAATCCATCTGACTTTGCCCATACATTACAGATATTTTTCAATGATTTGCAGATCATTTTCAGTTAAACAGATCTGCCAATCTTGAAAGGGTCATCAGCAGGGCCGTAACTAGGTGTGTGCCAGTTGCGGACGGCCGCTACCTGCTCTCTCTCACTGTCTCCCGCCGATTGCCACTGCAGCACTGCCCTGTATGCAGGGGGGGGGGGGGGATTTCTGCCCATTTTTTTTTATGTGAAGAAGCTGGAGCCGCGGGCCGCTATTTAAGTCCCCCCCCCCCCCCCTTCCAGAATTTGGCACCACTCCCTTCAACGACCCACGAATTGCAGGTTGTGCACTTGTGTTGTGTGTCTTGGCACTTCGCAGCTGCTGCAACCTCCGACTGCCTCAGTCCCCACTTTGGCTGCTGCATCCTATAACTACAGCCCATTGCCTGGTCCTCTTCCTGGAGGCACTTGTAAGTGATAATATTCCAAAACTACTTTTATCTGCCAAAATGCGTAAAAGGGAGCTCTACTTGCCGTAATGTGTAAAAGGGAGCTATACCTGCCGTAATGTGTAAAAGGGAGCTCTACCTGCTGTAATGTGTAAAAGGGAGCTCTGCTCTGCCGAAATGTGTAAAGGGGAGCTCTACTTGCTGTAATGTGTAAAAGGGAGCTCTGCCTGCCGTATTGTGTAATAGGGAGCTCTGCCTGCCGTACTGAGTAAAAGGGAGCTCTGCCTGCCGTAATGTGTAAAAGGTAGCTCTGCCTGCCGTAATGTAACATAGTATCTAAGGTTGAAAAAAGACAATTGTCCATCGGGTTCAACCTATTTGTGGTCTCCTATGCACGATTACTTTGTATAAAATTTTGACTGAAGTTGCTGACTGCCGTTCCGATTAACCCCTCTTTTTTATAATAACCATAGTGCGTGACTATGCCCCGTAACCCTGGATATCCTTATCCATTAGGAATTTATCTAACCCATTCTTAAAGGTGTTGACTGACTTGGCCATTACAACTCCCTCAGGCAGGGAATTCCAAACACGTATCGTCCTTACCGTAAAAAAGCCTTTACGCCGTATTGTGTGGAATCTCCTCTCCTCTAACCTGAGTGAGTGTCCACGAGTTCTGTGTTGATCTAACCAAAAACAGGTCCTGCGCAAGATCTGTATATTGTCCCCTTATATATTTGTAAATGTTGATCATGTCCCCTCTTAATTTCCTCTTTTCCAGTGTAAACATGCCTAGTCTTGCAAGCCTTTCCTCGTATTCCAGCGTCTCCATACCCTTAATTAGTTTGGTCGCCCACCTTTGAACCTTTTCTAGCTCCAGGATATCCTTTTTGTAGTAAGGTGCCCAGAATTGTACACAGTATTCAAGGTGTGGCCTCACAAGTGATTTATATAACGGGAGTATAATACTCTCGTCCCTAGCATCAATTCCCCGTTTTATGCATGCTAATATCTTATTAGCCTTCTTTGCTGCAGTCCTACTTTGGGTACTACTGCTTAGTTTGTTATCTATGAGGACACCTAAGTCCTTTTCCAGTACAGAATCCCCTAATTGTGTAAAATGAGAATTTACTTACCGATAATTCTATTTCTCGGAGTCCGTAGTGGATGCTGGGGTTCCTGAAAGGACCATGGGGAATAGCGGCTCCGCAGGAGACAGGGCACAAAAAGTAAAGCTTTAGGATCAGGTGGTGTGCACTGGCTCCTCCCCCTATGACCCTCCTCCAAGCCAGTTAGGTACTGTGCCCGGACGAGCGTACACAATAAGGGAGGAATTTTGAATCCCGGGTAAGACTCATACCAGCCACACCAATCACACCGTACAACTTGTGATCTAAACCCAGTTAACAGTATGATAACAGCGGAGCCTCTGAAAAGATGGCTCACAACAATAATAACCCGATTTTTGTAACTATGTACAAGTATTGCAGATAATCCGCACTTGGGATGGGCGCCCAGCATCCACTACGGACTCCGAGAAATAGAATTATCGGTAAGTAAATTCTCATTTTCTCTATCGTCCTAGTGGATGCTGGGGTTCCTGAAAGGACCATGGGGATTATACCAAAGCTCCCAAACGGGCGGGAGAGTGCGGATGACTCTGCAGCACCGAATGAGAGAACTCCAGGTCCTCTTTTGCCAGGATATCAAATTTGTAGAATTTTACAAACGTGTTCTCCCCTGACCACGTAGCTGCTCGGCAGAGTTGTAATGCCGAGACCTCTCGGGCAGCCGCCCAAGATGAGCCCACCTTCCTTGTGGAATGGGCCTTAACCGATTTAGACTGTGGCAGGCCTGCCTCAGAATGTGCAAGTTGAATTGTGTTACAAATCCAACGAGCAATCGACTGCTTAGAAGCAGGCGCACCCAACTTGTTGGGTGCATACAGTATAAACAGCGAGTCAGATTTTCTGACTCCAGCTGTCCTGGAATATATTTTCAGGGCCCTGACAACTTCTAGCAACTTGGAGTCCTCCAAGTCCCTAGTAGGTGCAAGGCACCACAATAAGCTGGTTCAGGTGAAACACTGACACCACCTTAGGGAGAGAACTGGGGACGAGTCCGCAGCTCTGCCCTGTCCGAATGGACAAACAGATATGGGCTTTTTTGAGAAAAAACCACCAATTTGACACTCGCCTGGTCCAGGCCAGGGCCAAGAGCATGGTCACTTTTTATGTGAGATGCTGCAAATCCACATATTTGACTGGTTTTAAACCAATGTGATTTGAGAAATCCCAGAACTACGTTGAGATCCCACAGTGCCACTGGAGGCACAAAAAAGGGGTTTGTATATGCAATACTCCCTTGACAAACTTCTGGACTTCAGGAACTGAAGACAATTCTTTCTGGAAGAAAATTTACAGGGCCGAATTTGAACCTTAATGGACCCCAATTTGAGGCCCATAGACACTCCTGTTTGCAGGAAATGCAGGAAACGACCGAGTTGAAATTTCTTTGTGGGGCCTTCCTGGCCTCACACCACGCAACAAATTTTCGCCACACGTGGTGATAATGTTGTGCGGTCACCTCCTTTCTGGCTTTGACCAGGGTAGGAATGACCTCTTCCGGAATGCCTTTTTTCCCTTAGGATCCGGCTTTCCATCGCCATGCCGACAAACGCAGCTGCGGTAAGTCTTGGAACAGACATGGTACTTGCTGAAGCAAGTCCCTTCTTAGCGGCAGAGGCCATAAGACCTCTGTAAGCATCTCTTGAAGTTCCGGGTACCAAGTCCTTCTTGGCCAATCCGGAGCCATGAGTATAGTTCTTACTCCTCTACGTCTTATAATTCTCAGCACCTTAGGTATGAGAAGCAGAGGAGGGAACACATACACCGACTGGTACACCCACGGTGTTACCAGAACGTCCACATCTATTGCCTGAGGGTCCCTTGACCTGGCGCAATACCTGTCCCGTTTTTTGTTCAGACGGGACGCCATCATGTCCACCTTTGGTATTTCCCAACGGTTTACAATCATATGGAAAAAACTTCTCAATGAAGTTTCCACTCTCCCGGGTGGAGGTCGTGCTGAGGAAGTCTGCTTCCCAGTTTCCATTCCCGGGATGAAAAACTGCTGACAGTGTTATCACATGATTTTCCGCCCAGCGAAAAGTCCTTGCAGTTTCTGCCATTGCCCTCCTGCTTCTTGTGTCGCCCTGTCTGTTTACGTGGGCGACTGCCGTGATGTTTTTCTCACTGGATCAATACCGGCTGACCTTGAAGCAGAGGTCTTGCTAAGCTTAGAGCATTATAAATTTACCCTTAGCTCCAGTATATTTATGTGGAGAAAAGTCTCCATACTTGATCACACTCCCTGGAAATTTTTCCCTTGTGTGACTGCTCCCCAGCCTCTCAGGCTGGGCTCCGTGGTTACCAGCATCCAATCCTGAATGCCGAATCTGCGGCCCTCTAGAAGATGAGCACTCTATAACCACCACAGGAGAGACACCCTTGTCCTTGGATATTGGGTTATCCGCTGATGCATCTGAAGATGCGATCCGGACCATTTGTCCAGCAGATCCCACTGAAAAGTTCTTACGTGAAATCTGCCGAATGGAATTGCTTCGTAGGAAGCCACCATTTTTACCAGGACCCTTGTGCAATGATGCACTGTTTTTAGGAGGTTCCTGACTTGCTCGGATAACTCCCTGGCTTTCTCTTCCGGGAGAAACACCTTTTTCTGGACTGTGTCCAGAATCATCCCTAGGCACAGCAGACGTGTCGTCGGGATCAGCTGCGATTTTGGAATATTTAGAATCCACCCGTGCTGATTGTAGCAGTATCCGAGATAGTGCTACTCCGACCTCCAACTGTTCCCTGGACTATGCCCCTATCAGGAGATCGTCCAAGTAAGGGATAATTAAGACGCCTTTTCTTCGAAGAAGAATCATCAATTCGGCCATTACCTTGGTAAAGACCCCGGGGTGCCGTGGACAATCCAAACGGCAGCGTCTGAAACTGATAGTGACAGTTCTGCACCACGAACCTGAGGTACCCTTAGTGAGAAGGGCAAATTTGGGACATAGAGGTAAGCATCCCTGATGTCCCGGGACACTATATAGTCCCCTTCTTCCTGGTTCGTTATCACTGCTCTGAGTGACTTCATCTTAATTTGAACCTTTGTAAGTGTTCAAAAAAAAATTTTTTAGAATAAGTCTCACCTAGCCTTCTGGCTTCAGTACCACAATATAGTGTGGAATAATACCCCTTTTCTGTAGTAGGAGGGGTAATTTAATTGTCACCTGCTGGGAACACAGCTTGTGAATTTTTTCCCATACTACCTCCTTGTCGGAGGGAGACTTGGTAAAGCAGACTTCAGGAGCCTGCGAAGGGGAAACGTCTCGACATTCCCATCTGTACCCCCGGGATACTACTTGTAGGATCCAGGGGTCCTGTACGGTCTCAGCGCCATGCTGAGAACTTGTCAGACGCGGTGGAACGCTTCTGTTCCTGGGAATAGGCTGCCTGTTGCAGTCTTCTTCCCTTTCCTCTATCCCTGGGCAGATATGATCTTATAGGGACGAGAGGACTGAGGCTGAAAAGACGGTGTCTTTTTCTGCAGAGATGTGACTTAGGGTAAAAAACGGTGGATTTTCCAGCAGTTGCCGTGACCACCAGGTCCGATGGACCGACCCCAAACAAGTCCTCTTCCTTTATACGGCCATACTGTGCCGTTTGGAATCTGCATCACCTGACCACTGTCGTGTCCATAACATCTTCTGGCAGTTATGGACATCGCGTTTATTCATGATGCCAGAGTGCAAATATCCCTCTGTGCATCTCGCATATATAGAAATGCTCTATAGTCAATAAAATACTGTCCCTGTCAAGGGTATCAATATTTTTAGTCAGGGAATCCGACCAAGCCACCCTAGCTCTGCACATCCAGGCTGAGGCGATCGCTGGCCGCAGTATAACACCAGTATGTGTGTATATACTTTTTATTATATTTTCCAGCCTTGTCAGCTGGTCCTTGAGGACGGCCCTATCTATAGACGGTACCGCCACTTGTTTTGATAAGCGTGTGAGCGCCTTATCCACCTTAAGGGGTGTTTCCCAACGCGCCCTAACTTCTGGCGGGAAAGGGTATACCGCCCATAATTTTCTATCGGGGGGAACCCACGCATCATCACACACTTTATTTAATTTATCTGATTCAGGAAAAACTATGGTAGTTTTTTCACATCCCACATAATACCCTCTTTTGTGGTACTTGTAGTATCAGAAATACGTAACACCTCCTTCATTGCCTTTAACGTGTGGCCCTAATAAGGAATACGTTTGTTTATTCACCGTCGACACTGGATTCAGTGTCCCTGTCTGTGTCTGTGTCGACCGACTAAAGTAAACGGGCGTTTTAAAACCCTTGACGGTGTTTTTGAGACGTCTGGACCGTACTAATTGTTTGTCGGCCGTCTCATGTCGTCAACCGACCTTGCAGCGTGTTGACATTATCACGTAATTTCCTAAATAAGCCATCCATTCCGGTGTCGACTCCCTAGAGAGTGACATCACCATTACAGGCAATTGCTCCGCCTCCTCACCAACATCGTCCTCCTACCTGTCGACACACACGTACCGACACACAGCACACACACAGGGAATGCTCTGATAGAGGACAGGACCCACTAGCCCTTTGGAGAGACAGAGGGAGAGTTTGCCAGCACACACCAAAAACGCTATAATTATATAGGGACAACCTTATATAAGTGTTTTCCCTTATAGCATCTTTATATATATATTTATATCGCCAAATTAGTGCCCCCCCTCTCTGTTTTAACCCTGTTTCTGTAGTGCAGTGCAGGGGAGAGCCTGGGAGCCTTCCCTCCAGCCTTTCTGTGAGGGAAAATGGCGCTGTGTGCTGAGGAGATAGGCCCCGCCCCTTTTTCGGCGGCCTCGTCTCCCGCTCTTAACGGATTCTGGCAGGGGTTAAATATCTCCATATAGCCTCCGGAGGCTATATGTGAGGTATTTTTAGCCAAACTAGGTATTCATTTGCCTCCCAGGGCGCCCCCCTCCCAGCGCCCTGCACCCTCAGTGACTGCCGTGTGAAGTGTGCTGAGAGGAAAATGGCGCACAGCTGCAGTGCTGTGCGCTACCTTTAGAAGACTGAGGAGTCTTCTGCCGCCGATTCTGGACCTCTTCTTACTTCAGCATCTGCAAGGGGGCCGGCGGCAAGGCTCCGGTGACCATCCAGGCTGTACCTGTGATCGTCCCTCTGGAGCTGATGTCCAGTAGCCAAGAAGCCAATCCATCCTGCACGCAGGTGAGTTCACTTCTTCTCCCCTAAGTCCCTCGTTGCAGTGATCCTGTTGCCAGCAGGACTCACTGTAAAATAAAAAACCTAAGCTAAACTTTCCTAAGCAGCTCTTTAGGAGAGCCACCTAGATTGCACCCTTCTCGGCCGGGCACAAAATCTAACTGGCTTGGAGGAGGGTCATAGGGGGAGGAGCCAGTGCACACCACCTGATCCTAAAGCTTTACTTTTTGTGCCCTGTCTCCTGCGGAGCCGCTATTCCCCATGGTCCTTTCAGGAACCCCAGCATCCACTAGGACGATAGAGAAAAGGGAGCTCTGCCTGCCGTAATGTGTAAAAGGGAGCTCTGCCTGCTGTAATGTGTAAAAGGGAGCTCTACCTGGGGTAATGTGTGACAGTGGCTCTACCTGGTGTAATGTAAGTGGCGGTACTGTGCAGAATTGTTTGAATAATGGAGACTACTGTGCAGCATAATATTAACTGGTATTATTCCATGAAGTCACGCCCTTATATTTTTGTTGCGTGCCTACGGCGGTGTTTTTAATATGATGGGGGGGGGGGGGAGGGGTGCTGATGCTATTCCTTGCACACAGCACTGCTCATCAGTTTACTAGAAACTAGAGATGAGCGGATTCAGTTTTACTCGGATTTACTCGGTTCTCAAAACGGCATTTTATTGGCTCACGGATGTCACGTGTTTTGAATAGCCAATAAGATGCCGTTTTGAGAACCGAGTAAATCCGAGTAAAACCGAATCCGCTCATCTCTACTAGAAACGGTCTGCAGGTCTGCTGATTGTTACCCATACACTAGCAATCTAGTCCCAATTTATATGTGAAAGTAAACATGTTGAAAAAAACGATTTAACAATCCCAATCGATTTGTGCGATCTGTAAACCCCGTACATTACAGATTTGTTAGCAAATTGCCCCAGTCGATTGCTAATGTATGAGCCTCTTTACACTTACATGGGATGGCAATAAAAATAGGCCAACCTATTACGAAGTTTTATTCTAGAACACCCATTACAGGCTCAATTTTTTTCAAACCCTAAACCCTCCCGCCAGCAGCTAACCCTAATGTCAACATTCTGACAATGTCAACATTTCAGCTGTCAACATTATGAGAATGTCAGCACGTTGCCCGTCGACATTTTAACAATATCAATTTTAACAATATCAATATCATAATATAAATGTCAACACTGTGGTGTCGACATTATGAATGGTAATAGTATTATTATTGACAACCTTCTGACTACATCCCCTGTGGGGAGTAATTGTGGACTTGTAGTTGAGATCAGGCTGCCTTCAATAGTCATACGTTTTCTATCACATTATGATTATTTTGAGGGCTGAAACTATCATTCAGTTGCTGCTACACATATGCACTATGGCAATATAGTGGTTAAAATAGAGCACCCGAGATCGGTGTCTCTCACACGCATTACTTGTACCCACTCAAAATGACAGGTCTTTATCCGGGCTGTACGAATGTCCTCCCATGCAATGTAAGACTCACCTCTAGTCTCCTAACTTTCAAACGTTCCCTGAAAACTCACCTCTTCAGACAAGCCTATCAAATTCCAGACCCACCCACATAACCTTCAATGCCTCCCTATCTAATTACATCCCCTCTGTACAGTTCACTCATAACCTTACATATATTGTCTTTCTGCACTTTCACACCCTCCTGACCCTTGGCCAACATTTCTGGGTGACTATATCATACAGCCCATTAAGAACCTAGTGGACCATTATGCAAAAGGTAGCATCTATCCTTGTGTATCAATGCCTATTTCCCTATAGATTGTTAACTTGCGAGCAGGGCCTTCCTACCTCTATGTCTGTCTGTTTTTACCTAGTTCTGTTCTATTACTGTTGTTCCAGTTATAAAGTGCAATAGAATATGCTATGCTATATAAGAAACTGTTAATATATATATATATATAAATAATAAATAAGTGCACAGGAGCCCACGAAACGCGTAGCATTTATGGCTAAGGAGACTTACATACATTTAGTAATGCTTTAGTACTAGTCTAACATATCTCATACCTTGTTACTATTTTTTTTTTTTAGGCTTTATGTCATTTTAGAGTTGATTTTATTGTGTAATTCATAGCCCTATTATGTGTGATTCGTAATGAGCAGTACTGGAGCTAAACTGTGGAATTGTATGTAAAATTGCACCAATTTTTAATAAAAAAATTGGTTCAGGGAAAATTTGAGGAAAAAGGACTTCACAGAAAGGGTAGTGGACAAGTGGAATAGCCTCCCATTAGAGGTGGTAGAGGCTAAGGGGTATATGCAATTGCGGTCGAATTCCCAAAAATGTTGAAAAACGGGTCATTTTCGACACAAAAAAAAAAAAATCGACTATGCAATACAGTAATTTTCGTCAAAAAAATGGACTTTTCAGATTCGACTTTTTGCAATTCGACATTTTGAAAAATCGACATGTCTGCAGTGGTAAAAATGCGGCAATTCGACAAAAGTATATTCAATTGAAGAATGTGGATTCGACTTTAGTGCTTTTCGACAGTAATATCATCAATTTTCTTCCGCCTCACTTTGCTGGCGGAATCAAATAAAAAAAATTGAAAACATGTTTTTTTTGTGTGTTTTTTTTTATTGCTAATAGCATATCTATTTATATTAGAAGGGATTATGTACTTGGTTTATCTATTAGAGGGACACAAGTATTATTTTTATATTTGTTAAAAGTTTTTTTTTTTTTTTAAATGACTAAAATAGAGAGAGCATGGTTTTTAGTGGGAAGGTGGGATTGGGTTAAAATCAGGAAAAAAAAATGCGTGGGGTCCCCCCCTCCTAAGCATAACCAGCCTCGGGCTCTTTGAGCCGGTCCTGGTTGCCAAAATACGGGGGGAAAAATGACAGGGGATCCCCCGTATTTTAACAACCAGCACCGGGCCCTGCGGCCGTGGCATTAAATACCCAACTAGTCACCCCTAGCCGGGGTACCCTGGAGGAGTGGGGACCCCTTCAATTAAGGGGTCCCCCCCCAGCCACCCAAGGGCCAGGGGTGAAGCCCGAGGCTGTCCCCCCCATCCAAGGGCTGCGGATGGGGGGCTGATAGCCTTGAGTAAAATGAAAGAATATTGTTTTTTTGCAGAAGAACTACAAGTCCCAGCAAGCCTCCCCGCAAGCAGGTACTTGGAGAACCACAAGTACCAGCATGCCGGGGGGAAACGGGTCCACTGGTACCTGTAGTTCTTCTGCAAAAAAAATACCCAAATAAAAACAGGACACGCACACCTTGAAAGTACAACTTTATTACATACATGTCGACACACACACATACTTACCTATGTTGACACGACGTTCGGTCCACTTGTCCAAGTAGAATCCACGGGGTGTACCTGAAAATAAAATTATACTCACCTAAATCCAGTGTCCAGTGATATTTGTAATCCACGTACTTGGCAAAATAAAAAAACGCATTTACCCGATCCACACGGACTGAAAGGGATCCCATGCTTACACATGGGACCCCTTTCCCCGAATGCTGACACCCCCTGTGACTCCTGTCACAGAGAGTCCCTTCAGCCAATCAGGGAGCGCCACGTCGTGGCACTCTCCTGATTAGCTATGCGCGTCTGAGCTGTCAGACAGCGCATCGCACAGCCCCTCCATTATATTCAATGGTGGGAACTTTGCGGTCAGCGGTGAGGTCACCCGCGGTCTGACCGCAAAGTTCCCACCATTGAATATAATGGAGGAGCTGTGCGATGCGCTTCTGTCACCTCAGACGCGCACAGGCAATCAGGAGAGTGCCACGACGTGGCGCTCCCTGATTGGCTGAAGGGACTCTCTGTGACAGGAGTCACAGGGGGTGTCAGCATTCGGGGAAAGGGGTCCCATGTGTAAGCATGGGATCCCTTTCAGTCCGTGTGGATCGGGTAAATGCGTTTTTTTATTTTGCCAAGTACGTGGATTACAAATATCACTGGACACTGGATTTAGGTGAGTATAATTTTATTTTCAGGTACACCCCGTGGATTCTACTTGGACAAGTGGACCGAACGTCGTGTCAACATAGGTAAGTATGTGTGTGTGTCGACATGTATGTAATAAAGTTGTACTTTCAAGGTGTGCGTGTCCTGTTTTTATTTGGGTATTTTTTTTGCAGTATAACTACAGGTACCAGCGGGCCCGTTTCCCCCCGGCATGCTGGTACTTGTGGTTCTCCAAGTAACAGCTTGCGGGGAGGCTTGATGGGACTTGTAGTTCTTCTGCAAAAAACAATATTCTTTCATTTTACTCAAGGATATTAGCCCCCCATCCGCAGCCCTTGGATGGAGGGGGGGGGGGGGGGCAGCCTTGGGCTTCACCCCTGGCCCTTGGGTGGCTGGGGGGGGACCCCTTGATTGAAGGGGTCCCCTCTCCACCAGGGTACTCCGGCCAGGGGTGACTAGTTGGGTATTTAATGCCACGGCCGCAGGGAGCGGTATAAAAGTGTCCCCCGGCTGTGGCATTATCTGTCCAGCTAGTGGAGCCCGGTGCTGGTACAAAAAATACGGGGGACCCCTACTCTTTTTGTCCCCCGTATTTTTTGCACCAGGACCAGGCGCAGAGCCCGATGCTGGTTGTTAAAATACGGGGGATCCCCTGTCATTTTTCCCCCCGTATTTTGGCAACCAGGACCGGCTCAAAGAGCCCGAGGCTGGTTATGCTTAGGAGGGGGGACCCCACACAATTTTTGTTCGGGTTTTTCACCGTTTTTTGTACCGTCTGAAAAGTCGATTTAAAATCCGTCAATTGGTCCGTTTTTTGACAGCGGGACTGTCGAATCCGTTTATTATTGAATATGTCGAATTCCGGCACACGCCGGCCGGAATTCGACGGTCGAATTGTGTCGAATTTAAAAACGGCCGAAAAAGTGCCGCAATTCGCCCGGAATTGCATATACCCCTAAGACAGTAGAGCAATTTAAACATGCATGGGATAGACATAAAGATCTCCTTACAAAGAAATAAGGATCAAACATGGTTTGAGGTAAAAAATAAGAATTTACTTACCGATAATTCTATTTCTCGGAGTCCGTAGTGGATGCTGGGGTTCCTGAAAGGACCATGGGGGAATAGCGGCTCCACAGGAGACAGGGCACAAAAAGTAAAGCTTTAGGATCAGGTGGTGTGCACTGGCTCCTCCCCCTATGACCCTCCTCCAAGCCTCAGTTAGGATACTGTGCCCGGACGAGCGTACACAATAAGGAAGGATTTTGAATCCCGGGTAAGACTCATACCAGCCACACCAATCACACTGTACAACCTGTGATCTGAACCCAGTTAACAGTATGATAACAGCGGAGCCTCTGAAAAGATGGCTCACAACAATAATAACCCGATTTTTGTAACTATGTACAAGTATTGCAGATAATCCGCACTTGGGATGGGCGCCCAGCATCCACTACGGACTCCGAGAAATAGAATTATCGGTAAGTAAATTCTTATTTTCTCTATCGTCCTAGTGGATGCTGGGGTTCCTGAAAGGACCATGGGGATTATACCAAAGCTCCCAAACGGGCGGGAGAGTGCGGATGACTCTGCAGCACCGAATGAGAGAACTCCAGGTCCTCCTTAGCCAGGGTATCAAATTTGTAGGATTTTACAAACGTGTTTGCCCCTGACTAAGTAGCCGCTCGGCAAAGTTGTAAAGCCGAGACCCCTCGGGCAGCCGCCCAAGATGAGCCCACCTTCCTTGTGGAATGGGCATTTACATATTTTGGCTGTGGCAGGCCTGCCACAGAATGTGCAAGCTGAATTGTATTACACATCCAACTAGCAATAGTCTGCTTAGAAGCAAGAGCACCCAGTTTGTTGGGTGCATACAGGATAACAGCAAGTCAGTTTTCCTGACTCCAGCCGTCCTGGAACCTATATTTTCAGGGCCCTGACAACATCTAGCAACTTGGAGTCCTCCAAGTCCCTAGTAGGCGCAAGGCACCACAATAAGCTGGTTCAGGTGAAACACTGACACCACCTTAGGGAGAGAACTGGGGACGAGTCCGCAGCTCTGCCCTGTCCGAATGGACAAACAGATATGGGCTTTTTTGAGAAAAAAACCACCAATTTGACACTCGCCTGGCCCAGGCCAGGGCCAAGAGCATGGTCACTTTTCATGTGAGATGCTTCAAATCCACAGATTTGACTGGTTTTAAACCAATGTGATTTGAGGAATCCCAGAACTACGTTGAGATCCCACAGTGCCACTGGAGGCACAAAAGGGGGTTGTATATGCAATACTCCCTTGACAAACTTCTGGACTTCAGGAACTGAAGCCAATTCTTTCTGGAAGAAAATCGACAGGGCCGAAATTTGAACCTTAATGGACCCCAATTTGAGGCCCATAGACACTCCTGTTTGCAGGAAATGCAGGAATCGACCGAGTTGAAATTTCTTCGTGGGGCCTTCCTGGCCTCACACCACGCAACATATTTTCGCCACATGTGGTGATAATGTTGTGCGGTCACCTCCTTCCTGGTTTTGACCAGGGTAGGAATGACCTCTTCCGGAATGCCTTTTTCCCTTAGGATCCGGCGTTCCACCGCCATGCCGTCAAACGCAGCTGCGGTAAGTCTTGGAACAGACATGGTACTTGCTGAAGCAAGTCCCTTCTTAGCGGCAGAGGCCATAAGTCCTCTGTGAGCATCTCTTGAAGTTCCGGGTACCAAGTCCTTCTTGGCCAATCCGGAGCCATGAGTATAGTTCTTACTCATCTACGTCTTATAATTCTCAGTACCTTAGGTATGAGAAGCAGAGGAGGGAACACATACACCGACTGGTACACCCACGGTGTTACCAGAACGTCCCAGCTATTGCCTGAGGGTCTCTTGACCTGGCGCAATACCTGTCCCGTTTTTTGTTCAGACGGGACGCCATCATGTCCACCTTTGGTATTTCCCAACGGTTCACAATCATGTGGAAAAACTTCCCGATGAAGTTTCCACTCTCCCGGGTGGAGGTCGTGCCTGCTGAGGAAGTCTGCTTCCCAGTTTCCATTCCCGGAATGAAACACTGCTGACAGTGCTATCACATGATTTTCCGCCCAGCGAAAAGTCCTTGCAGTTTTTGCCATTGCCCTCCTGCTTCTTGTGCCGCCCTGTCTGTTTACGTGGGCGACTGCCGTGATGTTTTTCCCACTGGATCAATACCGGCTGACCTTGAAGCAGAGGTCTTGCTAAGCTTAGAGCATTATAAAATTACCCTTAGCTCCAGTATATTTATGTGGAGAAAAGTCTCCAGACTTGATCACACTCCCTGGAAATTTTTTCCTTGTGTGACTGCTCCCCAGCCTCTCGGGCTGGCCTCCGTGGTCACCAGCATCCAATCCTGAATGCCGAATCTGCGGCCCTCTAGAAGATGAGCACTCTGTAACCACCACAGGAGAGACACCCTTGTCCTTGGATATAGGGTTATCCGCTGATGCATCTGAAGATGCGATCCGGACCATTTGTCCAGCAGATCCCACTGAAAAGTTCTTGCGTGAAATCTGCCAAATGGAATTGCTTCGTAGGAAGCCACCATTTTTACCAGGACCCTTGTGCAATGATGCACTGACACTTTTCCTGGTTTTAGGAGGTTCCTGACTAGCTCGGATAACTCCCTGGCTTTCTCTTCCGGGAGAAACACCTTTTTCTGGACTGTGTCCAGAATCATCCCTAGGCACAGCAGACGTGTCGTCGGGATCAGCTGCGATTTTGGAATATTTAGAATCCACCCGTGCTGTTGTAGCAGTATCCGAGATAGTGCTACTCCGACCTCCAACTGTTCCCTGGACTTTGCCCTTATCAGGAGATCGTCCAAGTAAGGGATAATTAAGACGCCTTTTCTTCGAAGAAGAATCATCATTTCGGCCATTACCTTGGTAAAGACCCGGGGTGCCGTGGACAATCCAACGGCAGCGTCTGAAACTGATAGTGACAGTTCTGTACCACGAACCTGAAGTACCCTTAGTGAGAAGGGCAAATTTGGGACATGGAGGTAAGCATCCCTGATGTCCCGGGACACTATATAGTCCCCTTCTTCCTGGTTCGTTATCACTGCTCTGAGTGACTCCATCTTGATTTGAACCTTTGTAAGTGTTCAAATTTTTTAGATTTAGAATAGGTCTCACCTAGCCTTCTGGCTTCAGTACCACAATATAGTGTGGAATAATACCCCTTTCCTTGTTGTAGGAGGGGTAATTTGATTATCACCTGCTGGGAATACAGCTTGTGAATTGTTTCCCATACTGCCTCCTTGTCGGAGGGAGACCTTGGTAAAGCAGACTTCAGGAGCCTGCGAGGGGGAAACGTCTCGACATTCCAATCTGTACCCCTGGGATACTACTTGTAGGATCCAGGGGTCCTGTACGGTCCCAGCGTCATGCTGAGAGCTTGGCAGAAGCGGTGGAAGGCTTCTGTTCCTGGGAATGGGCTGCCTGCTGCAGTCTTCTTCCCTTTCCTCTATCCCTGGGCAGATATGACTCTTATAGGGACGAAAGGACTGAGGCTGAAAAGACGGTGTCTTTTTCTGCAGAGATGTGACTTAGGGTAAAAACGGTGGATTTTCCAGCAGTTGCCGTGGCCACCAGGTCCGATGGACCGACCCCAAATAACTCCTCTTCCTTTATACGGCAATACACCTTTGTGCCGTTTGGAATCTGCATCACCTGACCACTGTCGTGTCCATAAACATCTTCTGGCAGATATGGACATCGCACTTACTCTTGATGCCAGAGTGCAAATATCCCTCTGTGCATCTCGTATATATAGAAATGCATCCTTTAAATGCTCTATAGTCAATAAAATACTGTCCCTGTCAAGGGTATCAATATTTTTAGTCAGGGAATCCGACCAAGCCACCCCAGCTCTGCACATCCAGGCTGAGGCGATCGCTGGTCGCAGTATAACACCAGTATGTGTGTATATACTTTTTATGATATTTTCCAGCCTCCTGTCAGCTGGCTCCTTGAGGACGGCCCTATCTATAGACGGTACCGCCACTTGTTTTGATAAGCGTGTGAGCGCCTTATCCACCCTAAGGGGTGTTTCCCACCGCGCCCTAACTTCTGGCGGGAAAGGGTATACCGCCAATAATTTTCTAACGGGGGGAACCCACGCATCATCACACTTCATTTAATTTATCTGATTCAGGAAAAACTACAGGTAGTTTTTTCACATCCCACATAATACCCTCTTTTGTGGTACTTGTAGTATCAGAAATATGTAACACCTCCTTCATTGCCCTTAACAAGTAACGTGTGGCCCTAAAGGGAAATACGTTTGTTTCTTCACCGTCGACACTGAAATCAGTGTCCGTGTCTGTCGACCGACTGAGGTAAAAGGACGTTTTAACGCCCCTGACGGTGTTTGAGACGCCTGGACAGGTACTAATTTGTTTGCCAGCCGTCTCATGTCGCCAACCGACCTTGCAGCGTGTTGACATTATCACGTAATTCCATAAATAAGCCATCCATTCCGGTGTCGACTCCCTAGAGAGTGACATCACCATTACAGGCAATTTGCTCCGCCTCCTCACCAACATCGTCCTCATACATGTCGACACACACGTACCGACATATAGCACACACACACAGGGAATGCTCTGATAGAGGACAGGACCCCACTAGCCCTTTGGGGAGACAGAGGGAGAGTTTGCCAGCACACACCAAAGCGCTATATTTTACAGGGATAGCCTTATAATAAGTGCTCCCTTATAGCTGCTTTTATAAAATCACAATTTCGCCAAATTTTGCCCCCCCTCTCTTGATTTAACCCTGTTTCTGTAGTGCAGTGCAGGGGAGAGCCTGGGAGCCTTCCTGACCAGCGGAACTGTGTGAGGAAATGGCGCTGTGTGCTGAGGAGATAGGCCCCGCCCCCTTTTCGGCGGGCTCGTTTCCCGCTTAAAAATGGATTCTGGCAGGGGTTAAATATCTCCATATAGCCCCGGAGGCTATATGTGAGGTATTTTTTGCCAAAAAAAGGATTTTCATTGCTGCCCAGGGCGCCCCCCCCCCAGCGCCCTGCACCCTCAGTGACTGCCGTGTGAAGTGTGCTGAGAGCAATGGCGCACAGCTGCAGTGCTGTGCGCTACCTTAAGAAGACTGAGGAGTCTTCTGCCGCCGATTCTGGACCTTCTTCTCTTTTCAGCATCTGCAAGGGGGCCGGCGGCGAGGCTCCGGTGACCATCCAGGCTGTACCTGTGATCGTCCCTCTGGAGCTAATGTCCAGTAGCCAAAGAAGCCAATCCATCCTGCACGCAGGTGAGTTCACTTCTTCTCCCCTAAGTCCCTCGATGCAGTGATCCTGTTGCCAGCAGGACTCACTGTAAAATAAAAAACCTAAGCTAAACTTTTTCTAAGCAGCTCTTTAGGAGAGCCACCTAGATTGCACCCTTCTCGGCCGGGCACAAAAACCTAACTGAGGCTTGGAGGAGGGTCATAGGGGGAGGAGCCAGTGCACACCACCTGATCCTAAAGCTTTACTTTTTGTGCCCTGTCTCCTGCGGAGCCGCTATTCCCCATGGTCCTTTCAGGAACCCCAGCATCCACTAGGACGATAGAGAAATATGGTAAAAAAGGGGCAGACTACATGGGCCAAGTGGTTCTTATCTGCCATCAAATTCTATGTTTTCATTTTAAAAATAATTTTTATTATCTACAATATATGTATGATTTGTTGTGCATGACTTTGGCACACACAGAACATGGGGCCAATACGCCCCCATTGTCAGCCATGCTCTGGTATTTGGGGCACTGCGAGCGACGTTGCAGACCCGGATCTATACGCATTGCAGATCCTGCGCATGTGCACTTTGGAAAACATTATAGATGTTCGCTAATATTGAAGTAACGTAAATCTCTGCATTAGACCCATCATGACAACCTTTTTTTGCTTTGTTCGCTACACATCACCAACTGGCAGACAGCAGTGTATGATTGTCCAAGGTGTTCTTTTAACGGAAAAAGGGTGAGTGGAATTAACAGACACACATTATCAGTTTTGTATACACATCGTACACTATATTCTTACTCTTTATTTGGACAACCCTGGATGCACAAAATGTGACATTACAAATACCTATTGAAGCTTGAAGTAGCGCCGGAACCAACTCCCCAACATCCAATAGGTCTCCATAGCTCTAGTTCACTGCATATACCGGTCACCCCACAGTGGAAAGGCTGTTTTTCGCCTAGGTGAAAAAAACTGAGCTTTTTCGCTATTTTTAGTGTGAATGGAGATTCGCCCTATGCAATAGCAGGGCCGGATTTTCGCCTAGGCGAAAGATGTGGCAGGGGCGGAAAACACGTGGTTCAGCGAATCCACTTGTTTTCCGTCAAAAATGCGGGCCATTTTCGCCAATTTTGAGGCATTTTTCATCAATGCCTTTTCACTTAATAAAAAGGTGAAAGGCATTGGCAAAAATGCCTTCAAAATGGCCAAAAATGGCCCTAATTGAATACTCATGTGGGGCGAATTCATTAGCTCCGAAATGATCGGCACTAAGTGCATACCCCTTATCTAGAAAAGTGTTGATCTTATGAAATAAATTTTGCTGGAATCCACACTCTTGATTTTCCTAAAGTACTGTATGGAAACTGAGGATAGAGACTGTAAGGAGACTTATACAAGCCATTGATGGCAGTAATAAAGTTATATGCAGTGTTATAAACGTGTACCAGTATGTAAATGACTGCACACACATCAATTAGGATATATGACCACAATGTAAAGTCAGTGGATCAGTAAGGAATATAGGGGGCTTTCCTCAGTTTGCGTGTCACTGAGGATCAGCCCCAAAGTGGCTGTAATGGTGGGCAGCCACGGAAGTCTGATGACTACCTTATGCCAATGCCAGTATCTGACCTACTAGTGCAGGGGTGTATAAGAGGTAACCAGTGCAAGTTCATTATACCATGTACCAGTCATTTTAAATGGGTTATCCTGGCGGGCGGGATGCCGGCTGTTAATATGCCGACAGCGGCATCCTGTCCTCAAGAATGCCAGCAGCGGAGCGAGCACTAAGAGTCCCCTTGCAGCTCGCTGCGCTCCCCACAGGCTCTATTCCCACTCTAGGGCCTTCATGGACACCCACGAGTGAGAATATCCCTGGTGTGCCGGGATCCTGGCTGTCAGGATTTCGGCATCGGTATCCTGAACGCCGGGATCCCAACAGCCGGCATTTTAACTGCATCCCATTTTAAATGAACCAGTCAATCTTCCATGTAAAAACAACAGTCTGAAGGTTTTGATAACTGTAGTAGCTGGCCATCATAAGAGCATACTGTCAGTGTACAGTACTGTACTCTGAGAGATCCCAGACAGTGCATATGGCTATTACACATGGCGAGAGGTACGTACTGTATTTCTATGTTTCACCTTTAGATCGGAAGCTTCAGTTTCCTATAAAACATTGCTTTCTACTAATAGTAGCATTCCAATGGGTATGAGCGAGTAATTAGCCGTGTAAGGAATGCTGACTGTACTGATTACCATCCCATTAATAGGCAGAATTATGTTCTAAGGGATGCTCTGAGTCACAGGGATAAAACCTGACCTGTCACTCTTCATTCTGAGAGGAGGATTTCAATGTCGGTCTTTCCAGCCCCTAAGTAAAAGCCAGGGTCATCCCTTTATCTATGGATCACTCACCGGCCCCCGTTACCTCTCAGCTACTCTATACCTTCCCTGCTATGGGTTGGGAACATTTACATATATGAGATCTTAAGCATTTATAATTATAGGACAACACCATTATACAATGTGCAGCTGCAAGCTGTTTAGTGCCCATAACCCATGTTAAATGAGGATACCTAGTAGGCATACGATATACCCCTTTAACACCACACATATAACCCGGTATTGAGCTGGTATATTGCTGGGTCGACGCGGGTCGCTGTGCGGTGCGTAATGGGTCATTCCCGATTTCCCAGGTCGGCTGACCCAGTATTTCAACCCGGGAATAAAGAGGGATTATTCCCAGGTTATTACCGAGTCAGGTGCAGTGTGAATGAGTTGCCGGGTCGATGCAATCCGGGACCCGTTCACAGTATAGGCAGAGGCGGTGTGGAGATAATCTCATCTCCCGGCGCCGCCTCTGTACCCGCCCCCGATGTCATTAGTGACTGTTCCGCCCCCCGCCTTCGATGGCAAAAGGACCCGGCATATTTGCATCTTAGCTTCTCCAAACCAGCAAGTCATGTGGGGTGTTCCCGGTATGCAGTGGTTAGTACCTACAAAACGTGGTCCAAGAAAGAACAAACAGTAAACCACTGTCCAAGGCTCATGGGGAGCAAAGGTTAGCCCATCTGGTCTGATCCCACAGCACAACTTGCTGAAAATGTAAATGCTCGCAATAACAGAATACACTGTGCATCGCAGCTTGCTGCGTATGGGGCTACATAGCTGTATATCAGGTGAACGTGCCCACGCTGACTCTTGTCCACCACTGAACGCGCCTACAGGTGGACGTGCATCATTTACCCGGGGAAGAGATGGCACTAGGTTGCATTATGGGAAGAAGGCAAGATGGTGGCGGCAGTGTGATGCTCTAGGCAATGTACCACTGGGAAACCTTTGGTCCTGGCATGCATGAGGATGTTACTTTGACATGTACCACCTACCTAAACATTGTGCAGACGAAGTACACCATGTCATGACAATGACAGTCCCTGAAGGCAGTAGCAGGATAAGGCACCCTGCCACACTGCAAAATGATTCTGGAATGGTATGAGGGTCACGACAAAGAGTTCAAGGTGTTGACATGGCCTCCAAATTCCCCAGATCTCAATCCCATTGAACATCTTTGAGATGTGCTGGAAACACAAGTCAGAGCCATGGAGGCCCCACCTCGCAACTTACAGGACTTAAAGATCTGCTGCTAATGTCTTTGTGCCAGATACCACAGGACATCTTCAGAGGTATTGTGGCGTCCATGCCTTCATGGGTTGGAGTGGTACTGCTGGCATGAGGGGAACCTACACAATATTAGGCAGGTGCTGTTAATGTCATAGGAAAGCTCATCTGTATTGTTCTGAAGGACTCTGCCATTTATGGACTCTTGACTGGCTCTGAGAGAAATCGGATTCTTCAAATAAAAATTACGAGAACATTGTTTCTATGTAAAGTTGAGACAAGGAGCACATGTGACTTGAGTACATACATCGGGTGTTCAGTGGAGGCAGATCAACCTCAGGACAGAGCTCAACTTTACTTACTTAATATGGAAACCAACCCTGGAAAATGGGGACAACTATCCCAGAGGAAGCCTGTCTAATAGGGTGGCGCATCTGCTCTATGTACAGTATAACTACATGTTTATTACAGGAGGCATCCAAAAGACCAATGAGGGCTTAGTATACTCCAATAAATTCATGTCATAACCCTTTCACTAGTATTTGGAGCCATTTTGCACTAGTGATACAAGCAAGGTCCCATCTGAAGCTCATCCTGCTTGATGGCTGCCTGTACGCCATAGGAGTAAAGGGTTTGCATACTGTGGAGAGATCTGATCCAAGGTCAGACACCTAGACCTTTGCAGCTTCCCTTCTAAAAGGCTCATTTTAAGTAGGGCATAAAGCTGCCGCCTGTGAAGGAGAGATTTATATCACAGAGGCAGATTTATATTACTTGCTGTTCAATTACAAACGCAGCCGTGATCAGCGCACAGAATGTCCTTATAAAGCCTGCTGGAGTTGTCCCTGTAACATAGTGGAAATTGGTCACAATCTCTATAGATTTGACATTTGAAAGGACTGTGTCAATTACATCCAGTGCAATACCACTTCTAAAACTTTCAAGTGTCTGGCGAAAAGTTGTTTCCTTTCCAGCGTCTGTATTCTGACTGCCGGGATCCTGACTGCTTCACAAGTATATGACTGCCATAATACGTAACTCCTCTAAATCATTTAATAAAACTTAGTCTCCTTGGTTGGCTTCCCAAAATGTTCCCTCCCCATTTGGCCTTTGAGGTTTTTCTTAACAATTTACTAATTTGATATTTAAAAAATTGCTTTGTTTTCTCAATGCCGAGTGTATGGCAGTCACCCCCACCTTCTATATTCTTATACTGTATTTCTATTATTTTCCAGTTCATTTTCTTCTCTCTTTATTTACTCCATACTCCTTTCTTCTTTTCTTGGTTTCTCTACCCTGGCGGCTTGCTACACCGTTGCTGTGAGATATTTTTCTCACTCCTCAACATTTTTTGAAAAACTGGTTCAATTTAACGTTATATGACTTATTCTAAACATCAGTTATTTGCTCATATGCACTTGAGGATACAGGGCCTAATTCAGACCTGAACTGCGCATGTGCTGCAGAGCCAACGGCAGGCAGGCAGAGGCGGTCGCTGGAAGAGAGGGGGCGGGCCGGCGGCGTTTGGCCGGCGTGTAGGGGGCGTGGTCCGGGCAACGCAGGCGATGCTTTTGCAATTGTGCGGGGGGGGGGGGGGGGGGAGGGGGTTGGTGGCCTGACATGCGGGGTGGACGTCCCCCCCGCATGTCCGTGTGACTGATCACAGATGTGCTAAATTCAGCAAATCTACGATCAGGTCTGAATTAGGTCCACAGTGTTTTGCTTGGTGTATTTCACTGTGATGAATTAATTAAATTGTGTTAAAAAAAACAATATTTAATAACATATTGAGTGAATTCAGACTAATGGTCTAAAAGTAAAATACAACATACTTCAGAGTAACAGATTAATGAATTATTATGCACATCACTTATTAAGTTAACTAAAAATTGAAAGTATAGGGGACATACTCTATTTGATTAAAGAGGTTTGGCGTTTCCCAGGCTGCCACCCCCTCTGTCCGACACCCTCTCTATCCGCTGCCCCGACTCACTTTCTGCTGCACTTTCCCGAAACCCCCCCCCCCCCCCCCTCCCCCATCCTGCACTCAGTACATTACAATCCATAAATCCAGGTAGGATATTAGCATAATAACAGTACCAAACAGAACAAGCAGCAGATTATGTACAGAAATAACAAGGAGTGGTGCAATACAATGAGCAATTACAAAGTGACTCAGTAAAAGTGCAGAATAAATATTTCTCCTGCAATTAGATGTCTATAATTATATTTACCAACATGGTTCTTGTTCTGTAACTAATATGACAGCCCTAAGTGTTTGTTCTATGAAATGCCTGCAGCAAAAAACCCAATGGGAGAAAATGCCAGCCGTCACCAGACGTTGAGTTACACCATAGTACATCTATCACACAGAGGATTAATCTAAGCTCTGAGATAAGTCAGTCACGTTACCAACATGCTGCACGCCATGTTCTGCCATTGTGTGAGTAATGTGGAACCTCACTGTCTAGTTTCTAAACAAATACAAACAAGCGTGCTTTCATTGTATAAGGGAAAGTATTCCTACATCTATTTATTGGTATCAGCGGGGGAGATGTATCAAACTTCCTAAAGAGGAGACGTGGAGAAGTTGCCCATAGCAACCAATAAACTCTTACCTATCGTTTTATGATAAATGATAGCTAGCTGATTGCTTGCCATGGGAGGCAATGACGAGACCGCCTGTTGGGATCCCGGAGGTCACAAAGCCGACGGCGGAATCCCGAAAGGTGGTGAAATGCCACCGCCGGAATACCGGCGCCACAGGCTTTTCTCCCTCTGTGGGTGTCCACAACAAGCAGCAAGCCCGCGAAGGGCTTTCTAGCGCTCGCCCCGCTGCCGGCATACTGGTGGTTGGGATGCCTCTGTCGGTATCTTGACAGACGGTATCTTGACAGCCGGCATCCCGGTCGCCGGTAAATAGTATATATTTCCTTGCTATAGGCTACTTTTCCACTTAGAAAGTTTGATACATATCCACTGTCTAAATCAAAGGTTCTCAAACACGGGCCTCAAGGCACACCAATGGACCAGGTTTTAGGTATATCCATAGCTCAGTACAGATGGTAAAATCAAATTGACTGAGGTGCTAATTAAGTCACCTGTGGCCAAGCATGGATAAACTTAAATCCTGAACCGTTGGGGTGCCTCGAGGACCACGTTTGAGAAATCTAAATCTTTACCAGGTTGGAATCCTTGCCATTAGGGAACGGCTGACTATGCGATATGGTCTATGCGATATGCACAGCGATTGGGTCGGAATTGCGCATGCCGGACGGCCGAAGTCCATTGTTCAGTAGCGATCTCCTCTGCCTGACTGACAGGCAGAGGCGGTCGCAGGGCAGGACGAAAGTGCTAAGCCGCCGTTTAGGGGGGCGCAGTCCAGCCAACGCAGGTGTGACTGGACCGTTGGGGGGAGGGGGGAGCCGCGGGGGCAACGTGACGTCTCACGCAGCCGCTGCGGCCAGTGGCAGCACGATCAACTCTCGGCCAGCCGCAGGAGCTGCGCTGGCCGGGAGTTACTGTACAAATACAAAAGCGCTTTTGTATTTGTGCGGGGGGATGGGGGGGGGGGGGGCGGACTGACATGCGGGGCAGACTAGCCCTGTGCTGGGCGTCCCCCCACATGTCTGGGAAGATGATCGTAGCTGTGCTAAATTTAGCACAACTACGATGAACTCGGAATGACCCCCTATGTGTGCTTGCGATTTTGGCTATGTGTGATTTTGACGAAGTGCCAATTTTTTGGACCATACTTTGTACTAGATAGTCAAAATTGACTTGCCTGCACAGTCTATCTAGCCTTGCGATACCGTCCCCGCGGGACTGCGCATTGGGATCGAATCAGGACCGCAAGGTGGCTAACACCTTGCAATTCGCACTAACTTTCCTTGCGATTTTGACTATATAGTCTAAATGGAAAGGAAATAATCTCTCACCGTGTGTACACACCTTTACACTTGTGGACAGATTCAAAAGTGAGCCGCTGTCGGCAGTTTGCGTTGTGCAAATATCTTCCAGTCCAGGTAGGCAGATTCTGTCGCATCTCCATGCACTGTAAGTAAAATCTGCTTTCTGTAGTTGACGCTCGGAAGCTGCTGAAATGTTCCGTGCTTAATTGAATCTGCAACTGGGCAGACCTACAGATGTATCCTTATACATGTAGCATCTATACACCATACGGCGCAAGACGCAAGCTGCGACTGAGATGCTCTGAGAGGAGTAGCTTACCGAAACTTTCTGTACATTGTGCATCTTTTTCGCATAGTTGACGCAGCGAAACAGCCGCTCAATGGGGGGCATTCAATTGTTATCGCCCCCGATCTCCTGTCTAAAGTGATAGAAGATCGTAGGGGGCGATATACAATTGAGGGCCCCTATCAAGTTTATCGGGAAAAATGCCGTTTGGGAACACTTTTCACACATTTCAGCTCGCTAACGCCCCCCCCCCCTTCCCCGATGGTGCGCGCTGAAATGTTGACGCCGGCAGCTAATCGCGCCCGAATGGAGCTACACTAGAATAGCTCCTTCCGCTGCCATCTAGTGGCTGCCAGTGGAAATAACATTTGAATTCAATTTCCGTCCATATGGAACTAAAGACACTGCGCTGTGACGTTAACCACACGTGAATTTGTTTTACACACGTACAAAGGGCCTGAATCAGAAACGGACAGACTTGCACAGCCGCAGTGTACAACACGCAAAGATGCAGCATCGGATCATTCTGCGTGAACATTGCTCATCTTCCGGGGCATGTGGAGCTGTGTCGAAGGATGCAGCCACTGGTCAAGGAAATGCACAGAAACACTGGCCATGGAAGCCCCTTCCTGCCCACAAACGGCAGCAGCATGGGTGGCACTGCGACGGGTGTGGAATAAAAGAGCTACTGTAAATAGACAGTCATTAAGTTGACCCCGTATGGTCGACATGGAAATGGTCGTCAGAAAAAAGGTAGACACAAGTTTTATTATGTTTCTTGGGTATCATTTTCTCTGTTTCATCCTATCTGTGACCACAAGGTGTCTCACTCCACTATCACTGCGTTTAAAACAGGTTACTAATCCCAGTCATGGTCCACGTGGATGGTAAATCAAACAAAATTTTTAAAAAATAGGTGTTTAATTACCTACCGGTAAATCCTTGTCTTGTAGTCCGTAGAGGATGCTGGGGTCCACACTTGTACCATGGGGTATAGACGGGTCCACTAGGAGCCATTGGCACTTTAAGAGTTTGATAGTGTGGGCTGGCTCCTCACTCTATGCCCCTCCTACCAGACCCAGTCTAGAAACTGTGCCCGAGGAGACGGACAACTTCGAGAGAAGGATTTTACACAGATAGTGGCGAGATTCATACTAGCTCACACACTAGGCAAACCAAGCTAACTAGCTTCAAAACTCAGCAACGGCTGAACAAGAGTACTTAACCAAGTAACAAAACAGTACTTAACCCAAAACTAAGCAATACTAAACCAAGTAACCACTGCAGGATCACGAAGCGCTGGGCGGGCGCCCAGCATCCTCTACAGACTACGAGAAAAGGATTAACCGGTAGGTAATTAAAATAGGATTTTAATTACCTGCCAGTAAATCCTTTTCTCGTAGTCCGTAGAGGATGCTGGGGTCCATATTAGTACCATGGGGTATAGACGGGTCCACCAGGAGCCATTGGCATTTTAAGAGTTTTAGAGTGTGGGCTGGCTCCTCCCTCTATGCCCCTCCTACCAGACTCAGTCTAGAAAGTGTGCCCGAGGAGACAACATACTTCTAGAGAAGGAATTACACAGATAGTGGCGAGATTCATACCAGCTCACACAAACATGCGAATCCGGCTAACATGCCGGAACAACTCAGCAACAGCTGAAACATAAATAATGCAGAACTTACCTAGGAACCAGGTAACACTGAACCATAAACCCAAGGCAGGAAAACGAAGCGCTGGGCGGGCGCCCAGCATCCTCTACGGACTACGAGAAAAGGATTTACCGGCAGGTAATTAAAATCCTATTTTCTCTTCCGTCCTAGAGGATGCTGGGGTCCATATTAGTACCATGGGGATGTACCAAAGCTCCCAGTACGGGAGGGAGAGAGCGTAGGCTCCTGAAATACTGCTTGACCAAACTTGAGGTCATCAGAGGTTAGAGTATCGAACTTCTAAAACTTGGCAAACGTGTTCGAACCAGACCAAGTAGCTGCTCGGCACAGCTGTAAGGCCGAGACACCCCGGGCAGCCGCCCTGGAAGAACCCACTTTACGAGTAGAGTGGGCCTTTACCGATTTCGGACACGGCAATCCTGCCGTAGAATACGCATGCTGGATAGTGAACCTGATCCAGCGCAAAATCGACTGCTTAGAAGCAGGACATCCAATTTTCTTGGGATCGTAGAGGACAAATAGAGAGTCAGATTTCCTATGACGAGCAGTCCTCTTCACATAGATCTTCAAAGCCCGTACAACATCCAAGGCCTTTGAAGCAATTGAGGAGTCAGTAGCCACTGGCACCACAATAGGTTGGTTGATATGGAAAGCCGATACAACCTTAAACAGGAACCGTGGACGAGTCCTAAGCTCCGCCCTGTCTTCATGGAAGATCAGAAAAGGACTTTTGCAAGATAAAGCCCCCAATTCCGACACGCGTCGAGCAGAAGCCAAGGCCAACAGAGTGACCGCCTTCCACGTGAGAAACTTGATGCCAGCCTCCAGTAGAGGCTCAAACCATGCTCATTGTAGGAACTGCAACACCACATCTATATCCCAGGGTGCCGTGGGCGCCACAAAGGGAGGCTGGATGTGCAGAACCCCTTTCAAAAAGGTCTGAACCTTAGGGAGGACAGCCAATTGTTTTTGAAAGAAGATGGACAAAGCAGAGATTTGGACCTTGATGGATCTCAGGCCCATATCCATACCTGCCTGCAGGAAAAGGAGAAAACGTCCAAGTTGAAACTCCACCGCAGGAAACTTCCTGGCTTCACACCAAGAAACATACTTTTTCCAAATACGGTGGTAATGTTTAGACGTCACCCCCTTCCTAGCCTGAATCAGGGTAGGAATGACCTCACTCAGAATACCTTTCCGAGCTAAGATCTGGCGCTCAAACGCCATGCCGTCAAACGTAGCCGTGGTAAGTCTTGATAGGCGAACGGCTCCTGCAGCAGCAGATCCTCCCGAAGAGGAAAGGGCCTTGGATCTTCCAGCAGAAGATCCAATAGATCCGCATACCAAACCCTCCGTGGCCAGTCTGGAGCAATGAGGATTGCCAGAACCCTTGTTCTTCTTACCAGCTGAAGGACCTTTGGAATCAGAGGAAGTGGAGGGAACACATACACTGACGGGAACACCCACGGTGTTACCAGTGCGTCCACCACCACTGCTTGCGGGTCCCTCGACCTGGAACAGTACCTCCCCAGTTTCTTGTTGAGGCGGGTAGCCATCATGTCTATGTGAGGAACCCCCCCACCAACCGGTTACCTCCTCGAACACCTCCGGATGGAGGCCCTTCTCCCCTGGATGGAGATCGTGTCTGCTGAGGAAGTCTGCTTCCCAGTTGTCTACTCCCGGAATGAAGATTGCCGACATCGCTACAGCATGCCTTTCTGCCCAGAGGAGAATTCTTGACACCTCTGACATGGCCGACCTGCTCTTCGTTCCGCCTTGCCGGTTTATGTAGGCCACTGTGGTCACGTTGTCCGATTGCACCTGAACAGCCCGATCCTGTAGAAGGTGTGCTGCTTGCAGAAGGGCGTTGTACATGGCGCTTAGCTCCAGGATGTTTATTGGGAGAAGAGATTCTTGATTCGACCACCTTCCTTGGAAGGTTTCCCCTAGAGCGACTGCTCCCCAACCTCTTAGACTTGCATCCGTGGTTAAAAGGATCCAGTCCTGTATACCGAACCTTCGGCTTTCCAGAAGGTGCGGAAGTTGCAGCCACCAGAGGAGTGAAATCCTGTCTTTCGGAGACAGACGTATCCTCTTGTGCATGTGTAGGTGAGAGCCCGACCACTGGTCCAATATGTCCAGCTGAAAAGGACGAGCATGAAACCTGATGTACTGCAGAGCCTCGTAGGCGGCAACCATCTTCCCCAGAAGGCGTATGCATTGATGAACCAATACCCGGGTAGGCCTTAGGACATCCCGGACCATTGCTTGAGTCACCAACGCTTTCTCCACCGGGAGAAATACCCTCTGCACTTCCGTGTCGAGGATCATTCCCAGGAAAGACAGCCGCCTTGTCGGTTCCAGATGAGACTGTGGAAGGCTTAGGATCCAACCGTGCCTCCTGAGCAGTTGTGTCGTGAGCGCGATGGACCGCAACAACCTCTCCCTGGATGACGCCTTGATTAGGAGATCGTCCAGATATGGAATTATGTTCACCCACTGTTTGCGGAGGAGAACCATCATCTCCGCCATCACCTTGGTGAAGATCCTCGGTGCTGTGGAGAGGCCAAACGGCAGCACCTGGAACTGATAGTGATCGTCCATCAGAGCAAACCGGAGATATGCTTGATGCGGCGCCCAAATGGGAATGTGGAGGTGGAGGTAAGCATCCTTGATGTCCAGAGACACCAGGAACTCCCCCTCCGTCAGTCCTGAGATAATAGCTCTCAGAGATTCCATCTTGAATTTGAACTCCCTGAGATAAGGGTTCAAAGACTTTAAGTTTAGAATAGGCCGTACCGAACCATCCGGTTTTGGTACCACAAAAAGGTTCGAATAATAACCCTTGTTCCACTGCTGAAGTGGGACCGGTACAATGACCTCTGACACCACCAATTTTCTGATGGCCTCCAGAAGAATTGTCCTGTCTGCCAGGGCTGGCAAGCCTGACTTGAAGAAGCGGTGAGGCGGGGGATCTTGAAACTCCAGTCTGTACCCTCTGGACACTATATCCAGTACCCAGGGGTCTAGACCCGACGACACCCAGACGTGGCTGAACTGCCGGAGTCTTGCCCCCACCTGACCCTCCTCCAGGCCGAGCTGTCCACCGTCATGCAGAGGACTTAGGGGTATCAGAAGCGGGCTTCTGGGTCTGGGAACCTGCGGGAGCAGGTTTCTTTCATTTGGCACGACCACCTCTGAAGAAGGTGTTCGAAGGCTTATTTTTTCTAGGCCTTGCGGGCCGAAAGGACTGTGATGTGGTAGAGGAAAAAGGCTTTTTCGTAGCCGGTGCAGCTGAGGGGAGAAAAGCAGCTTTACCCGCAGTAGCCGTTGCAATCCACGCATCCAGCACCTTCCCAAAGAGAGCCTGACCTTTGTATGGCAGGCTCTCCACACTTCCTGGATTCCGCGTCCGCAGACCAGTTGCACAGCCAGAGACCTCTGCGAGCAGAGACGGACATGGAGGAGATCCCCGCAGCCATGGTACCCAGGTCCTTCATGGAATCCACCAGGAACCCTGCAGAATCCTGAATATTACGTAAAAATAAATCAACGTCACTTTTGTCCAGCGTAGTCGATTCCTCCTGCAGAGTGATTGACCACCTGGCAATAGCTTTAGCAATCCAAGCACAGGCGATAGTAGACTGCAATATAGCCCCTGAAGCCGTGTAAATGGATTTCAGTGTAGCATCCACCTTGCGATCTGCCGGGTCATTTAACGTGGTAGATCCCGGGACCGGTACTACCACCTGTTTGGACAGCCTGGAGACTATCGGCAGGGACTCCCATCTCTTCCTATCTTCCTCAGGGAAGGGAAAAGCCACCAAGACCCTCTTGGGAATCTGGAATTTCTTTTCCGGAATTTCCCATGCCTTTTCAAAGATAGCATTCAATTCTTTGGATGCCGGGAAGGTGAGGGCGGGCTTCTTAAGATCTGTAAAGAAGGCCTCCTCCACATGTTCCGGAGCTGTGTCTGAAATGTGTAAAACAGCCTCGATCATCAACTGCAAGTGATGCCGTCCCCCTCAACACATCCCTGTCACCGTCTGCAGTGTCAGAGTCGGTGTCCGTGTCATCCTGCATAATTGCAAGTGCACCTTTTTTGAGAATGTACCGCAGGGGACCCCGAGGAGGCAGTATCAGACCATACCACCATAGAGGACTGGAGGACCTGAGTGGCATGCTCAGTCCTAGCAACTCTATCAGAAATCTGAGAAATAGTCCCACTCAGAGAGACTAACCATTCTGGCTCTCTAGCTGGGATCTGCGCTAAAACAGTGCAATCCTGATTATATGGAATGGAGTCTTCCTGGGAAGATAAATCCTCTGCAGCATATGAAACAGTGTCCCTAGACATGTTGTCACACACACTCAAACACCCCACAAACACACAGGGTATTATGTAGACAGAGTTTCCCCCCCAAGAATGGCAGAGAGACAGAGATTGGAGCCAACCCACACACAGCGCTACTAAAGGTATAGGGAGTCCCTAACCAGCGCTGACTGTGTCCCTTAATAGTTGACACAGCCTGTTTACAGCCCCTCCCCCACCTTCTACAACCCCCTTGGTACCGTACAGATAGCTGGAGATTGCTCTGGAGGGACCTGGATCCACTTGGTAGTGAGTACAGGCAGGAAAAATGGCGCTGAACGCTGCTGGGTCCGCTCTGAGAAGCTCCGCCCCCTCAATGGGGCTGTCTTCCCGCTCACTGAAAGATTATACTGGCCGGAGGAGTTGTGCTGGCCTAGATCCGCAGACCCCGACAGACTTGCAGTGGACAGTGTAGGGTCCGGCGCTGGCCCAGGGCGCCCCTTCCAGCGCCGCACCGCAGTACCGCTGAGCCATTCAGGAGCACGGTTAAGACCGCGCTCCTTACCCTCTGGCCGCCTTCTTCACACTGTCCCCCCGCTTGCAAGGGGGGACGTGACTCACTCGCCACATCTTCAGCTCCCTGAGGGGGTGGCGGCCGGCTGCCGCGGCGAGCGTTCCCCTGTGGCGGGGCGCGATCAGACCCCTCTGGAGCTTAACGTCCAGTCAGCGGGAGCAGTGGCTCAATACCCCACAGGGCGGACACTGCTCCCCCCGCCTCAGTCCCTCGCTGCAGGGAGGCTGTCGCCAGCAGCCTCCCTGTAAAATAAAAAACTCTGAAAAAGAAAGAAAAAAACTTTTTTCCTAAGAGAACTCTGTAGAGCTCCCCTAGCTGTGACCGGCTCCTCCGGGCACATTTTCTAAACTGAGTCTGGTAGGAGGGGCATAGAGGGAGGAGCCAGCCCACACTCTAAAACTCTTAAAGAGCCAATGGCTCCTGGTGGACCCGTCTAAACCCCATGGTACTAATATGGACCCCAGCATCCTGTAGGACGTAAGAGAAAATCCTATTTTCTCTTGTGTCCTAGAGCAGGCTTTTTCAACCAGTGTGCCGTGGCACACTAGTGTGCCGCGACCAGTTGCAAGGTGTGCTGCAGAGCCAGAGAGGCTTCCTGCACCTTCAGAGTGAACTGTTGGCCCAGGCTCTTCTTAGAGGATCAGTCTTGCTCCGGCCGTAACTGGTGCCTTGAAGACACGGCGGAGTGATATCATAGGTCACGGCCGCCGCGTCTCATCACCCAGCCAGCCCACCCGCCTACATACACATCTTCTAGTTCCGCCTGCACCCACAGCTTTCCTTGCCCACCCACATCCACACCTGCCTGACCGCCCCCTGCTCAGTATTCGCAGCACTCCACTATGTACAAACCCCCGCCACTGAGGGACAGGAAGGAGGACAGCTGACCGGTAGGGGCTAATATTTGTTATTTTATTTCTCCTGTGGAGAACAATAAGATTTATGTGGGGAGAATAAGGATTTATGGGGGGGGGGGGGGGGGGGGAGGGGGACAATGTGAATAATTAATGTGGGGAGAAATAGGATTTATGTGGGGAGAAAAGTGATTGATTTATGTGTGAGCAACATGATTTATGTAGGGAGCAATGTGATTTATTTATGTGGGGAGCAATAGGATTTATATCAGCAGCAACTTGATTTATGTGGAGAGCAATGTGATTGTTTTTTCTATGTAGGCCAATGTATGTCTGTATTTTTTTTTTTTTACTGTGAGGGCCAATGTTTGGTTTTTGTTTTTTTCCTGTGGGGAACTGATGGTGTGCCTTGGCAATTTTAAAATATTGTTCGGTGTGCCATGAGTAAAAAAAGGTTGAAAATCACTGTCCTAGAGGATGCTGGGGTCCACATTAGTACCATGGGGATGTACCAAAGCTCCCAAAATGGGAGGCAGAGCGCAGAGGCTCCTGCAGAACTGATTGACCAAACTTCAGGTCCTCAGAGGCCAAAGTATCGAACTTGTAGAACTTAGCAAACGTGTTCGACCCAGCCCAATTAGCCGCTCGGCAAAGCTGTAAAGCCGAGACACCCTGGGCAGCCACCCAGGAAGAGCCCACCTTACGAGTAGAGTGGGCCTTAACAGATGTAGGACACGGCAATCCTGCCGTAGAATACGCATGCTGGATAGTGAACCTGATCCAGCGAGAGAAAGTCTGCTTAGAAGCAGGACACCCAAGTTTCTTGGGATCATACAGGACAAACAAAGAGTCCGATTTTCTGTGACGAGCAGTCCTCTTCACATAAATTTTCAGAGCCCTTACAACATCCAAGGACTTTGATGAAATTAAGGAGTCAGTAGCAACTGGCACCACTATAGGTTGGTTAATATGAAATGTCGACACAACCTTCGGAAGGAACTGCTGACGTGTCCGGAGCTCAGCTCTATCGTCATGGAAGACTAAGTAGGGGCTTTTACAAGACAAAGCCCCCAACTCCGACACACGTCTAGTAGAAGCTAAGGCCAACAAAGTGACAGCCTTCCATGTGAGAAACTTGACCTCAACCGCCTGTAGAAGCTTGGAGGAACTGCAACACCACGTTAAGATCCCAGGGTGCTGTAGGCGGCACAAAGGGAGGCTGGATGTGCACAACCCCTTTCAAAAAAGTCTGAACCTCAGGGAGAGAAGCCAACTGTTTCTGGAAGAAAATGGATAGGGACGAAATCTGGACCTTTATGGATCCCAACCGCAGGCCCATATCCACACCTTCTTGCAGGAAGAGGAGAAAACGTCCTAGTTGAAACTCCACCGTAGGAAACTTCTTCGATTCACACCAAGATACATACTTTTTCCAAATGCGATGGTAATGTTTAGACGTTACTCCTTTCCTAGCCTGTATCAGGGTAGGAATATCCTTGTTTGGAATGCCCTTCCGTGCTAAGATCTAGCGTTCAAACTCCATGCCGTCAAAACGTAGCCACGGTAAGTCTTGATAAGCGAACGGCCCTGCTGCAGCAGGTCCTCCCGAAGAGGAAGAGGCCTCGGCTCTTCCAGCAGTAGATCCAGAAGATCCGCGTACCAAGCCCTTCTTGGCCAGTCCGGAGCAATGAGGATTGCATGAACTCCTGTTCTCCTTATGAGCTTTAGAATTCGTGGAATTCGTGGAAGTGGAGGAAACGCATACACCAACTGGAACACCCACGTAGTTACCAGAGCGTCCACCGCCACTGCCTGCGGGTCTCTCGACCTGGGGCAATACCTCCAAAGTTTTTTTGCTGAGGTGGGAGGCCATCATGTCTATTTGAGGAACCCCCCAAAGATTTGTCACCTCCCTGAACACCTCTGAATGGAGGCCCCACTCTCCTGGATGGAGATAGTGTCTGCTGAGGAAGTCCGCTTCCCAGTTGTCCACTTCCGGAATGAAGATTGCTGTCAGCGCCACCTCATGCTTTTCCGCCCAGAGGATGATTTTTGTTACCTCTGACATTGCAGCTCTGCTCTTCGTTCCGCCGTGTCGGTTTATGTAGGCCACTGTTGTCACATTGTCCGACTGAACTTGAATGGCCTGATCCTTCAGAAGATGTGCCGCTTGCAGAAGACCGTTGTACACGGCTCTTAGTTCCAGAATGTTTATCGGAAGACTGGATTCCAGGCTTGACCACCTTCCTTGGAAGGTTTCCCCTTGAGTGACTGCGCCCCAGCCTCGGAGACTTGCATCCGTGGTTAGAAGGATCCAGTCCGGAATCCCGAACCTGCGGCCCTCCAGAAGGTGAGGCATTTGTAGCCATCAGAGGAGTGAAATCCTAGCTTTCGGCGACAGACTTATCCTCAGGTGCATATGTAGATGAGAACCAGACCACTTGTCAAGGACATCCAATTGGAAGGTTCGAGCATGAAACCTTCCGAACTGCAGAGCCTCATAAGAGGCAACCATCTTCTCCAGAAGACGAATGCACTTATGAATCGATACCCGGGCTGGCTTCAGGTCATCCCGGATCATTGATTGTATCACTAACGCTTTCTCCACCGGTAGAAACACCCCAGGAAAGACAATCTCTTTGTCGGCTCCAAATGTGACTTTGGAAGGTTCAGGATCCAATCATGGACCCTGAGCAGATGAGTTGTGAGAGCAATGGACTGCAATAGCTTCTCCCTGGACGACGCCTTTATCAGCAGATCATCCAGGTATGGAATTATGTTCACTCCCTGTCTGCGGAGAAGAATCATCATCTCTGCCATCACCTTGGTGAGATAAGCCTGGTGTGGAGGCCAAATTGGAATGTGGAGATACGCATCCTTGATATCTAAGGATACCAGAAACTCCCCCTCCTCCAGACCTGAGATCACCGCTCTCAGAGACTCCATTTTAAATTTTAACTCCCTTATATAAGGGTTTAACGATTTCAAGTTCAAAATTGGTCTGACCAAACCATCCGGTTTTGGTACCACAAAAAGGTTTTAAAAGTAACCCACGTTGTGCATATGAGGTGGAACTGGGACAATGACCTCTGACCTTTCCAATTTCTGGATAGCTTCCAGTAGGACAGTTCTGTCTGTCAGTAAAGTTGGCAAGCCTGATTTGAAGAATCGGTGAGGTGGGGTTTCTTGAAACTCCAGTCTGTACCCCTGGGACACAATATCCTGTACCCAGGGATCCAGGCCGGAATACACCCAGACGTGCCTGAAATGTTTAAGTCTCGCCACCAACAGCCCATCCTCCAGGCTGCGTGGTCCACCGTCATGCTGAGGATTTTGAGGTACCTGAAGCAGGCTTCTGATCCTGTGAGCCTGTGGGAGCAGGTTTTTTTGCATTTTGCCTGCCCACCTCTAAAGAAGGTGGTAGGAGGCTTGGACTTTTTTGTCTTAGCGGTCCGAAAGGACTGCGAGGCCGATGAAGAAAAAGGTTTCTTTGTAGAAGGCGTAGCTGTGGGAAGAAAAGGTGACTTACCCGCGGTTGCCGTGGAAATCCACGCATCCAATGCTTCTCCAAATAGAGCCTGACCTGTGTAGGTTCTCCACACTTCTCCTGGATTCCGCGTCTGCAGACCATTGGCGTAGCCAGAGTCCCCTGCGAGCTGAGACAGACATGGAAGATATGCAGTCATCGTACCCAGGTCCTTCATGGATTCCACCATGAATCCCGCAGATCCTATATGTTACGTAAAAATAATTCAATGTCACTTCTATCCAGTGAATCTAAATCCTCTAGTAATGTGCCTGACCACTTTACTATAGCTTTAGAGATCCATGCGCAGGCAATAGTAGGCCTCAACGCCACCCCTGAAGCAGTGTATATGGATTTGTGCGTAGTGTCAATCTTACGATCCGCCGGTTCTTTTAACGCGGTAGATCCAGGGACAGGTTTTTCAACAGTCTGGAAACAGACGCGTCAACTATGGGTGGGTTTTCCCAGTTTTTCCTGTCTTCCTCAGGGAAGGGAAAAGCAACCAGAACCCTTTTTGGAATCTGGAATTTTTTCTCCGGGTTGTCCCAGGATTTTTCGAATAAAGCGTTTAATTCTATAGACACAGGGAAGGTTAGCGTGGCTTTCTAATTGTCTGTGAAGTAAGCCTCCTCAACCTGCTCAGGTGTTGTGTCAGTAATATTTAACACATCTCTAATGGCCTCAATCATTAGTTGCACCCCTTTTGCAAGGGATGCCGCACCCCTTAGCACCTCACCATCACCGTCTGCTGTGTCAGAGTCTGTATCCGTGTCATCTTGCATAATCTGGGCAAGTGCACATTTCTATGGGTATATGCTAAGGGATTCTGAAGGAATAGGGACAGAACCTGACCAAGCTGCCATAGAGTTCTTTAAAACCTGAGTTTCAGTCTCAGTATGAGCCACCCTAGTAGAGAACTGAGAGATCATACCCTTAATAGAGGTTAACCACTCAGGCTCATTAATAGGGATCTGAGATAAGACATTACAGTCCTGTGTACATGGAATGGATTCCTCCTGAGAGGAAATGTCCTCTGCAGCATAAGACACAGAGTCCCTAGACATGGCTATGTGAGACAACAAACACCCACACACACAGAGGGAAATGTCAGACACCGTTTCCCCCCAAGCCTGCCACAGAGAAACACAGAGATTGGAGCCAACCCACACACAGCGCTATCCTAGGTAGGTATAATACCACTACATGGCGCTTACTGTGTACCTTAATAGACTACACAGTATTTACACAGCCTCCATCCCCCTTCTACAACCTCCTGGTACTGCACAGGATAGCTGGAGTTGCTTGGAGGGACAGCTCTCACTGTCAGCGTCTCTGTAGAGGATCTGCAGGCAGGAAAATGGCGCTGAACGCTGCTGGGTCTGCTCTGAGGAGAAGCTCCGCCCCCTTAACATGGCGCTGCTTCCCGCTCTTCAGTTTTTTAAACTGGCCTGAGGATTGTTGCTGGCAGTATAACCGAGGTCCCTGACAGGCTTACGACCAGTGTAGGGTATAGGCGCTGGCTCAGGGCGCCACTCACAGCGCCGCACTATGGCCCTCATACTGAGTTGATCGCAGCAGGAACTTTGTTAGCAGTTGGGCAAAACCATGTGCACTGCAGGGGAGGCAGATATAACATTTGCAGAGAGAGTTAGATTTGGGTGGGTTATTTTGTTTCTGTGCAGGGTAAATACTGGCTGCTTTATTTTTACACTGCAATTTAGATTGCAGATTGAACACACCACACCCAAATCTAACTCTCTCTGCACATGTTATATCTGCCCCCCATGCAGTGCACATGGTTTTGCCCAACTGCTAACAAATTTGCTGCTGCGATCAACTCAGAATTAGGCCCTATGTACCGCTGAGCCTCCGGAGCGCAGTTAATACTGTGCTCCAACCCTGTTCCCGCCATCTTCACACCGGCTCCCCACTTGCCAGTGGGGTCGGTGACTTACTCGCCACCGGAATCTTCTAGCTCTGTAAGGGGGGTGGCGGCATGCTGCAGGAGTAAGCGGTCGCCTGGGGCGGCTAAAGATCATCACCCTCAGGAGCTAAGTGTCCTGTCAGCGGAGATAGTGGCTCAGACCCCTCAGGGCGGACACTACTCTTCCCCCCCCTTAGTCCTATGAAGCAGGGAGGCTATTGCCAGCAGCCTCCCTGTGCCTAAATAACTCTTAGAAAAAAATAAAACTAAAGAAGCTCTAGGAGCTCCCCTAGCTGTGTCCGGCTCCTCTGGGCACATTTTCTAAACTGAGTCTGGTAGGAGGGGCATAGAGGGAGGAGCCAGCCCACACTCTCAAACTCTTAAAGTGCCAATGGCTTCTAGTGGACCTGTCTATACCCCATGGTACTAATGTGGACCCCAGCATCCTCTAGGACGTAAGAGAAATATGTGAAAACCCCAAAAAAACTTGTGTTGACCAGGGTCATGTCGACCTTTTGAACCTGTCAGCCTTAAGCACTGATTACCGTTTTCCTGTCAAACTTCTGACCCTGTCGACCAAATATATGTCAACCATATAGTGTCGACTTATTGACTGTTAATCTATACACTGGAACCCCACAGCGCCCGTCGTCGCAGAGATCTGCACATGCGCAGCTCAGTTCTGAAAACATCGGAGAAGTATGGAAAACGTGAGGTCAGCGCACATCTCTGAATGTGGCCCAAAAGTGGCAGATGAAGCGCAATGGTACATGGCATGAGGAAAAGCCACAGGCACGAGTAGTACATTAGAGGCTATTTACACAGATTCAGACTCAGAGCCTGCTTCAGAGATTTATGTAAATGTAATATTTGCTGAAGTTTCATATCCGCACATGCGCAGGAGCTGCAGTGCACATGTACAGATCTGGACCCGCCCCAAAGGGCCCAGCATGTCTGACACGCTGCTGGTGTTTGGGGCGGTGACAATGAACGTTCCATAAAACGGGTGCATGTCGGCCCCATTTTCTGGGTGTGCCAAAGCCAGTAGTTGAGTTCTTGGATGCAGCATCACTGGCACCTGCAGCGTGATTCTGTCTGACATCCTGAGTTACCTGAGGATTACGCAGGTGTCCTATGGTCATGCAGTTGATACGATGTGAGGGCCCCTGACGATTGGTAAAGTCACATATTTTGACCAAAATATAGACCAATACTGTACTTAATATTATAATTTTGCTTCTCAATCCACCCTGCTATATCACAAATGTAATGATACAGCATCCCCATGTACCTGTTACCCCTGACCAGAAAAGGCGGGACACCCAGCTGATGAAACAAATACCTTTGAATGGGAACAGCATCAATCCTGTGCCCCATTTGTAAGGACACAGGGAACATCCATTCATCTGTTGGCACTGTGTCAGGCCTCAGCAATAAAGACTGTTACAATTCATTGCAACATAAGATAAATGAACAAGTACATATGGTCACTTGTCTACAGAAACATTCCCATAATTGCAACGCTCACTGATAGGGTGGCACTCGATATACCGATTTCAGGGTCCCGACCGCCGGTAATATACCTACAGCCGGAATCCCGACACCCGCCCGCAACTCCCACTCGGTTGGTGGGTCCACGCCAGAACCTGTGGCAAGCTCAGCTCACAGAGGAGACTCGCTGCCTTGCTGCCAGCTCAAACTATAGTAACACAACTTTTTAATTAGGGCTTTTATCAGAATAAGATCTACAACACCTACAAAGAGTAAAGGGGCATACACACTAGATGACTTTTATCAAAGATATGGATGATAACGATTTTGAACAATATATCATTCAAGTCATCTGGTGTGTATGCAGGACACCCAATTTTCTTGGGATCATATAGGACAAACAGAAAGTCCGACTTTCTGTGTCGAGAAATTCTCTTCACATATATCTTCAGAGCCCTTACGACATCCAAGGACTTTGATGTAATTGAGGAGTCAGTAGCGACTGGCACCACAATAGGTTGTTGATATGAAATGCTGACACAACCTTCGGAAAAAACTGCTGACGTGTCCAGAGCTCAGCTCTATCTTTGTGGAAGATCAAGTAAGGGCTTTTACAGGATAAAGCCCCCAGCTCGGACACACGTCTAGCAGAAGCTAAGGCCAACAACGTGACAGCCTTCCATGTAAGAAATTTGACCTCAACTTCCTGTAGAGGCTCAAACCAATTCGACTGGAGGAACTGCAACACCACGTTAAGGTCCCAAGGTGCCGTAGGCGGTACAAAGGGAGGTTGGATATGCAGAACACCCTTCAAAAAGGTCTGAACCTTAGGGAGGGCAGCCAATTGTTTCTGAAAGAAAATGGATAGGGCCGAAATCTGGACCTTCACAGATCCCAACCAACTGCTTGCAGGAAGAGGAGGAAACGTCCCAGTTGATACTCCACCGTAGGAAACTTCTTGGACTCACACCAAGAAACATATTTCTTCCAAATGCGATGGTAATGTGTAGACGTTACCCCTTTAGTAGCCTGTATGAGGGTAGGAATAACCTTCTTCGGAATGCCTTTCCGAGCAAGAATCAGGCGCTCAACTTCCATGCCGTCAAACGTTGCTGTGGTAAGTCTTGATAGGCGAACGGCCCCAGCTGCAGCAGGTCTTCCCGAAGAGGAAGAGGCCTCGGCTCTTCTTGCATTAGATTCAGAAGGTCCGCGTACCAAGCCCTTCTTGGCCAGTCTGGGGCAATGAGGATCGATCGAACCCTTGTTCTCCTTATGAGCTTCAGGATTCTTGGGATGAGTGGGAGTGGTAGAAACACGTACACTGACTGGAACACTCACGGAGACACCAGGGCGTCCACTGTCTGTGGGTCCCTCGACCTGGAACAATTACGCCGAAGCATCTTGTTGAGACGAGAGGCCTTCATGTCTATTTGGGATAAACCCCAAAGATCCGTTATTTCCTTGAACACCTCCGGATGGAGTCCCCACTCTCCTGGATGGAGATCGTGTCTGCTGAGGAAGTCTGCTTCCCAGTTGTCTACTCCCGGAATGAAGATGGCTGACAGCGATAACGCATGCTTTTCTGTCCAGAGGAGTATTCTCGTCACCTCTGACATCGCCGCTCTGCTCTTCGTTCTGCCTTGTCGGTTTATGTAAGCCACTGTTGTTACGTTGTCCGACTGCACTTGAATGGCCCGATTTCTCAGAAGAGGGGCCGCCTGATGACCGTTGTAGACGGCTCTTAGTTCTAGGATGTTGATGGGCAGGCCGGCTTCCAGGCTTGACCACCGTCCTTGGAAGGTTACTCCTTAAGTGGCTGCTCCCCAGCCCCGAAGGCTCGAATCCGTAGTTAGAAGGACCCAGTCCTGAATCCTGAACCTGCGTCCCTCCAGGAAGTGAGGCAATTGTAGCCAACAGAGGAGCGAAATCCTGGCCTTTGGCGGCAGACGAATTCTCTGGTGCATGTGGAGGTCAGATCCCGACCACTTGTCCAGGAGATCCAGTTGGAAGGTCCGAGCGTGGAACCTCCCGTACTTGAGAGCCTCGTAAGAGGCTACCATCTTTCCCAAAAGGCGAATGCATTGATGAACAGACACCCGGAGTGGCTTCAGGAGATCCTGGACCATAGCCGTGAATCTGGAGCAGTTGCGTTTGGAGAACAATGGACTGCAGCAGCTTCTCCTTGGACGATACCTTTATCAGCAGATTGTCCAGATATGGAATGATGTTCACATCCTACGTGCGGAGGAGAATCATCATTTAAACACACTCGGTGCAGTGGAGAGGCCGAATGGCAGGGCCTGGAACTGAAAATTACAGTCCAGCAATGTGAAGCGGAGATAAGCCTGATGCGGCAGCCAGATCGGAATGTGGAGGTACGCATCCTTGATATCCAGTAATACCAGGAATTCCCCTTCTTCCAGACCTAATATCACCGCCCTGAGAGACTCCATCTTGAACTTGAACTCCTTTAGAAAGGGGTTCAATGATTTTAGGTTCAGAATGGGCCTGACCGAACCATCGGGTTTCGGTACCATGAAAAGGTTCGAATAGTAGCCTTTGTTCAGCATGTGAGGCGGTACTGGCACAATGACCTGTGCCTCCACCAGCTTTTGGACAGCGTCTTGTAGTACAGTGCTGTCCTCCAACAGAGTTGGTAGGCCTGACTTGAAAAAGCGATGAGGGGGAAGACTTTGAAATTCCAGCCTGTATCCCTGAGACACAATACCTATCACCAAGGGATCCAGGCAGGACGATACCCAGACATGACTGAAGTGTCTGAGCCTCGCTCCCACTGGCCCCACCACCAGGACGCGCGGTCCACCATCATGCGGAGGACTTTGGCGTACCCGAAGCAGGCTTTTGTTCTTGGGAACCTGCAGCGGCAGCTTTCTTGGACTTAACCCGACCTCCCCTAAAGAAGGTATTAGATGTTCTGGCCTTTCCAGGCTTGTTAGGCCAAAAGGACTGCGTTGCGGATGAAGAGAAAGATTTCTTCGGAGCAGGTGCTGCTGAGTGAAGAAACAGAGACTTACCCACTGTAGCGGTAGATATCCACGCATCTAGAGCTTCCCCAAAGAGAGCCTGACCTGTATAGGGTAAGGACTCCACACTTCTTCTGGATTCCGCGTCGGCCGACCACTGGCGCAGCCACAGTCCCAGACGAGCTGAAACAGACATGGAAGAAATTCCCGCAGCCATGGAACCCAGGTCTTTCATGGATTCGACCATAAAACCTGCTGAATCATGTATGTTGCGTAAATACAATGCAACGTCATCCCTATCAATAGTATCCAAATCCTCAAGTAAGGTAGCCGACCACTTTACTATAGCCTTTGCAATCCATGCAGTAGCAATAGTGGGACGTAATATGGCCCCTGAAGCAGAATACATTGATTTAAGCGTGTTATCAATTTTCCTATCAGCCGGCTCCTTTAAGGCGGTAGATCCTGGAACAGGTAAAACCACCTTCTTTGAGAGTCTGGACACAGAGGCGTCAACAATCGGCGGGTTTTCCCATTTTTTCCTGTCCTCTTCAGGGAAAGGAAAAGCTACCAGAATCCTCTTAGGAATCTGAAACTTCATTTCAGGATTCACCCAGGCCTTTTCAAATATAGCATTTAGCTCTTTTGACGCAGGGAAGGTTAGCGAGGCTTTCTTGCTTTCAGTGAAGAAAGCCTCCTCAACCTGTTCAGGTAACATTTAACACATCCCTGATAGCATTAATCAACAACTGTACCCCCCTTGCAAGAGATGCGGACCTCCGCAATACATCCCCATCACCATCTGTAGTGTCAGAATCGGTATCCGTGTTGTCTTGTGTTACCTGCACAAGCGCACGTTTGTGGGGGAATATAGACCATCATTCCGAGTTGATCGCTCGCTGGCTGCTTTTAACAGCAGTGCAAACGCTAACCCGCCACCCCAGGGGAGTGTATCTTAGCTTAGCAGAAGTGCGAACGAAAGGATCGCAGCGCTGCTACAAAAAAAAATTGTGTAGTTTCAGAGTAGCAAGAGACTCCTAAGCTTGCGAACACTTCAGTCTGTTTAGTTCCTGTTTTGACGTCACAAACACACCCTGCGTTCCGCCAGCCACGCCTACGTTTCCCCATCCACTCCTGCGTTTTTATCTAGCACGCCTGCGTTTTTACACACACTCCCCGAAAACGGTCAGTTACCACCCAGAAAATAAGATTTTACTTACCGATAAATCTATTTCTCGTAGTCCGTAGTGGATGCTGGGACTCCGTCAGGACCATGGGGAATAGCGGCTCCGCAGGAGACAGGGCACAAAATTTAAAAGTTTGACCACTAGGTGGTGTGTACTGGCTCCTCCCCCTATGACCCTCCTCCAAGCCTCAGTTAGGATACTGTGCCCGGACGAGCGTACACAATAAGGAAGGATTTTGAATCCCGGGTAAGACTCATACCAGCCACACCAATCATACCGTACAACTTGTGATCTGAACCGAGTTAACAGTATGACAAACGTAGGAGCCTCTGAACAGGCGGCTCACAACAATAACAACCCGATTTTTTTGTAACAATAACTATGTACAAGTATTGCAGACAATCCGCACTTGGGATGGGCGCCCAGCATCCACTACGGACTACGAGAAATAGATTTATCGGTAAGTAAAATCTTATTTTCTCTGACGTCCTAGTGGATGCTGGGACTCCGTCAGGACCATGGGGATTATACCAAAGCTCCCAAACGGGCGGGAGAGTGCGGATGACTCTGCAGCACCGAATGAGAGAACTCCAGGTCCTCCTTAGCCAGGGTATCAAATTTGTAGAATTTTACAAACGTGTTCTCCACTGACCACGTAGCTGCTCGGCAGAGTTGTAATGCCGAGACCCCTCGGGCAGCCGCCCAAGATGAGCCCACCTTCCTTGTGGAATGGGCCTTGACAGATTTAGGCTGTGGTAGGCCTGCCACAGAATGTGCAAGTTGAATTGTGCTACAAATCCAACGAGCAATCGTCTGCTTAGAAGCAGGAGCACCCAGCTTGTTGGGTGCATACAGTATAAACAGCGAGTCAGATTTTCTGACTCCAGCCGTCCTTGAAATATATATTTTCAATGCTCTGACAACGTCCAGCAACTTGGAATCCTCCAAATCGCTAGTAGCCGCAGGCACCACAATAGGCTGGTTCAGGTGAAACGCTGAAACCACCTTAGGCAGAAAGTGAGGACGCGTCCGCAGTTCTGCCCTGTCCGAATGGAAAATCAGATATGGGCTTTTATACGATAAAGCCGCCAATTCTGACACTCTCCTGGCTGAAGCCAGGGCCAGTAGCATGGTTACTTTCCATGTAAGATATTTCAAATCCACCGATTTGAGTGGCTCAAACCAATGGGATTTGAGAAAATCCAAAACTACATTAAGATCCCATGGTGTCACTGGGGGCACAATCGGGGGCTGTATATGTAGTACTCCTTTTACAAAAAAGTCTGGACTTCAGGAACTGAAGCCAATTCTTTCTGGAAGAAAATCGACAGGGCCGAAATTTGAACCTTAATGGACCCTAATTTGAGGCCCATAGACAATCCTGTTTGCAGGAAATGTAGGAATCGACCCAGTTGAAATTCCTCCGTCGGGGCCTTCCTGGCCTCACACCACGCAACATATTTTCTCCAAATGCGGTGATAATGTTGTGCAGTCACCTCCTTCCTGGCTTTTACCAGGGTAGGGATGACCTCTTCCGGAATGCCTTTTTCCCTTAGGATTCGGCGTTCAACCGCCATGCCGTCAAACGCAGCCGCGGTAAGTCTTGAAATAGACACGGTCCCTGCTGAAGCAGGTCCCGTCTTAGAGGTAGAGGCCACGGATCTTCCGTGAGCATCTCCTGAAGTTCCGGGTACCAAGTTCTTCTTGGCCAATCCGGAGCCACGAGTATCGTTCTTACTCCCCTTTGCCGTATAATTCTCAGTACTTTTGGTATGAGAGGCAGAGGAGGAAACACATACACTGACTGGTACACCCATGGTGTTACCAGATCGTCAACAGCTATTGCCTGAGGGTCTCTTGACCTGGCGCAATACCTGTCCAGTTTTTTGTTGAGGCGGGACGCCATCATGTCCACCATTGGTCTTTCCCAATGGACCACAATCATGTGGAAGACTTCTGGATGAAGTCCCCACTCTCCCGGGTGCAGATCGTGTCTGCTGAGGAAGTCTGCTTCCCAGTTGTCCACTCCCGGGATGTTTACGTGGGCGACTGCCGTGATGTTGTCCGACTGAATCAACACCGGCTGACCCTGAAGCAGAGGTTTTGCCAGGCTTAGAGCATTGTAGATTGCTCTTAGCTCCAGTATATTTATGTGAAGAGACGTCTCCAGGCTTGACCACACGCCCTGGAAGTTTCTTCCCTGTGTGACCGCTCCCCAGCCTCTCAGGCTGGCATCCGTGGTCACTAGGACCCAGTTCTGTATGCCGACTCTGCGGCCCTCTAACAGATGAGCACTCTGCAACCACCATAGCAGAGACACTCTTGTCCTTGTGGACAATTTTATCCGCTGATGCATCTGCAGATGCGATCCGGACCATTTGTCCAGCAGATCCCACTGAAAAGTTCGTGCATGGAATCTGCCGAATGGAATCGCTTCGTAAGAAGCTACCATTTTTCCCAGGACTCTTGTGCATTGATGCACAGATACTTTTCCTGGTTTTAGGAGGTTCCTGACTAGATCGGATAACTCCCTGGCTTTCTCCTCCGGAAGAAATACCTTTTTCTGAACAGTGTCCAGAATCATCCCTAGGAACAACAGACGTGTCGTCGGGATCAGTTGGGATTTTGGAAAATTCAGAATCCACCCGTGTTGTTGGAGCACTACTTGGGTTAGTGCTACTCCGACCTCCAGTTGTTCTCTGGATCTTGCCCTTATCAGGAGATCGTCCAAGTAAGGGATAATTAAGACGCCTTCTCTTCGAAGAAGGATCATCATTTCGGCCATTACCTTGGTAAAGACCCGGGGTGCCGTGGACAATCCAAACGGCAGCGTCTGAAACTGATAATGACAGTTTTGGACCACGAACCTGAGGTACCCTTGGTGTGAAGGACAAATTGGAACATGAAGGTAAGCATCCTTGATGTCCAAGGACACCATAAAATCCCCTTCTTCCAGATTCGCTATCACTGCTCTGAGTGACTCCATCTTGAACTTGAATTTTTGTATGTACAGGTTCAGAGATTTTAGATTTAGAATCGGTCTTACCGAGCCGTCCGGCTTCGGTACCACAAATAGCGTGGAGTAATACCCCTGTCCCTGTTGTAGGAGGGGTACCTTGACTATCACCTGCTGAGAATACAGCTTGTGAATGGCCTCCAATACCGTCGCCCTGTCGGAGGGAGACGTTGGCAAAGCAGACTTTAGGAAACGGCGAGGAGGGGACTTCTCGAATTCCAACCTGTAACCCTGAGATACTACCTGCAGGATCCAGGGGTCCACCTGCGAGTGAGCCCACTGTGCGCTGAAATGTTTGAGGCGACCCCCCCACCGCCCCTGAGTCTGCTTGTAAGGTCCCAGCGTCATGCTGACGCCTTTGTAGAAGCCGGGGAGGGTTTCTGCTCCTGGGAAGGAGCTGCTTGTTGCAGTCTCTTACCCTTTCCTTTGCCTCGGGGCAAATAGGAATGTCCTTTTGCTCGTTTGTTCTTATAGGAACGAAAGGCCTGCGGCTTTTTCTGCTGGGAGGTGACCTGGGGTAAAAAGGTGGCTTTTCCGGCCGTTGCCGTGGCCACCAGATCCGATAGACCGACCCCAAATAATTCCTCCCCCTTATACGGCAATACTTCCATATGTCGTTTGGAATCCGCATCACCTGACCACTGGCGCGTCCATAAACTTCTTCTGGCAGATATGGACATCGCACTTACTCTTGATGCCAGAGTGCAAATATCTCTCTGTGCATCTCGCATATAAAGAAATGCATCCTTTAACTGCTCTATAGTCAGTAAAATACTGTCCCTATCCAGGGTATCAATATTTTCAGACAGTGACTCCGACCAAGCCACGCCAGCACTGCACATCCAGGCTGAGGCGATTGCTGGTCTCAGTATAACACCAGTATGTGTGTATATACTTTTTAATGTATTCTCCAGCCTCCTATCAGCTGGATCCTTGAGGGCGGCCGTATCAGGAGACGGTAACGCCACTTGCTTTGATAAGCGTGTGAGCGCCTTATCCACCCTAGGAGGTGTTTCCCAGCGCGCCCTAACCTCTGGCGGGAAAGGGTATAATGCCAATAACTTCTTTGAAATTAGCAGTTTTCTATCTGGGGTAACCCACGCTTCATCACACACTTCATTCAGTTCCTCTGATTCAGGAAAAACTATCGGTAGTTTTTTCACACCCCACATAATACCCCTTTTTGTGGTACTTGCAGTATCAGAGATATGCAAAGCCTCCTTCATTGCCGTGATCATATAACGTGTGGCCCTACTGGAAAATACGTTTGTTTCTTCACCGTCGACACTGAATTCAGTGTCAGTGTCTGGGTCTGTGTCGACCGACTGAGGTAAAGGGCGTTTTACAGCCCCTGACGGTGTCTGAGACGCCTGGACAGGTACTAACTGGTTTGCCGGCTGTCTCATGTCGTCAACCGACTTTTGTAGCGTGCTGACACTATCCCGTAATTCCATAAACAAAGCCATCCATTCTGATGTCGACTCCCTAGGGGGTGACATCACCATTACAGGCAATTGCTCCGCCTCCACGCCAACATCGTCCTCATACATGTCGACACACGTACCGACACACAGCAGACACACAGGGAATGCTCTGATAGAAGACAGGACCCCACTAGCCCTTTGGGGAGACAGAGGGAGAGTTTGCCAGCACACACCCAAGCGCTATAAATATATATAGGGACAACCTTAATAAGTGTGTTCCCTTTATAGCAGCTCAAATATTATAAATATCGCCAATAAGTGCCCCCCCTCTCTGTTTTTACCCTGTTTCTGTAGTGCAGTGCAGGGGAGAGTCCTGGGAGCCTTCCTCGCAGCGGAGCTGGGCAGGAAAATGGCGCTGTGTGCTGAGGAGAATAGGCCCCGCCCCCTTTTCGGCGGGCTTCTTCTCCCGGTTTTTTTGGAACCTGGCAGGGGTTAAATACATCCATATAGCCCCAGGGGCTATATGTGATATATTTTAGCCAGAATAGGTATATTACATTGCTGCCCAGGGCGCCCCCCCCAGCGCCCTGCACCCTCAGTGACCGCTGGTGTGAAGTGTGCGGAGAGCAATGGCGCACAGCTGCAGTGCTGTGCGCTACCTCATGAAGACTGAGACGTCTTCTGCCGCCGGTTTCTGGACCTCTTCTCTATTCGGCATCTGCAAGGGGGTCGGCGGCGCGGCTCCGGTGACCCATCCAGGCTGTACCTGTGATCGTCCCTCTGGAGCTAGTGTCCAGTAGCCTAAGAAGCCAATCCATCCTGCACGCAGGTGAGTTCACTTCTTCTCCCCTAAGTCCCTCGTTGCAGTGAGCCTGTTGCCAGCAGGACTCACTGAAAATAAAAAACCTAACAAACTTTTTCTAAGCAGCTCTTTAGGAGAGCCACCTAGATTGCACCCTGCTCGGACGGGCACAAAAACCTAACTGAGGCTTGGAGGAGGGTCATAGGGGGAGGAGCCAGTACACACCACCTAGTGGTCAAACTTTTAAATTTTGTGCCCTGTCTCCTGCGGAGCCGCTATTCCCCATGGTCCTGACGGAGTCCCAGCATCCACTAGGACGTCAGAGAAACACCCACTTCCTGTCAATCACTCTGCGGCCAGCAGTGCGACTGAAAAGAGTCGCTAGAGCTTGTGTAAAACTGCATCGGCTTTTGTGAAAGTACGTCGTGCGTGCGCACCATACGCCTGCGCAGAAGTGCTGATTTTTAGCCTGATCGCTGCGCAGCGAACAACGGCAGCTAGCGATCAACTCGGAATGAGGGCCATAGTGGGGTGACCCGAGGTACCAGTCAACGGCCATACAGCCATAGAGGACTGCAATACCTGGGTTGCAGACTCATTACTGGTAACCCTGTCAGATATCTGAGAAATCCAAGTCTTTATAGAGGAAAACCACTCTGGTTCCCTTGTTGGAATCTGTGCCAAACCAGTGCTAACCTGATTACATGGAATGTGATCATCCTGTTGCTGCTGGTGACCACCAAACACACCACACACACACAGGATGGGGTAAGACAGAGTCCCCCCCCCCCCCCAAGAATGGCAAGAGAGAGACAGAGATTCGGGCCAACCCACACCAGCGCTTAACACAAGAAGAAAACCCCTTATCAGCGCTGACTTGTGCTCCTTAATAGGACACACAGTCAAACAATCAGCCTCCCCTCCCTTCTACAACCCCCTGGTACCGTATTACAGTAAACTGGAGCTGCTGTGAAGGGACCAGGATCTTCCTTCAGCTATCAGCATGCAGGAAAATGGCGCTGGAACGCTGCAGGGTCCTCTCTGAGGAGAAGCTCCACCCCCTTCATGGCGCTGTCTTCCGCTCTTCTGAATTTGAAACTGGCCTGAGGATTTGTGCTGGCTGGGATCCCGGGAGCCCGACAGACTTGCTGACCAGAGTGAGGGGTAAGCGCTGGCCCAGGGCGCCCCTCACAGCGCTGCACAGTGTGCCTCTGGTACTGTCCAGTTGCCGCCATCTTCACACCGGCCCCCCGCTTGCTAGGGGGGGTCGGTGACTAACTCACCACTTGCTTTAGCTCTGTAAGGGGGCGGCGGCATGCTGCTGGGGTGAGCGGTTCCCCTGCGGCGGAGACCGATCAGCCCCTCTGGAGCTCAATGTCCAGTCAGCGGAGTCAGTGGCTCTGACCCCGCAGGGCGTACACTGCTCCCCCCCTTAGTCCCACGCTGCAGGGAGGCTGTTGCCAGCAGCCTCCCTGTAATATAACAAACTCTAAACTAAACTTTATTAGGAAAGCTCAGGAGAACTCCCCTAGCTGTGACCGGCTCCTCCGTGTACATTTTCTAAACTGAGTCTGGTAGGAGGGGAATGGAGGGAGGGAGGAGCCAGCCCACGCTATTAAACTCTTAAAGTGTCAATGGCTCCTGGTGGACCCATGTATACCCCATGGTACTAATGTGGACCCCAGCATCCTCTAGAACGTAAGAGAAATCATACGTTACAAACGCCACATAAATCATATAAAAACCCAGAGAGGTTGTTGTAGAAGTAGAAGTAATTTACAGTATCTGAGTTAAGGTAAATTACTTGTCATCAGCAGCAAAGGGGTTAAAGTAAGATGTTTTCTCTTTAACTTTTAATATATGTAATTATTACTGGTCGCTGTATTTTACATTTTCCTAATATGCTTTTAATACACACTTTTTACAGTGGACAATAGTTGTTATAATGACATTACACGGAAACATTAAGGGCTTGTTCACACCTATCCACTTTTGATGTTCTTTTCACACATTGATAACTCATTGAAAGTAGGACAATGAGACTAATAAGTGCCATTTTCACTGCTATGCTACTTTCTAGAGTCTAACATTTGGGTGTATTTCTTATTGGAAAGCTCTTAGACCATACTTGCCTACCCTCCCTCATTCTGCAGGAGACTCCCGGAAATAGCATCAATCTCCCTGACTCCCTGAATAGTCCGGCAATCTCCCTAATAATTGCACCTTAACCCCATTATACAGCTGTTACATTCTTGGGGGGAAAAATAAATCACAGATACATACATTCAAATGGGAACATCAGTGCCATTTCCCTGCATTGGTTATAAGACACAATGCTCCCTATAGCTATATGCATTTTAAATAAAGTTTCTTGTGGCCACTTTCAGTATATGGTACCTCTTGTAAAGCACAATACAAGAACAAATTCTGCTAAATATCAGCTTCTTTTCTTCAACAAGTAGATCTTACTAACTTTGGGGCTAATTTACATATGGATGTAAGTCATGTTTATGACACGCCTCTCAGATGTAGCAGTAAACGTCAGCGCTGATAGGTGTTACTTTCACAGTCTCCCTGAAATGCTTTTTCAAAAGTAGGCAAGTATGTCTTAGACTCTTGGGGGTCATTCCGAGTTGTTCGCTCGCAAGCTGCTTTTAGCAGCTTTGCACACGCTAAGCCGCCGCCTACTGGGAGTGAATCTTAGCTTCTTAAAATTGCGAACGAAAGATTTGCAATTTTGTGATAAGACATCTCTGTGCAGTTTCTGAGTAACTCGAGACTTACTCGGCATCTGCGATCAGTTCAGTGCTTGTCGTTCCTGGTTTGACGTCACAAACACACCCAGCGTTCGGCCAGACACTCCTCCGTTTCTCCAGCCACTCCCGCGTTTTTTCACACACACCCATAAAACGGCCAGTTTCCGCCCAGAAACACCCACTTCCTGTCAATCACATTACGATCACCAGAACGAGGAAAAAACCGTGAGTAAAATTCCTAACTGCATAGCAAATTTACTTGGCGCAGTCGCAGTGCGGACATTGCGCATACGCACTAAGCGGAAAATCGCTGCGATGCGAAGAAATTTACAGAGCGAACAACTCGGAATGACCCCCCCCTTGTCTAGTCTCCCGAAAAATAGCTGTGAGACTGGTAGGATCAATGCTAAATTGTGCTTATGTTTTAACGTGGCCACGCAAGTACAGATGTATGAGGACACAGTTGTATATAGTGCTGCTTATGGACAAGTGCTTCAACAATCTCTGCAAATGCTACACTAACAGAATGCACTAAATGGAGGGGACTCAATTGTTTTACGCACTGGCAGCCACTAGATGGCGTCTGATGGAGCAATTCAATTGTTGCTCCACTTGGGTGTAATCAGCCGTGGGGAGGCACATTTTAGCTTGCAGCCCCCTGTGCTGGCGAGCTGAAATTAGCATAAAGTGACCCTTTTGGGTGCCCAAGTGGTACATTTCACGTCGCGCCCAGCAATTTGGTCGGGTTTAGCGTGAGAAAAACAAACAACTGAATTGCACCCCACGATCTTTCACCACGTTAAATGGGAGATCGGGTGCGCAGCGGATGTGTAAAACAACTGAATTCCCCCCACTATGGGGGTCATTCCGAGTTGATCGTAGCTGTGCTAAATTTAGCACAGCTACGATCGTTAACTCAGATATGCGGGGGACGCCCAGCACAGGGCTAGTCCGCTCCGCATGTCAGTGCCGGCCCCCCTGCACAAATACTAAAGCATCGCACAGAGGCGATGCCTTTGTATGTGAGGAGTAACTCCCGGCCAGCGCAGCTCCTGCGGCTGGCCAGGAGTTACTCGCCGCTCCCGCTGGCCGCAGCGGCTGCGTGACGTGTCACGCAGCCGCCGCGGCCCGCACCCCCAACGGTCCAGCCACGCCTGCGTTGACCGGACCGCTCCTCCTAAACGGCGGCTTAACGCCGCCGTTCAGACCCCTCCCGCCTAGCGACCGCCTCTGTCTCAGAGTCGATCGCTAGGTAACGAAAGCTGCCATGCACCAGCGCAGTTCCGACCCGATCGCTGTGCTGCGACAAACTGCAGCGAGCGATCGGGTCGGAATGATCCCCTATGTCCACTCTAGAATATTGAATGTTATTTTAAAAATGGAAAAAATGTTGACATACATGTACACATAGTGAAAATGTTGACATACATGTACACATAGTGAAAATGTTGACATCAGTGTTAGGGTTAAGGGTACGGGTTAGATGTCAACATTGTGAACATGTCTACATGTTACAAGTCTAAATAGGACATGTTGGCATACCGTACGTCAATACTTTAAATGCCGACATAACATATTTCCCAAACTAACAGTTCTCTAAAAATACAAACATGTCATTCATTCCGTTTGCGGCTCCAGCACACTAACAGTAATGTGTCTTATTTCCCCTGTAGGTATCAAGGACGTGGATGATGAATGTAGGGTTTTTGCAGGAGAAATGACAATGGGGGAGACGTATGAAGTCTTCTAAAGTGTGGAGACGTTGCCCATAGCAACCAACCAACTTCTCTCTCTCATAATATAGAACGTATTTAATAAATGCTAATTAGAATAAGCTTGGTTGCTAGGGGCAACTTCTCCCCTTGTTCACTTCACCACTCTTTAGGAGGCTTGAGACACCTTTCCCAATATCTGAGAGCCGTCCAGTTCTTGTAGTACGTAACCATATTCATGCCAAGAAATTGTGACTGACTGTCCAATGAATGATAGAGCGGATTAATTATTAGTCATGGGGGGGTTAGGTAAAGAGGCAGTAATATCCAATACAAAGATAAACAGAAGAGAGCAAATCCTTGCCAGGCCACACCTGAGACAAGCAATACATAAGCAGAATGACAAAGAAATACATTAGTCAAACTGACCACAGACTGCGGGGGTGACCTGGAGCCAACAACTCAGCAAGAAAGCCTTGTTATTTGTACAATGCACCGGGTAAGACGTAACCATGGTATAAAATAAAAAGGCAAAAATTAAATCTTTCACCAGTAACATCCCCACAGCCTACGGTAGTAAGAGATACTGACCAATTATTGCACAGAAAGGATATTTTAATAGCCGCACGTTACCCAGCATTTTACAGAGAATATTTAGCCATTCACATCAGTTCCTGCCCCAGTGGAGCTTACAATCTATGGGGCAGATGCAGGGTTGGATTGGCAATAGGGATCACCAGAAAGATTCCTGGTAGGCCGACGTGTCTGCGGAGCCTGTTTTATGTGCTGTCATGTGGCCCCACCCCCACATGACGTCAGTCCACTGACATGGCTACGAGGCACGTTATATCTCTTGTGCTGCCCACGTTGGGCCACTTCTACAAACTTTTACAGGGTCACTTTTAGTTCTCAATCTGCCCCTATTCTGCAGCAAAAGACGCAAGGGAGGCCACATTTGCGTACAATCAGGCCCTATGAGGAGGGATCCCGCCCCCTCAACAGACCCCACCCCCTCATTAGGGCTGCTTCCATAAATTTCCCGGGCTGATTTTCCATCCCAATCCGCCACTGGGCAGATGTATTAATCCTGGAGAAGGGATAAAGAAGTGATAAAGCAGTGATAAGTGGAAGGTGATAACACATCAGCCAATCATTATGAATTTGAAATATGACAGTTTGGAGCTGATTGGCTGGTGCGTTATCACGTTGCACTTATCACTGTTTTATCACTTCTTTATCCCTTCTCCAGGGTTAATACATCTGCCCCATATTTCCAATCACATGGACACATACACACAAGGCTATTTTTTTTTTTTGTCAGAAGCCAATTAACCGGCATGAATGGATGAAGTGATCAAATAATGACTAATCTCAAGGCCTCCGCCTAATGTGTAAGCACAGTAAGTATTTCAAGGAACCACTAGATCAGGCATGTCCAAACTGTGGCCCTCCAGCTGTTGTGAAACTACATATCCCAGCATGCCCTGACACAGTTTTGCTGTCAGAGAATGCTAATGCTGTGTCAGGGCATGCTGGGATGTGTAGTTTCTCAACAGCTGGAGGGCCCCAGTTTGGACATGCCTGCTCTAGATTATAACTGTACAAAATTTATAATCATGAGCAAAATCATTTTTGGATGATTTTGTACATGACCCCTGCAGCTTCGATTAAAGACTAGGCCAGACAACATAATGCCATTGTGTAATGGCCAGTTGGGGAGGTTTGAAAGAGGTATTTTGGGCAGGGGAACAGAGAGGTGGTGGTGGTTGGGGATTCAGTATCTGTGTCTTTCTAGTGGCCTGGGATTGCTGGGGAGAGCTATATTCACGCCCGTGGCCCATGTGTGGGGTAGGTACTATAAGGATCCATAGGTCTGGCCTTGTAAATCCTAGAACCAATCTTAACAGAAGTGGTAAATAATCTTTCATGCATCTTTAAATGATAGAATTGGTTAAATACATAAAGGTGGATATAACTAGCATTAGTCATGATTTGAAGAAAACATAATGAGACACCTGGGGTTAAATGAAATGTCAGTGGCTTGGAACAATTGTGCCCCCAAAGCTACACAGATGTACAAGAAGTAACTACAGCTCGTTAGTTATTGGCAACCCCACACGGGCAGAATAATATCTGCGTCACTGGTTTACCTGAAACATTCATGGGGCATTAATCACACTTTGTTTATTGAATAAAATTCGGCAGAGAGAACTCTACAGCTAGTTCATCAGCAGAAGGGGCCCATGGGAGGCCTACAAACGAGACCGGTATGAAAAGCCAGCAGCCGGGATCCCGGGCGTCAGCATACCGACAGCGTGATCCAGCGCTGGACACTCAGAGGGAGAAAAGCCTGTGTTGACGGGATTCTGGCGTCGGTATTTCACAGTTAGTTGGGATTCCGACATCGGCATTGTAACGTCCGGGATCCCCACTAGCGGTATTGGAACCGCTTCCCCTAAAACACCACCACTAGGGCTTCACCTGGTATTAATCATGGCCAAAGGAAAGAGCAGTACTCTATGAGGTAAATTTACTAAAGCTTCTAAAACCGAGAATTGGTGATGTTGCCCATAGCAACCAATCAGATGCTGTCTATCATTGCTCTATTGCCTTTTAGAAAATGATAGACAGGATCTGATTGGTTGCTATGGGCAACATCACCAATTATCCGTTTTAGAAGCTTTAGTAAATATACCCCTTAGAGAGTCACGCTGTCTACATATAGTGAGATCTAACTAAGTTAAACTATTACTTTTATTACTATGTTTAATTCAAATGAAAATAAAGCAGTATTAAGCATAAACAAGATGAACAAGACCACATGAGCAAGAAAATGACAGAGAAATCCAAGATGTCCTTACGGATATGTCTGATTAGATCACTACTAATTTTATGAATACTATATTATTTAGATTATTTAAGAGAGCAAGGCGTGTACTCAGAAATGGGCGGATATTGCCCTGTAGAAGGAGATAAAAAAGCAGTGTGGGAATTAGTAAAAAATAAATAAATCACCATTTAATACTATGAAGTGAAGCGAATGTATATTCTAAGGCAAAATATCAGTGGTAATTGTGGTTCACCATGACTGAAACCACATTGGTGTTGTTTGCAGCGCAGGGCTGTATATTTCATGGGACCGCTAATGGGAGTGCCGCAAGTAGAAGAGGTTAGGAAGACAGTACCTCAATAACATATTCCCATGGTGATTGTTAGGGATGGCCATAGGTGTGTTCGTCATGGATGGTTGTCATAGATGGCAAAACTGTGAGTGACCATCAATGGTCACCAACTATGCTATGGTAGACCATCCATGGTTTCACTCATTGATGGTCATCCCTGTTATTTCAGTGAATGACCCACAGACCAATCGCAGCCCAGGGGCGGGGCTTCACATGTGTTGGGGGTGGAGCTATGCTCAGAGTCTCTGCACCTTGCAATTATATTTGTTTATGCTGTGCCATCGATGGAGGGAAATCATCTAGTTTTCTCCCATCGATGGCAAAAGCATTCAACAGCAACCATAAACCATTGATGATAATGAATCATCGGTGGTCAATGGCCATCCTTAGTGATTGTGGCTCATGGTGTGGGGGACGGTATCCAGTCTACAGATCTACACTAAAGGTCTACTGTCAGTAGGTCGACCGCTAATGGTCGAAATGCATTAGGTCAACAGGGTCAAAAGGTCGACAGTCAACAGATCGACAGGGTCAAAAGTCGATAGGGTCCAAAAAAAAAAATCGACACTTTTTTTAGGGGTTTTTATATTTTTACAACTTTTGCTGCACTTAATATCCATGTCACAAACTATTACCTTTAGTAACCTTGTGGCGAGTGAAGTGGAGCGGACCAAACCACCGAGCCCGAAGCGAGGGGACGCATTTCATCAAATTGACTATCCATGCCACAAACTATCACCATTAGTAACCTTGAGGTGAACGAAGCGACCCCGTGAGAGGACGCATTTCAACAAATTGGGGTCAAAAAATTTTTACAAACACAAAATAACACCCAATATCGACCTTTTGACCCTGTCAACCTTTTACTGTCGACCTAACGACTGTTTATCTTTTTAATGTCTATCTTCTGTATAACAACCGTGGGGAAAATCTTATGTGTGCACTAAGGTACCCCCAGGGGGACAGGATGCGGGTTTGGCCGATGCTTGTTCAAAAAAGATCATATTTCTGGGCAGAATCCTTAATTACAGAAGAGATACAGATACAGGTTGAGTATCCCTTATCCAAAATGCTTGGGACCAGAAGTATTTTGGATATTGGATTTTTCCGTAGTTTGGAATAATTGCATCCCATAATGAGATATCATGGAGATGGGACCCAAGTCTAAGCACAGAATGCATTTATGTTGCATATACACCTTATACACACAGCCTGAAGGTCATTTAATACAATATTTTTAATAACTTTGTGTATTAAACAAAGTTTGTGTACATTGAGCCATCAGAAAATAAGAATTTACTCACCGGTAATTCTATTTCTCGTAGTCCGTAGTGGATGCTGGGGACTCCGTCAGGACCATGGGGATTAGCGGCTCCGCAGGAGACAGGGCACAAAATTTAAAAGTTTGACCACTAGGTGGTGTGTACTGGCTCCTCCCCCTATGACCCTCCTCCAAGCCTCAGTTAGGATACTGTGCCCGGACGAGCGTACACAATAAGGAAGGATTTTGAATCCCGGGTAAGACTCATACCAGCCACACCAATCACACCGTACAACTTGTGATCTGAACCCAGTTAACAGTATGATAACGTAGGAGCCTCTGAAAAGATGGCTCACAACAATAAACAACCCGATTTTTTTGTAACAATAACTATGTACAAGTATTGCAGACAATCCGCACTTGGGATGGGCGCCCAGCATCCACTACGGACTACGAGAAATAGAATTACCGGTGAGTAAATTCTTATTTTCTCTGACGTCCTAGTGGATGCTGGGGACTCCGTCAGGACCATGGGGATTATACCAAAGCTCCCAAACGGGCGGGAGAGTGCGGATGACTCTGCAGCACCGAATGAGAGAACTCCAGGTCCTCCTTAGCCAGGGTATCAAATTTGTAGAATTTTACAAACGTGTTCTCCCCTGACCACATAGCTGCTCGGCAGAGTTGTAATGCCGAGACCCCTCGGGCAGCCGCCCAAGATGAGCCCACCTTCCTTGTGGAATGGGCATTGACAGATTTAGGCTGTGGCAGGCCTGCCACAGAATGTGCCAGTTGAATTGTGCTACAAATCCAACGAGCAATCGTCTGCTTAGAAGCAGGAGCACCCAGCTTGTTGGGTGCATACAGTATAAACAGCGAGTCAGATTTTCTGACTCCAGCCGTCATTGAAATATATATTTTCAATGCTCTGACAACGTCCAGCAACTTGGAATCCTCCAAATCGCTAGTAGCCGCAGGCACCACAATAGGCTGGTTCAGGTGAAACGCTGATACCACCTTAGGTAGAAAATGAGGACGCGTCCTCAATTCTGCCCTGTCCGAATGGAAAATCAGATATGGGCTTTTATACGATAAAGCCGCCAATTCCGACACTCTCCTGGCTGAAGCCAGGGCCAGTAGCATGGTTACTTTCCATGTAAGATATTTCAAATCTACAGATTTGAGTGGCTCAAACCAATGGGATTTGAGAAAATCCAAAACTACATTGAGATCCCACGGTGCCACTGGGGGCACAACCGGGGGCTGTATATGTAGTACTCCTTTTACAAAAGTCTGGACTTCAGGAACTGAAGCCAATTCTTTCTGGAAGAAAATCGACAGGGCCGAAATTTGAACCTTAATGGACCCTAATTTGAGGCCCATAGGTAATCCTGTTTGCAGGAAATGTAGGAATCGACCCAGTTGAAATTCCTCTGTCGGGGCCTTCCTGGCCTCACACCATGCAACATATTTTCTCCAAATGCGGTGATAATGTTGTGCAGTCACCTCCTTCCTGGCTTTGACCAGGGTAGGGATGACCTCTTCCGGAATGCCTTTTTCCCTTAGGATCCGGCGTTCAACCGCCATGCCGTCAAACGCAGCCGCGGTAAGTCTTGGAATAGACACGGTCTCTGCTGAAGCAGATCCCTTCTTAGAGGTAGAGGCCACGGATCTTCCGTGAGCATCTCCTGAAGTTCCGGGTACCAAGTCCTTCTTGGCCAGTCCGGAGCCACTAGTATCGTTCTTACTCCCCTTTGCCGTATAATTCTCAGTACCTTGGGTATGAGAGGCAGAGGAGGGAACACATACACTGACTGGTACACCCATGGTGTTACCAGAGCGTCCACAGCTATTGCCTGAGGGTCTCTTGACCTGGCGCAATACCTGTCCAGTTTTTTGTTGAGGCGGGACGCCATCATGTCCACCATTGGTCTTTCCCAATGGACTACAATCATGTGGTGAACACTGCTGACAGTGCTATCACATGATTTTCCGCCCAGCGAAGAATCCTTGCAGCTTCTGCCATTGCCCTCCTGCTTCTTATGCCGCCCTGTCTGTTTACGTGGGCGACTGCCGTGATGTTGTCCGACTGGATCAACACCGGCTGACCCTGAAGCAGAGGTTTTGCCAGGCTTAGAGCATTGTAGATTGCTCTTAGTTCCAGTATATTTATGTGAAGAGACGTTTCCAGGCTTGACCACACGCCCTGGAAGTTTCTTCCTTGTGTGACCGCTCCCCAGCCTCTCAGGCTGGCATCCGTGGTCACTAGTCCTTGTCGACAATTTTATCCGCTGATGCATCTGCAGATGCGATCCGGACCATTTGTCTAGCAGATCCCACTGAAAAATTTGTGCATGGAATCTGCCGAATGGAATCGCTTCGTAAGAAGCCACCATTTTTCCCAGGACTCTTGTGCATTGATGCACAGACACTGTCCCTGGTTTTAGGAGGTTCTTGACGAGTTCGGATAACTCCCTGGCTTTCTCCTCCGGAAGAAATACCTTTTTCTGAACAGTGTCCAGAATCATCCCTAGGAACAGCAGACGTGTCGTCGGGATCAGTTGGGATTTTGGAAAATTCAGAATCCACCCGTGCTGTTGGAGCACTACTTGAGTTAGTGCTACTCCGACCTCCAGCTGTTCTCTGGATCTTGCCCTTATCAGGAGATCGTCCAAGTAAGGGATAATTAATACGCCTTCTCTTCGAAGAAGGATCATCATTTCGGCCATTACCTTGGTAAAGACCCTGGGTGCCGTGGACAATCCAAACGGCAGCGTCTGAAACTGATAATGACAGTTTTGTACCACGAATCTGAGGTACCCTTGGTGTGAAGGGCAAATTGGGACATGAAGGTAAGCATCCTTGATGTCCAAGGACACCATAAAATCCCCTTCTTCCAGATTCGCTATCACTGCTCTGAGTGACTCCATCTTGAACTTGAATCTTTGTATGTACAGGTTCAGAGATTTCAGATTTAGAATAGGTCTTACCGAGCCGTCCGGCTTCGGTACCACAAATAGCGTGGAGTAATACCCCTTTCCCTGTTGTAGAAGGGGTACCTTGATTATCACCTGCTGAGAATACAGCTTGGGAATGGCTTCCAATACCGTCGCCCTGTCTGAGGGAGACGTTGGCAAAGCAGATTTTAGGAACCGGCGAGGGGGAGACTTCTCGAATTCCAACCTGTAACCCTGAGATACTACCTGCAGGATCCAGGGGTCCACCTGCGAGTGAGCCCACTGTGCGCTGAAATTCTTGAGGCGACCCCCCACCGCCCCTGAGTCCGCTTGTAAGGTCCCAGCGTCATGCTGAGGCCTTTGCAGAAGCCGGGGAGGACTTCTGCTCCTGGGAAGGGGCTGCTTGCTGCAGTCTCTTACCCTTTCCTTTGCCTCGGGGCAAATATGAATGTCCTTTTGCTCGCTTGTTCTTATAGGAACGAAAGGACTGCGGCTGAAAAGACTGCGTCTTTTTCTGCTGGGAGGGGACTTGAGGTAAAAAGGTGGACTTCCCGGCTGTTGCCGTGGCTACCAAATCCGATAGACCGACCCCAAATAATTCCTCCCCTTTATACGGCAATACTTCCATATGCCGTTTGGAATCCGCATCGCCTGACCACTGTCGTGTCCATAGACTTCTTCTGGCAGATATGGACATCGCACTTACTCTTGATGCCAGAGTGCAGATATCCCTCTGTGCATCTCGCATATAAAGGAATGCATCCTTTAATTGCTCTATAGTCAATAAAATACTGTCCCTATCCAGGGTATCAATATTTTCAGTCAGGGAATCCGACCAAGCCACCCCAGCACTGCACATCCAGGCTGAGGCGATTGCTGGTCGCAGTATAACACCAGTATGTGTGTATATACTTTTTAGAGTATTTTCCAGCCTCCTATCAGCTGGATCCTTGAGGGCGGCCGTATCAGGAGACGGTAACGCCACTTGTTTGGATAAACGTGTGAGCGCCTTGTCCACCCTTGGGGGTGTTTCCCAGCGCGCCCTAACCTCTGGCGGGAAAGGGTATAACGCCAATAACTTCTTTGAAATTAGCAGTTTTTTATCAGGGGTAACCCACGCTTCATCACACACGTCATTCAATTCCTCTGATTCAGGAAAAACTACAGGTAGTTTTTTCAGACCCCACATAATACCCCTTTTTGTGGTACTTGCAGTATCAGAGATATGCAAAGCCTCCTTCATTGCCGTGATCATATAACGTGTGGCCCTACTGGAAAATACGTTCGTTTCTTCACCGTCGACACTAGATTCGGTGTCCGTGTCTGGGTCTGTGTCGACCGACTGAGGCAAAGGGCGTTTTACAGCCCCTGACGGTGTTTGAGACGCCTGTACAGGTACTAACTGGTTTGCCGGTCGTCTCAGGTCGTCAACCGACTTTTGCAGCGTGCTGACATTATCACGTAATTCCATAAACAAAGCCATCCATTCCGGTGTCGACTCCCTAGGGGGTGACATCACCATTATCGGCAATTGCTCCGCCTCCACACCAACATCGTCCTCATACATGTCGACACACACGTACCGACACACAGCAGACACACAGGGAATGCTCTGATAGAAGACAGGACCCCACTAGCCCTTTGGGGAGACAGAGGGAGAGTTTGCCAGCACACACCAAAGCGCTATAATTATATAGGAACAACCTTATATAAGTGTTGTTTCCTTATAGCTGCTTAAATATATATAATATCGCCAAAAAATGCCCCCCCCTCTCTGTTTTTTACCCTGTTTCTGTAGTGCAGTGCAGGGGAGAGCCTGGGAGCCTTCCTAGCAGCGGAGCTGTGTAGGAAAATGGCGCTGTGTGCTGAGGAGATAAGCCCCGCCCCCTATTCCGGCGGGCTCTTCTCCCGGTTTTTCTGAGACCTGGCAGGGGTGAAATACATCCATATAGCCTCATGGACTATATGTGATGTATTCTTTTTAGCCAGAAAGGTATTAACATTGCTGCCCAGGGCGCCCCCCCCAGCGCCCTGCACCCTCAGTGACCGCCGGTGTGAAGTGTGCCTGAGCGCAATGGCGCACAGCTGCAGTGCTGTGCGCTACCTCATGAAGACTGAAAAGCCTTCAGCCGCCGGTTTCTGGACCTCTTCTTACTTCGGCATCTGCAAGGGGGTCGGCGGCGCGGCTCCGGTGACCCATCCAGGCTGTACCTGTGATCGTCCCTCTGGAGCTAGTGTCCAGTAGCCTAAGAAGCAAATCCATCCTGCACGCAGGTGAGTTCACTTCTTCTCCCCTAGGTCCCTCGTTGCAGTGAGCCTGTTACCAGCAGGACTCACTGAAAATAATAAAACTATCAAAACTTTTACTCTAAGCAGCTCTTTATGAGAGCCACCTAGATTGCACCCTGCTCGGACGGGCACAAAAACCTAACTGAGGCTTGGAGGAGGGTCATAGGGGGAGGAGCCAGTACACACCACCTAGTGGTCAAACTTTTAAATTTTGTGCCCTGTCTCCTGCGGAGCCGCTAATCCCCATGGTCCTGACGGAGTCCCCAGCATCCACTAGGACGTCAGAGAAACAAAGGTTTCACTATCTCACTCACTCAAAAAATTCCGTATTTCGGAATATTTGGATATGGGATACTCAACCTGTACAGCAATACAAGCCAATATAAAGCAAGAGCTCCAACATAAAAAATCTAAAATATATCCAACTTATCTTTGGGTAAAAGCATGAATCCAGCAAAACTGTGGATCCTTTCTAATGCGGGAACAAAATTCTGAGCTCATCAGGCATATTATAGTAGGTGTGCAGAGTTCTCCCGTCTGTAATAGGGTGGTGGCAGTAGTACACTGCAGTACTAATGTCATGTACGAGTGTGGTATGGCTGACCGATGGTCTCCTGACCGCCGGTCAGCATACCGACGCCGGGATCCCGGCGGGGAGGGGCGAGTGCAGCAAGCCCCTTGCGGGCTCAGTGGCGAGCTGCGGTTGCCATGGGTTCTATTCCCACTCTATGGGTGTCGTGGACATCCACGAGTGGAAATAGTCCCTGTTGGTCGGCATGCCGACTGTCGGAATAGTGAGGGGGCGGGATTTGGGGGGAGGTCATGTGACCGTCAGTCTGCTGACCTCTTGTCACATGAATACCACCTGTCATGTACGGTTACCATTATGCTGGTGCTTTGAAGTTTTATAACATGTATGGCCGGGACAGGAGGTGTATTTCCACTTGATGACGGACTACTTATAATGCTGCTTAGTGGTATAGGCTGCCAACAGTTGCTGTTTCTGCACTTGCTGTCACTCTGTGCAATCTGTTGTATACACTGTTTACCTTTAAGCTGTTGGAGCGGAGGATTCCTATGCTGATTTATAAGCAGGGAGGAGTTGTCTAGTGGTGCTGTTCTGATAAACACTGGAATGTGTGAAGCACAGAGGGAGTGCTGAGTGATTATTCTCTATGCCTGTGCTCTCACACCCTTATAATGGGTGGACTCAGTAAGGTTGGGATGGTTCTACCATTATACATCTTTAAGTTATGTTTCCATTTTGTTAATGAAACACTTTATTTTGATGCATTGGATTTAGAAAACACTCCATCCGACGCTTGGCGTTGGACTTGGTGATGTGAGGCCTGCATGCAGCTGCTCGGCCATGGAAACCCATTCCATTAATCTCTTACTGCACAGTTTCCGTGCTTACATTAATGACAGTGGAAGTTTGGAACTCTTCAGCTATGGGATCAGCACAGAGCGTTGGCGACGTTTACACACCATGCACCTTAGCAGTCGTTGACCCTGCTCTGTGATTTTACGTGGTCGTCCGCTTTGTAGCAGAGTTTCTGTTGTTCCTAAATGTTTCCACTTTCTAATATCACTTACAGTTAACCGTGGAATATCCAGCAGGGATGAAATGCGCCCTACACGCTTGTCCGATGTGTGCGGGCGATATGAACAATCTTGTTCAGTAATGAACGAGAAATCATTCATATCCCTCAGTGTGTATCCACCGACGATGAACGATGTGTGGCCCCGCGGTCGTTCATCAATAGAAAAAAATGTATGTATGTATATCCCAACGCGCTGTAATAAGGCAGCTGGGAAAGGGGTTGTCAATCCCAATCGTATATATTTCATTTAGACAAACAACTCAAGTGCTGGTTTATACTACCTTTTTTTTTTATACCACGGTCGTTCATTGTTGGTTCTCCGTCATTCTGCAATGCAAGTCAATTTGGACGATGATCAATCATTATTCAGATCGATCATCGGCAAAATTTAATGCATTGGCAAGTGTGTAGGGCGCTTTACTGCAAAGGTGGCATCCTATCACACTACCATGCCTGAAATCACAAATGTCTGCAAATGGAGTCAGCATGGCTAGGTGCTTGATTTAATACACCTGTGGCAACGGGTCTGATTGACACACCTGAATTCAATAATTAACAGGTGTGGCCAAATACTTTTGTCCATATAGTGTGTGTATATATATATATATATATATATATATATATATATATATATATATATATATATATATATATATATATATATATATATATATATATATATATATATATATATATATATATATAATAAGAATTTACTCACCGGTAATTCTATTTCTCGTAGTCCGTAGTGGATGCTGGGAACTCCGTAAGGACCATGGGGAATAGCGGGCTCCGAAGGAGGCTGGGCACTCTAGAAAGATCTTAGACTACCTGGTGTGCACTGGCTCCTCCCACTATGACCCTCCTCCAAGCCTCAGTTAGGTACTGTGCCCGGACGAGCGTACACAATAAGGAAGGATATTGAATCCCGGGTAAGACTCATACCAGCCACACCAATCACACCGTACAACTCGTGATATGAAACACAGTTAACAGTATGAAACAATAGAGCCTCTCAACAGATGGCTCAACAATAACCCGATTTAGTTAACAATAACTATGTACAAGTAATGCAGATAAACCGCACTTGGGATGGGCGCCCAGCATCCACTACGGACTACGAGAAATAGAATTACCGGTGAGTAAATTCTTATTTTCTCTAACGTCCTAGTGGATGCTGGGAACTCCGTAAGGACCATGGGGATTATACCAAAGCTCCCAAACGGGCGGGAGAGTGCGGATGACTCTGCAGCACCGAATGAGAGAACTCCAGGTCCTCCTCAGCCAGGGTATCAAATTTGTAGAATTTTGCAAACGTGTTTGCCCCTGACCAAGTAGCTGCTCGGCAAAGTTGTAAAGCCGAGACCCCTCGGGCAGCCGCCCAAGATGAGCCCACCTTCCTTGTGGAATGGGCATTGACAGATTTTGGCTGTGGCAGGCCTGCCACAGTATGTGCAAGCTGAATTGTACTACAAATCCAACGAGCAATAGTCTGCTTAGAAGCAGGAGCACCCAGCTTGTTGGGTGCATACAGGATAAACAGCGAGTCAGATTTTCTGACTCCAGCCGTCCTGGAAACATATATTTTCAGGGCCCTGACAACGTCTAGCAACTTGGAGTCCTCCAAATCCTTAGTAGCCGCAGGCACCACAATAGGCTGGTTCAGGTGAAACGCTGACACCACCTTAGGGAGAAACTGGGGACGAGTCCTCAATTCTGCCCTATCCATATGGAAAATCAAATAAGGGCTTTTACAAGACAAAGCCGCCAATTCTGATACTCGCCTGGCAGAAGCCAAGGCAAATAACATAACCACCTTCCATGTGAGATATTTCAGATCCACGGTTTTTAGTGGTTCAAACCAAAGTGATTTTAAGAAAACTCAACACCACGTTGAGATCCCAAGGTGCCACAGGAGGCACAAACGGGGGCTGACTATGCAGCACTCCTTTTATAAATGTCTGAACTTCAGGTACTGAAGCTAGTTCTTTTTTGAAAGAAAATCGACAGAGCCGAGATCTGTACCTTAATGGAACCCAATTTAAGGCCCATAGTCACTCCTGCTTGCAGGAAATGCAGAAATCGACCTAGTTGAAATTCCTCTGTTGGGGCCCTTTCGGCCTCACACCATGCAACATATTTTCGCCATATGCGGTGATAATGAGTTGCTGTAACCTCTTTCCTGGCTTTAGTAAGCGTAGGAATTACTTCCTCCGGAATACCCTTTTCCTTCAGGATCCGGCGTTCAACCGCCATGCCGTCAAACGCAGCCGCGGTAAGTCTTGGAACAGACAGGGCCCCTGCTGCCGCAGGTCCTGACTGAGTGGCAGAGGCCATTGGTCCTCTGATATAAATTCTTGAAGTTCTGGGTACCAAGCTCTTCTTGGCCATCCACGAGTATCGTTCTTACTCCTCGCCTTCTTATTATTCTCAGTACCTTTGGTATGAGAGGCAGAGGGGAGAACACCTAAACCGACTGGTACACCCACGGTGTTACCAGAGCGTCCATAGCTATCGCCTGAGGGTCCCTTGACCTGGAGCAATATCTTTTATAGCTTTTTGTTAAGGCGGGACGCCATCATGTCCACCTGTGGCCTTTCCCAATGGTGTACAATCCTATTGGAAGACTTCTGGAGGAAGTCCCCATTCTCCCGGGTGGAGGTCGTGTCTGTTGAGAAGATTTGCTTCCCAGTTGTCCACTCCGGGAATGAACACTGCTGACAGTGCTAACACATGATTTTCCGCCTATCGGAGAATCCTTGTGGCTTCTGCCATCGCCATCCTGCTTTTTGTGCCGCCCTGTTGATTACATGGGCGACTGCCGTGATGTTGTCTGATTGGATCAGTACCGGCTGGTTTTGAAGCAGAGGCCTTGCTGACCTCAGGGCATTGTAAATGGCCCTCAGATCCATTATATTTATGTATAGGGAAATAACCTGACTTGACCAAAGTCCCTGGAAGTTTCTTCCCTATGTGACTGCCCCCCAGCCTCAAAGGCTGGAATCCATGGTCACTAGGACCTAGTCCTGAATGCCGAACCTGCGGCCCTCTTGAAGATGGGCACTCTGCAGCCACCACAGTAGAGATACCCTGGTCCTTGGAGACAGGGTTATCAGCCTATGCATCGGAAGATGCGATCCGGACCACTTGTCCAACAGGTCCCTCTGAAAAGTTCTTGTATGGAACCTGCCTAATGGGATTGCTTCGTAAGAAGCTACCATTTTTCCCAGGACTCGCGTGCAATGATGCACCGCTACCTATTTTGGTTTCAGGAGGTCTCTGACTAGAGATGACAACTCCTTGGCTTTCTCCTCCGGGAGAAACACTATTTCTGGTTTATGTCCAGAACCATCCCCAGGAACAGTAGACGTGTCATAGGAACCAGCTGTGACTTTGGACTGTTTAGAATCCACCTATGCTGTTGTAGCACTTTCCAAAATAGTGCTACCCCGACTACCAACTGCTCCTTGGACCTCGCCCTTATAACGAGATTGTCCAATTACGGGATAATTACAACTCCCTTTTTTTGAAGGAGTATCATCATTTCGGCCATTACCTTGATAAAACACCCTCGGTGCCATGTACAGTCCAAACGGCAGTGTCTGGACTTGGTAATGGTAATCCTGTACCACAAACCTGAGGTACTCCTGGCGAGGATGGTAAATGGGGACATGCAGGTAAGCATCCTTGATGTCCCGGGATACCATGTAATCCCCCTCGTCCAGGCTTGCAATAACCGCCCTGAGCGATTCCATCTTGAACTTGAATTTTTTTATGTTCAAGGATTTTAAATATAAAATGGGTCACACCGAACCATGCGGTTTCGGTACCCCAACCCGTGTGGAATAGTAACCCCGTCCTTGTTGAAGTAGGGGCACCTTGAGTATTACCTGCTGGGAATACCGCTTATTAATTGCCTCTAGCACAGCCTCCCTGCTTGAGGGAGTTGTCAGCAAGGCATATTTTAGGAAACGGCTGGGGGGAGACATCTCTAATTCCAGCTTGTACCCCTGAAATACTACTTGGAAGAAACAGGGATCCACCTGTGAGCGAGCCCACTAATTGCTGAAATTTTTGAGGCGGCCCCCCACCGTACCTGGCTACACCTGTGGAGCACCCGCGTCATGGTGTGTACTCACAGGAGGCGGGGGAAGAATCTTGATTCTGGGAACAGGCTGACTGGTGCAGCTTTTTCCCTCTACCCTTGTCTCTGTACAGAAAGGAAGCGCCATTTGACCCGCTTGCTTTTCTGAAGCCGAAAGGACTGTACCTTTTTCTGTGAGGAAACCTGAGGTAAAATTATTTCTTCCCAGCAGTTGCTGTGGATACAAGGTCCCAGAGACCATCCCCAAATAATTCCTCACTCTTATAAGGCTCTCTATGCGCTTTTTAAGTCAGCATCACCTGTCCAGTGACAGGTCTCTAATACCCTCCTGACAGAATGGACATTACATTTATTTTGGATGCCAGCCGGCAAAATATCCCTCTGTGCATCCCCCATATATAAGACAACGTCTTTAATATGTTTTTATGTTTGCCAACTATTATCCCTGTTTGACAGGGTCACCAACCACGCTGCAGCAGCACTATCTGCAGGTCTCAGTCTAGTACCTGAGTGTGTAAATACAGACTTCAGGATAGCCTCCTGTTTTTTTTATCAACAGGTACCTATTAAAGTGGCCGTATCCTAAGACGGCAGTGCCACCTTTTTTGACAAACGTGTGAGCGCCTTATCCACCCTAGGGGATATCTCCCAGCGTAACTTATCCTCCTGGCGGGAAAGGGTACGCCATCAGTAACTTTTTATAAATTACCAGTTTCTTAACGGGGGAACCCACACTTTTCACACACTTCATTTATTCATCTGATGGGGGAACAAAACACTGCCTGTTTTTTCTCCCCAAACCTAAAACCCATTTATAGAGGTTAAAGTCAGAAATGTATAACACATTTTTTATTGCCGGGATCAAGTCACGGATTGGATTGTGTAGATGTCTCCACCTTGTCGACACTGGAGTCAGACTCCGTGTCGACATCTGTGTCTGCCATCTGAGAGAGCGGGCGTTTTTGAGCCCCTGATGGCCTTTGAGACGCCTGGGCAGGCGCGGGCTGCGAAGCCGGCTGTCCCACAGCTGTTACGTCATCCACCCTTTTATGTAAGGAGTTGACACTGTCGGTTAATACCTTTTACCTCTCTATCCACTCTGGTGTCGGCCCCACAGGGGGCGACATCACATATATCGGCCTCTGTTCCGTCACCATATAAGCCTCCTCATTCAACATGTCGACACAGCCGTACCGACACACCGCAGACACACAGGGAATGCTCTAAACGAGGACAGGACCCACAAAAGCCCTTTGGGGGGACAGAGTGAGAGTATGCCAGCACACACCAGAGCGCTATATACTGCAGGGACTAACTGAGTTATGTCCCCTATAGCTTTATATCTATATATATATAATGTATACTGCGCCTAAATTTAGTGCCCCCTCTCTCTTTTTTTAACCCTTGTAGACTGCAGGGGAGAGCCAGGGAGCTTCCCTCCAACGGAGCTGTGAGGGAAAATGGCGCCAGTGTGCTGAGGAGATAGGCTCCGCCCCTTTTTCGCGGCCTATTCTCCCGTTTTTTATGGACTTCTGGCAGGGGTATTTACCTCATATATAGCCCCTGGGGCTATATATTGAGGTATTTTTGCCAGCCAAGGTGTTTTTATTGCTGCCTCAGGGCGCCCCCCCCCCAGCGCCCTGCACCCTCAGTGACCGGAGTATGAAGTGTGTGAGAGGAGCAATGGCGCACAGCTGCAGTGCTGTGCGCTACCTTGGTGAAGACTGAGTCTTCATGCCGCCGATTTTCCGGACCATCTTCTTGCTTCTGGCTCTGTAAGGGGGACGGCGGCGCGGCTCCGGGACCGAACATCAAGGCTGGGCCTGCGGTCGATCCCTCTGGAGCTAATGGTGTCCAGTAGCCTAAGAAGCCCAATCCGGCTGCAAGCAGGCGAGTTCGCTTCTTCTCCCCTTAGTCCCTCGCTGCAGTGAGCCTGTTGCCAGCAGGTCTCACTGAAAAGAACAAATTCTAAGACTATAACTTTCTAAGAGCTCAGGAGAGCCCCTAGTGTGCATCCAACCTCGGCCGGGCACGAAATCTAACTGAGGCTTGGAGGAGGGTCATAGTGGGAGGAGCCAGTGCACACCAGGTAGTCTAAGATCTTTCTAGAGTGCCCAGCCTCCTTCGGAGCCCGCTATTCCCCATGGTCCTTACGGAGTTCCCAGCATCCACTAGGACGTTAGAGGAATATATATATATATCATACACAGACACACACTGACCTGTTTATATACCACCACCTTATAAACCATGTGTTGAAAACATGGGGGCAGATGTATTAACCTGGAGAAGGCATAAGGAAGTGATAAACCAGTGATATGTGCAAGGTGATAAACACACCAGCCAATCACCTCCTAACTGTTAATTTACATATTGGAGCTAATTGGCTGATGCCTTTATCACTTTGCACATATCACTGGTTTATCACTTCCTTATGCCTTTTCCAGGTTAATACATCTGCCACATGGTCCGTTAGGCAGCTATTTTTAGCTTTTTATGTACATGTTTCAGTCCTACATAATTGGCATTTTCAACTTGTTCCAGATCGCTAAAGGAAAATGTATGTAGGCAGTGGACGGGCATTGTGTGGCAGAGCTGTTTAAAAGTGGCACATCAATAGGGCGGTTGTGATCCCAGTATGTGGCCCCATACCTCAGAGTGCCTGATGGTAAGAGGACGTGACTGATGAGCCTGATGAGATATGTGCAGATATCTTGTGGATGGTTTCATTGCTTCTGCCAAAGACCCATAATAGGTTGACCCAGTTCTTTATTATACAGATGGAGCCACGCTAGTCTCACTTGAATGGAGAGCATCTCCGTCAGCGGGCCCGGATGGAGATGCTCAGAATGGGAGCGTCTCTGTGCACTCCCAGCGTGACTAGGCGGACGGATCGCCTGGTCACGCCGGGAGTGCACGCATGCGATGGAGCTGCCTCAGATTAGTGCATCTCCATCTGTACATCACTGATACTATACATCCTAGAGGCTGCGTAGTGCTGGGTATAAGACCGCCCCACTTTACCCCAAATGTCAGTATACTTTCTTGCATGCTGTGACAAATTCTAACTTATTTTATTATGGTGAATAAAGTTCAGAGAAGAACTACTCATCTTGGTATTGGCAAGTGCTAAGATGTATTACTTATGGCTTCACGAGTTGCCGGGCATGGTCGCATCATTTGCAACCACAGGGAGTGCGTTATCTTTATGAAATAAATGCATTTTGGGGTGTGGCCTGGCCAGCAAACTGAGCAGAAGGGTTTTACAAGAGCTCCTGAAAACCCTTCCTATAGAGACCTCTAAAGCCGCTTATTTAGCCATAACACCGGCCTCTTATCACACTGTAGCCCTGCCTGGACCCACCTCATCGAGGGGTAGCGACTGCGGAGCCGGGGGACCCTTTTAAGGGTCACTGCAGGTTGCGGCCTACCCCTCTCTGTGAAGCCGGGGACTGGAGTAGTAATCCCCCCCTCCCAGATCCGACACTCGGCCGAGTGTTTTGCCCACACCAGGGAGCTAGAAGGCAGATACTGTATCTACCTGGAGCGGGAGACAGCGGGACACGAAGGAGACACAGACGGGACACGGAGACGGCAACCCCTCAGACCTGCACGTCAGTGAAGTGAAGACGGAGACGGAGGCCCTGGGTACCCGCGGTCCGGACGGAGGCGACGGCTGGTAAGCTTTGAATAGTTTGCTAGTCCCTCGCTATCCGGCGGCCCTGCGGCGCCCGAGGCACCTCTCGCACTGCCACCCGCTAGCACCCAGATACTACAGCCCACGACGCAGGCCCAATTGGCAAGGCCTCGGCTCCCCACACGCACAGACCGGGGATTAAAGTTTTGAGGAGGCCCAGTCACGAGTTCCGGGACCGGAACGAGAATTCGGCAGGCCAAGGTGAAATCACCCTAATACTGGGCACATTTTATTAAGTTATCCACCAGCCTTTACCTGCACTGAACCCCCTGGAAATACCGGGTGGCTGTGGATATCGCCACCTGACACCCAGAGTTGCAGCCACAGCCTCCCTCCCCCAGAGGGTGAATATCAGCAGCACACAAAATACACAGAGTCTCCCTGGTTATCCCTGAACCTCTTCACGGAAGACCCTGACCGCCGGCTGGCCCGGGCTGGGAACCAGGAATCACGGGACCAGGAAAGAAGTAAACGCCCTATGGCCCTGCTCGACTCTCAAGTGCATATCGCTTGATTTTACAGGAGCACGCAGGCATACACCCGCCGCTAACCAATACAATATATAGGGTGCGAACTCCCCTATGAAGATGATGCCCTTCTAACAACATGACTGCCCCGCCGTCGCTTCCTGCCTGAATAACCACTCACCACGGTCATCCTCTCTTTACCTATATGATCTACTAATCCCTCCAGGGACATCTCGACATGCCTCCAAAGAAATCGAAGGGGTCTAAATCTGCTTCACAAGTGAATTTCTTTGGGTCCTCCTCCTCCGGTAAGAAGAAGACTCATACAACACTTTCCTCGCCGAATTTGGCTCAAACATCTCAAGCAACTTCATTAATATTAAGCAACACGGCCCATGCCGCACAAGCTGAGATGGACTCCTTAGATGGCCCGGTCACGCTACGATCAATCCACTCCCTGCTAGCCTCTTTCAAGTCAGACATTACATCTGAGCTTAGATCCAATATACAAGCCCTCCGCGCTGATATTTCTGAAATCGGTGACAGGACAGATCATATCGAACACAAGATGGAGGAGCTAGTAACATCACATAATGACCTGATTTCTGCACATGACGCTCTCCTAGACGAGGTCGCTATCATCCGAGACAAAACTACAGATTTGGAGGACCGCTCACGTAGGAATAATATAAAGATAAGAGGCATTCCTGATGATGTTCAAAATGCTGACTTATATGGATACGCCACAGATCTTTTCCACAAATTGATACCTGACGTCCCACTACCTGACCTCCTGATTGACAGGATTCATAGACTCCCGAAGTCTAGACAAGCACCAGCTCAGGCCTCCCGGGACACACTTCTCAGGGTTCATTTTTTTCACACTAAGGAAAAGATTCTACGAGCAGCACTGCCCGCTTCAACTACGGCGACTTGCCTGGGCTCTCTCCAACTTTTCCAGGACCTGTCTCCAGCGACCATGGCCAAAAGGCGATCATTCTTCAACATTACATCAGCTTTACGTAAAGCTACGGTTCAATATAAGTGGGGTTTCCCCACTAAACTGATCGTGCTACGTAATGGCATAACCACCGTCATCAACACACCAGAGGAGGGAGCTAAAACTCTGGAAAAATGGGACATTCCTCTCGACATGCAGCCTGTCCCCCCAGCTACATCACCGAAACGGATTGCCCAAGACTGGACACTAGCCCCGGGCTGAGAAACACTTGGGAATACCCATATAACAACCATATGATAATTACTACTCAGGTTTTGTTTTTTCCCATGCAGGCTCATTAGTAGCTATATTTCATTATACTATAGCCAATACTTTGAGTCGGATGTTTCGATGTTTTTGTTTAAACTTAGATAGAAGTAGACCTGTCTATGCTTTAAATAGACAGCAAACGCCATTTCCTATAATCCTAGGATGACCTACACTTGTTTAGTTTTTTTTCTTTTATTTACCATATCCAGTATTGTGATTGATGATTATATGTTAAACATGTTCTGGTTTGGAGGCGACGGTGGGAAAAGTTGGCTGGTATGCCACCCACCCACACCTGTCCGTCACGATACCCTTGTGACGGGATATCTGGCTCCTTTATGGATGCCATTTCTGTTTTTTTTCCATGTTTTTTCTCTTGTTCTGTCCTCTACCCCCATATTCTTTTCTCTTCTGATGTTGACTATATTTTAATCTTACAGGACTGTGCCGATATGCATGAAAAATGGATGCATGAGTCACTGACGCTTTTAGCCATGCTATATATCACCCCCTCATACCCTCCCTCATGGCCACCTTTCTAAGTCTTAATGTTAAGGGGCTTAATTCACCTAATAAGAGGCGTCTGGCCCTAAAATACTTTACAGATCAAAAAGCAGATATAGTAGCTATACAAGAATCCCACTTCCCACTACACTCCCCCCCTCAGTTCTCCAATACCAACTACCCGGTTCACTATACCTCTTGCGGGCCGTTCAAGAGGAACGGTGTCGCTATCCTCTTCCATAAATCGTGCTCTTTCCAATTGGAAAATAAATGGGTAGATGGAAATGGTAGATACCTGATTCTAGTGGGGAAGTTACGAACCAAACATGTAACGTTGGTCTCCCTATATGCCCCTAATTCTAACCAACCCAGATTCCTGAAATCCTTCTTTCAAAAGCTATACAGTGTCAAGAAGGGAGCGGTTTTCCTGATGGGTGACTTTAACCTAGCCCCTGACCCCAATCTTGATAAATCCTCGAAACTCGACAAACAGTCCGCTAACGCAGCCAAAGCACTGGCTTCCTCCTTTTCACACCTACTAGCCGAATTTGACCTATATGATGCTTGGAGAATCAGGAACATAGGGGCCAGAGACTATACATTTTATTCGGCAGTGCACAGATCCTATTCTAGGATCGATTTGCTCCTGACGGATAAATGGACATTACAATCAATTCCCAATGTCAAAATACTGCCGATATCATGGTCAGACCACGCGCCATTACTTTGGACTTGGTCATACAAAACACATACCCCAGCACCACGCCCCTGGAGACTACGGGACTACATTTTGAAAGATGAGGACGGAGTCTCTATATTACGAGAGGCCTTGTCTTCCTATTTAGCCACAAACAGTCCCGCAGATACCTCCATCTCCAATCATTGGTGTGCTCTTAAAGCAGTCCTGCGAGGTGCAGCTATCCATGCTTCAGCTCATATAGCACGTCGAGACCGGGAAGTCCAGTTGGCATATGAGCTGGAGGTGACGACGCTAGAAACCAAACATAAACAATCCCCTACCGATGATGTCACCCTAACGTCTCTAACTGAAGCAAAGAAGAAACTAAACAGTCTTTACTTCTTACACGTACAAAGAGCTCTCTCTAACCTAAAGCAGAAATACTATACATTAGGCAATAGGGCGAGTAAATTATTGGCGCGGAAACTCAGAGGGAAAAATATTATCAATAGAATTAAATACTTGACAAACTCAGACGGACCGCCGTCACTGAACCCTAAAGACATTGCAAACCAATTTGCCTCCTATTATAGGAAGCTATATAACCTCAAACAGGACCCACTAACCCCGCAACCTTCCTTGCAGCTTATACGGTCTTTTCTAGACTCCATTAACCTACCTTCCATTTCCCCCGAGGATGCCTCCACACTTTGTACACCCTGGACTGAGAGAGAAATTCAGTCTTCCCTGAAAGCCCTTAAAAAAGACAAAGCCCCTGGGCCGGACGGGTTCATTAATCTCTTTTACATCACATTTCAAGACTCACTCTCCCCACTCCTCCTTAATCTGTACAATGATGCTTCCTCTAACCCTTTTCCTAGAGAAATGTTGGAAGCACGGGTGATAACGATTCTCAAACCAGGCAAGAACCCATCCATCTGCGCAAACTATAGACCCATAGCACTTTTGAACACAGATATAAAGATGTATGCCAAACTACTTGCAAATAGACTGAACCCGCTGATTCCCGCATTGGTTCAACAAGATCAAGCGGGCTTCACTATAGGACGCCAAGCCTCTGACAATACCAGGAGAGTCTTCTCCCTTCTAGAGGCCCGCTCCATGTCGAGGGAGCCCTTATTGTTGCTTTCACTAGATGCGGAGAAAGCTTTCGACAGGATTCACTGGGCATACATGTCAGAAGTTCTTGCCAGGTTTGGGTTCACGGGACAATTCTTACAGAACGTCCTACGCCTATATATGTACCCCTCAGCACACGTTTTTAGTAACGGGTTCCTATCCGATACTTTCCCCATCACCAACGGCACTCGCCAGGGATGCCCACTGTCACCATTAATTTTCATTTTAGCCATAGAACCCCTAGCAGAGAAAATTAGAGCGTCCACCCTAGTTAGCGGAGTCTACATAGGTCCCACACAACACAAGATTTGCCTGTTTGCAGATGACGTCTTGTTGTTCGTAACTAAACCTGAAATTTCCCTCCCAGCTATTCACGATATCTTGCAAGACTACTCCAAAATCTCCTACTATAAACTGAATACGGCTAAAACAGAGGCATTGGCATTTGATATTGAACCAATCCCACTCCAATCTCTACAATCTACATATCCCTACGCCTGGCAGGACTCTTCCATCCAATACCTTGGGATTAAGATTCCTTCCAGTTCTCATCCTACGGTGGAGTGTAACTACCTTCCTCTCTTGGCCCAATTCCGTACCCTCACCAAACAGTGGACGAACTACGAAATCTCATGGCTGGGGCGCCTTTCATCAATTAAAATGATGCTCCTCCCTAAAATCCTTTACCTCTTTAGAGCCATACCTTACTTAGTACCGCTTACTCTCCTTAACAAATTTTATGCTGTCATGTCTACTTTTATATGGAAGGGCAAAAAACCCAGGATAGCTAGAAACCGTCTCTTTAGATCCAAAAATAAGGGGGGTCTTGCATTTCCTAACCTTGAGCTATATCAGCATGCATGTTTACTTGATCAGATAAAGGACTGGCTCCAGACTGACCCCATAAAACCATGGGTGAATATAGAAAGTAATATGTGCACAGGATTCCCTCTCCCAGATTTAATCTGGGTCAAACCATCTCATAGACCCCCGTCTACCAAACTTATAAGGAGTATAGCTAACTCTCTTAAGGTCTGGGACAGACTAGTTAACAACCTGGACGACTGCCCGCTTCCCTCTACGCACTTATCCATTTTAGCAATTTCCAAAATACTCCCAGACCTACCAATACGGAACTGGCAGGAGTTAGGGGTTAGACAGATCAAAGATTTGTATGATAAATCAGAGCTGAAAACCTTTCAACAACTACAAACCCAATATCTGATACCAACAAAGGATTTTTACAAGTACTTACGTATCAGACATTGGACTGGGGCAAATATGCCAAACCCTCTCATCCCACCAACCCCACCCCCATATATTTTAAGTAACCTTTCCTCCATACAGCACAAAGGTAGTATATCTCGGTGGTATGTTACACTCCTCTCCCCACTCAATGACAAGAAACTACATGTTCAAACACGGTGGGAGGCGGAGTTTAATATCTCTCTGACTGACCAAGATTGGGAAAATATTTTTATGAACATCTTTAAAATGTCTAGGTGCATCAACCACACTGAAATGATGTTCAAACTGATACATGGTCTATATCATACTCCTGATAGACTCCATAGGATCTGGCCAGATTCCTCTAAATTTTGTTGGAGGCAATGTGGATCAGAGGGCACTCTAACCCACATATTTTGGACATGCCCAGTTATCAGACCATTGTGGATAGAGATCTTTGGGCTAATTGAAAAGATCACAAAGGTTACCCTCCCCCTCCGCCCCGAAATTGTCTTTCTACAGTACTTTCCTCCTCATATACCCCCTGAATACTCTTATGTGATAGGCCATATTCTCATAGCTGCCAGGGCCGCAATTGCGCAGTATTGGAAAAGATCAGACCCCCCACGCTTATCCAAAATTGTAACGTCAATACAGCACAATTGTGAAATGGAAACTATGAGCATTAAATATTCTCTAGCTCCCCAATCTCCTCTACTGAAATGGTTACCGTGGTTAGAGTATTACTCATCTGGCTCTACCCCCCGGAACGCCTTGGCGGGCAATAGATGATGCATAACCCATTTTTCCCAATTTTTATTTTATTTACTTTTATATTTAAGTTTACATACTGTTTAACCAAAATACAAAGAAATATGCGCAGCCCTCCTACAGGGTCCCTGAACGACCGATGGTCAACATCCCCCCTATTTTGCACTATACTCTTTACCTATCTCTTCTCTTACTCATTTTCCGCACTTCTTCTTTACTTCCAACTCTTAAGATCTTAATTTAAGTATTAATACTACTTTACAAATACATAGAATGATTATCGGACATGCAGCTACAGTATCATTGCTTTATTTTTGTTTACATAACGTTATGTATGTCCTGTAATGTAAAAAATTCTCTAATAAAAATTTCTTCAGTAAAAAAAAAAGAAATAAATGCATTTTAATAAATAATAATAATAATAGATGAAAGATTAATAAATACTGTACAATAATAAACAATGGTATCTATACAGTTGCAAATTTAGTTCATACAGATACAATATAGAGGAACAAAATAAGACCAAATCAAAGGTAAAGGGCAACACATAAAGTAAGCTCAGAGTGGTGTCAAATTCAGAAGTTGGTTTGAAAAATGAATGACCCGTCTGTGGCAATGCTCCATGGGGGTAATTCTGAGTTGATTGCAGCAGCAAGTTTGTTAGCAATTGGGAAAACCATGTGCACTGCAGGGGAGGCAGATGTAACATGTGCAGAGTATTAGATTTGGGTGGGTTATATTGTTTCTGAGCAAGGTAAATACTGGCTGCTTTATTTTTACACTGCAATTTAGATTTCAGTTTGAATACACCCCACCCAAATCTAACTCTCTCTGCACATGTTACATCTGCCCCCCCTGCAGTGCCCATGGTTTTGCCCAACTGCTAACAAATTTGCTGCTGCGATCAACTCAGAATTAGGCCCCATGTCCTTCCATTATCTCATTTCAATGATCACACTCTGCAAAACTAGGTGCACCAGAGTAAAGATGGACATCGAAACGGGATGGTTTGAAACCATCTCTGTTTTTTTATGTGATGTGTATTTACCATTCGATAGCAGCATTCCGATGTTTGCCGCCATTTAATGGTAAACATTTGATGGTGTTCCGATGTTTACTCTGGCCCCAAGTTCCATCCCCAGCCGGCCACGCTGCAGAGGTTTTGTGCAAGCGCAAATCACATGAATTGTTTCCTATCAAATTCTTTTGATGCGTTGGTTAGTTACCATCACATCGAAGATTTGATGGCGGAGGCCCAGCCATCATTTGATGGTGGGCATCAGATGTCCATCCCTACCCCAGAGATTACAAAGAACTCCCTACCTCTGACCAATTCCTTCAGCTTCACGTGTGCAAGAGTCTGACCCTCCACCAGACATCTAGGTGCACTTGTACAACTTGAGGTGCAGGCTTATACTATACTCTGCATTAGAACATTACCTCCTATGTTTATAAATGTTTAGCAAAATGACATGATAATAAGAGAGACCGCAATGCTTTGTTAATCAAAAATAAATAAGTACAACTCACTTTCTTCGCCGATTTGTCTCCACCGACACTTTCTGAGCACGTTGTCTAAATATCTTTTGATCTTCCAGCAGAGCTTGCCGTTCTTCTTCTACATCAAATTCCAGCTGGGTTTTAAGATTTCTTGTGATAAAACAAGGTTAAGGATTTACTCCTAGACCAGTAACATCTACATAAAGGGGGACATGTACTAAGCAGTGATAAGAGCGGAGAAGTGAGCCAATGGAGAGGTTGCCCATGGCAACCAATCAGCACTGAAGTAACATCTATAATTTGCATACTATAAAATGATACAGAGCTGCTGATTGGTTGATGGGGTAAGTTCTCCACTGGCTCACTTACACACTCTTATCACTGCTTAGTAAATATCCCCCAAAGTCACATGCATAACTGCACTTACAAACAGAGCCGGACCTGTGTTTATGGTGCTGATGCAGAGCTGATCCTACGCCTGTATGTGGAGGGTATCTTGCTTATGTCACTTTCCCTGAAAATGCAGCTATACAGAGTCATACGTATTGTGACCACCTCTATACTTATGACCGGAGAGGCGGAAGAGTGGTGTCACAGAGATCTATGTCCACAGAGGTAGAGGATGATTTTTTTGTCCAAAGCGCAGGCGCAGATATTAATTCATTTACACTTCTTTGCATATGTCCATACTACTGGATGCAGTTTGGCTGGATCTGTTGTTCTGTGAAATAGGGTGTTTCACAACGTGAACCGGGTGGTGAGAATGCAATCACATGTAACCACCCGGTCTTGTGGGAGTATTGTGGTCCTGAATCTAATGCATGATGATTGCAGCAATGGGCAGCACTCGTTCCCGTTTGCACATGCACAAACCCCCGCATTAGTTGATCAGACACTCGCATTCATTTAAGGTAGTAAATCGGACTACTTTAGCTGCCCGTCAATGCAAACAGCGTGCAACTCGGAATGAGCCCCTGGACGTGCAAATGTGCAACACACATAGCAGGCGATTTTTGCACTGCTGCGATCAGATAGTCGCCGCCTACAGGGGAGTGTATTTTAGCTGTGCAAGTGTGCGAATAAATGTGTAGCCGAGCTGTACAAACAGATCTTGTGCAGTCTCTGCGCAGCCCAGGAATCACATCAGCCTGTCCGGGACCGGAATTGACGTCAGGAACCGTCCTTACAAACACTTGGACACGCCTGCGTTTTTCAAAACATTCCCTGAAAACGGTCAGCTACCACCCACAAACGCCTTCTTCCTGTCAATCTCCTTGCGAACGCCCGTGCAAATGGATTCTTTGCACAAACCCATCGCTGAGCAGCAATCCGCTTTGTACCCACACGACGCGCCTGCGCACTGCGGTGCATACGCAGTTTAGACCTGATCGCCCGCTGTACGAAAACGCAGCCTAGCGATCAGGTCTGAATTACCCCCATGTCTTTGCATTTATTTGCAGAGGGAGAATCCAGTGCACTGCAAGGTGCTCTCCTATGCTCTACTCTTTGGAGAAGCTTGTGAAAGATTTAAGCGGGAGGCAGGAAAAGTCTCAAGAGTCTTCACATAACCGATCTCCTTCTTTGGGCCAGATTCAAATGTCCATCTTCCCCTCCCGCCGGCAGTATTCTAATGTTACTGCCGATGGGCGCGACAAGTTCATTCCAGCTTGCATAAATGGTTAGCGAGGTGAAATGCGCGTAAAGACACCCATTTGGGCGCCCAAACTGGTCTCTTCACGATCGCGACCATTAGTTTAGTCGGGTTTAGGTGCTTTGCACTCCTAAACCCGACTGTACTGGGCGCGATCAGCGTGATAACGGGGGCCATTTGAATATCGCACCTTATCACTTTAGATGGGAGATAGGGGGCGCGTGAACATTTGAATTCCTCCCTTTACTTTCAATGGGACGCACTGTGTACCCCAATGGGGAGATAAATGCAAACTGACAAAACTATAAAGCTCTAGGGCAGGCATGTCCAAACTGCGGCCCTCCAGCTGTTGTGAAACTACATATCCCAGCATGCCCTGACACCGTTTTGCTGTCAGAGAATGTGTCAGGGCATGCTGGGATGTGTAGAGCTGTCAGGGCATGCTGGGATGTGTAGTTTCTCAACAGCTGGAGGGCCACAGTTTGGACATGCCTGCTCTAGGGTAATGATAGATAGATAGATAGATAGATAGATAGATAGATAGATAGATATTATCATAACATACCAATACCAATGATATTTCTGGGTATTTATTTTCAGTTTGCCTCAGAAAAGGATACGAGTAGGATCTGGTCCGATGGTTCGGCATACTTATCTCTTTCAACAGCCAACGAGTGGGGTGTAAAGTTATATCACCTCTTCCACAGTCACAGGCATTATACCAACTCCAGGAAAGAGTTTAAGTGGCTGAGACGGTCACAGGTCAGCAGATTGTGTGTATGTCAATGTGGCTTGAGGTATATAAGGTTACAGTGCAGGGCACTGAGGTTACTAAAGGTTAAAGTGCAGGTAAGTGAGGCTGATACATTGCAGATAAAGCAAAGTAACAGGTGGAATTCAGCAGTTGGGTGGGTCAATAAAACGTTAAATGGGGAGATAATTGGAAAAGTCAGAGAAACACCAGTGACGACGTCAGCTCAACGTAAAGGTAATAATGCCGCTATGTGGTAATTGGTGTCAGTGATGTGCTGGGGGAAGGGGGAATGGCAGGAGCGCTAATGAAGTGTCATAGTGGACGTGCTAATGAGCGTACATGACGTTAAGGTGTGACAGCATTTATCAGAGAGACAAAGGTAACATGGGGCTATGGCACACACAAGAGACCTGCCAATGTGACGGGGTGTGGGGTATAAGGACTGTGTAGGGTCTGCCAAGTGTAATTGTCCAAGGAATATATACAGTGGGTAATCTGTAGTAACAATGACTGCGCTACAGGTGACAGTAATGAGTCAGGTGCAGGTCACTGGGGTACAGGGTGTTACTGGGGTACAGCAGGCGGGTCAGTGATATGGGATGTAGTTATGTGACCGGCGGTCAGGGGTGATATGTGTAGGCTGCAGTGAGAATGTGTGGGTGACAGATCAGGAGAGTGTCTATAGGATAGTAAGATAATATACAGGTAATTATAGCGCAGTGGTATAATATATGATTACAGAGCAGTGGGATTATAGGAGAATATAGAGCAGTGGGATAATATATAGGGGACTATAGAGCAATGGGAAAATGTATAGAGCAGTGGGATAATATATGGGTGACGACAGAGCAGTGGGATAATATATGGGTGACTATAGAGCAGTGGGATAATATATAGGAGAGTATAGAGCAGTGGGATAGTATATAGGTGATTTATAGAGCAGTGGGATATTATATAGGTAATTATAATCAATGGCTGCAGGACATAAGGTGGGTAGTGGGGTAACTACAGAGGGGTAATAACTACAGAGAGGCACACAGCTGTGGCACTGTGCTGGGATCAGTAGGTGGAGTACCCCCAGCAGCCCATGCTATGGCAGCGTTCCCCGGTAGTCGCGTATCCCCGGTCAGCCGGCCCCGGTGCCAGGTACCTGTCAGTGTGTTCTCTCCATCTTGTTGCCGGGGAGCCGGGCTGCTTGGGTTGCCAGGCACGACGAGGTACCGCCCACCATCTGACGTCATGTCCGAGCCCGGGGAGGCCACACCCACTAGCGTAGAGCGAGGAATATAGGAAGCTGTCACGTGATGATATGCTGCTAGTGCTAAATCTGGCGGCGGCACGCCACGCAGTGGCTTGCAGTTACCTTATGTAGTACATACGTCTCGGCTACAGCATGTACTTTGTGTGCCTGCATTGACTAATGTACATACTGTCAGTGTGACCCGGCCCTCCCCGCACTCTGCTGTCTGTGTACTTACTGCTGTGCGGGAGGGGGTGATGTAAGTAAGCAGACCACCCGTTGCCGTGGTTGCTCATGTCTCATTGCTAATTATTCAAATCTCAGACAAACACTTCATTAAACACGCACAGTACTTAATTATAGCGATAGTGGTAAATTATAGTGATAAAAGTAACTAAATGCTGGAGTGCGCCCTCTGCTACTGTGTCACCTGGTCCCTGAGTGGCATTTAGAGGCCCCAAATGCACAGAAGCCCACCCCACTGTAGCTATGGATAACTTATGCCCACCACCATAAGATGGCAATATTGCACGCAATCAGTGGTGGCGATGCTGCACGCAATCAGAGGTAGACACCGTGTTGATATCACGCAATAAGTGGATGCAGTGACGACGTCGCAAGTAGTCAGTGGTGGACGCAGTGGCGATGTTGCACGCAATCAGTGGTGGACGCAGTGGTGATGTCGCATGCAATTAGGTGGACAAGGGCGATGACGTACGCAATCAGAGGTGGACACAGGCGATGTCGCACGCAGTCAGTGAACGCAGTGTGGCAATGACGCACGCAACTGGCCGACAACGCAGACATCCAAGTTGCTGTGCACGTGCGTCCCGATTGTTGCCACTCACACTCTACAGATATGGACACATTGTGTGGATTGTAGTGGGCGTAACTGGTAGGTAACGGGGGTGGCTTAGCAGACAAACGGGTGTCACTGAAAGCGGTTGCGTCCAAAGCCGCTGTACCGCTTACACAGGAGTCTTACTCATCTCCAGGGAAGGGGAGACGTCGCACATACGTCTCCCTTGAACTGCCTGGCAGCTTCCCGGGCAGCAGGATCGCATACGATACACCGTGTGCAGTCCTTTTGCATTCAATGTATCGTATGCTATCCCAGCCAAGGCTGCCAGATCCAAGAAATCTATAGTGCAGCCCTTGTGATCTACAGGCTCTGATCCGATTAGCATGGGGCCGCGCATCGGCTTGGATTCACATGCGATTTGCAAGTTTTCATCTGATTTCTTGGCCTAGGTGGTCATTCCGAGTTGATCGCTCGCTAGCTGTTTTTAGCAGCCGTGCAAACGCTATGCCGCCTCCCACTGGGAGTGTATTTTAGCTTAGCAGAAGTGCGAATGAAAGGATCACAGAGCGGCTACAAAATAATTTTGTGCAGTTTCAGAGTAACTTCAGACCTACTCAGCGCTTGCGATCACTCCAGACTATTCAGTTCTTGTTTTGACGTCACGAACACGCCCTGCATTCGGCCAGCCATGCCTGCGTTTTTCCTGGCACGCCTGCATTTAACCGAACACTCCCTGAAAACGGTCAGTTGACACCCAGAAACGCCCACTTCCTGTCAATCACTCTGCGGCCAGCAGTGCGACTGAAAAGCTTCACTAGACCTTGTGTGAAACTACATTGTTCGTTGTAATAGTATGACGCGCGTGCGCATTGCACCGCATGCGCAGAACTGTCGCTTTTTTGCCTGATTGCTGCGCTGCGACCGAAATCTGCTAGCGAACAACTCGGAATGACCCCCCTGATGCGTTGGAATCAGATAAAAAGGGCCCAAATCGCACTAGTGTATGGGCACCTTAAGATAGCTACTTTGGTTTGGAAGTGGGAACTAAGGGGGTGTAGTACTGGTGACCGGCGGTCTCCTGACCGGCGGTCACCTTACCGACGCCGGGATCCCGGCAGCATACCGACGCCGGGATCCCGGCGGGGAGGGGCGAGTGCAGCAAGCCCCTTGCGGGCTCGGTGGCGACCTGCGGTCGCCACGGGTTCTATTCCCACTCTCTGGGTGTCGTGGACACCCACGAGTGGAAATAGTCCCTGTTGGTCGGCATGCCGACCATCGGGATAGTGAGCCGTCGGGCGCACGGAGGAGGTCATGTGACTGTCGGTCAGCTGACCGGCGGTCACATGAATACCACCCAACTAAGGGCCTAATTCAGACCTGATCGCAGGAGCAAATTTGTTCTCTAATGGGCAAAACCATGTGCACTGCAGCTGGGGCAGATATAACATGTGCAGAGAGAGTTAGATTTGGGTGGGGGGTGTTCAAACTGAAATCTAAACTGCAGTGTAAAAATAAAGCAGCCGGTATTTACCCTGCACAGAAACAATATAACCCACCCAACTCTAACGCTCTCTGCACGGGATGCGGTCAAGATCCCGCCGGACGGATTCCCGGCGGTTGAAATACCGACACCGGAATCCCAACCGGCACAATCCCGACATATTCTCCCTCCGTGGGTGTCCACGACACCCATAGAGAGAGAATAAAATAGTGTGCCGAGGGTAGCGAGGCACAGTGCCCGCAGCGCAGCGAGCCTGCAAGGGTCTGGTTTCCACTCGCCACCCCTGTCGGGATTCCGGTGTCGGTATTTCGACCGCCGGGATCCCGTCCAGCGGGATTTCGTACTGATCCCCTCTGCACATGTTATATCTGTCCCCCTCCCCCACCCTACCCCCGCAGTGCACATGGTTTTGACCATTAGAGAACAAATTTGCTGCTGCGATCAGGTCTGAATTAGGCCCTAAATTCTTCGAATTATTTTGTATTGCATCTGAGATCATTTATTCTCGCACTTACATCAGCGCCCCCTACCTCCTTTGTGTACTGTCTAGTGCAGGGGTCAGGGAACTTTTTTTACCTTTTACCCTAAAATATATTTAGATACGCCAACGTTACCCCCTTGATTTGAAAGGAAGGAAATCACATATTATTGTGCATATATACTGGTTATCACTGTGTATATGGCATTTCTGAGATACTGTGTGTATGTGTATATATATATATATATATATATATATATATATTTATTATTTTTATTATGATTCTCAACAATAATTTTTTGGCAATGAATGGGTTAATTAACACTTTCTCCCCAAAACACCAGAATGAATGTAAGAAAGATGGATGGGGGGGGGGAGAGGACACTACTTTTAGGAGACAGATGGTCACATCCTTATCTCAGTAATGTCGGTGGGAATTTCCCACTGTTATGTGGGCCACTGTCTGATCCTGCGGAACTCCGTCACCGGTCAGCCACAGAACACTTCAAGTTCTGTGTGTGGGTTGGCGGGCAGTGGGCTGGAGGACAGGACAGCGCAGGACGGGCGGGCGCGAGGGAGCGGTGACGTCACACCGCATCCAGAAACACAGCACAGGGCGACAAGGAGCACAGCGCAGGGCAGGCAGGAGGGAGCACGGTGTGGCGTCAGCACGTCACATCGCGAGCCGGCCGGTGCTGGACGGGGCTGTGTCTCGGCAGCGCAACCGTCCATTACCCCCAGGAATTTCATTTTTACCCTATTTAGGGTAATTTACCCCTGTTCCCTGACCACTGGTCTAGTGCTTTAGGGATTTCCTCAGGGTTTTGCTAGAACCCTGAGACAGCTAGTTCCACGCTAGTTGGGAATGGTTGATCCCAGATGGCGCCTTTTTCTTTCATTTTGTACATGATATGAAGGGGCAGAGAAATTGAAGCTATGAACCAAGGGGGTGTGGTATAGAAGAGCTACACAATAATTAGACAGTCATTAGGTTGACCCCATATGGTCGACATGCATTAGGTCGACAGAGTCAAATGGTCGACATGGAAAAGGTAGACAGAAGAAAAGGTGACATGGAAATGGTCGACACAAGTTTTTTAAAAGTTTTATGGGTGTCATTTTTTATAGTTTATCATATGTGCTCACATTTATTGCAAATGTATACCATCACAGGCTCGCTTTGCTCACCACGCTTCGGGCAAGGTTACTATTTCCAGTCATAGTCCACGTGGATGGTAAATAAAGAAAAAGTTGAAAAATTTGTGAAAATCAGCAAGAACACTTGTGTTGTCCATGGTGTTGTCGACCTTTTCTACCTGTTGATCTTAAGCACTGTCTACCTTTTACCTGTCGACCTTTTAACCCTGCCGACTTACTGACTGTCTGTCTAGACAATGTCTATTTCTACATTGCAACCCACGCCAATGGCAGGATGCTACACCATCTATGTCACCTTCTGAGTACTCTGCAGGATTGAAGAGCCCGATACCATGAGCTGATCTGCAGTGCCGTTTCTTGCGGAGGACGAGCCATGCAATCACACAGGGCACCCGCTGCAGCACTTTGTCCCCTTATTGCTCCCCCTCCTCCCTCCTCTTCCCGAAAACTCAATTTGGGGCGGGGTTTCACGGAATGATGCGGTTGCAATGTTCCGTCACGACGCAACCGTGTCATTCCGCAAACCCCGCCCTGAACGGAGCACTAGGGAGGAGGGGCAGCTGCTTCATAGTACTGCATTCCTTATAACACGCTCCTGGGGACCGGGTGTATGAAGGGGGTGGTCCCGGTCAGTAGCGTTGCACCAGTCCAGGGCCCCTGGGGACTAAGGGTCCCGCTGGTGTTGGCTGCACTGATGAGCAATACATTTTCACTTGGGCCAGTCCGAGCAGCTGGAAAGGGGTGTGGAGTGTAACAGTGGTGATCCCGCTGCTTGGCTGCTGCAGTTAATCAGCCCACTCCAGCCCTATTGTGAGGAGCTGGGACTGGGTGTTTCCAGCTCATCACACACTGCACTGAGCTTAAGAACTACACTTAGTTCTTAGAGCAGGGGTAGGGAACCTTTGGCCCTCCAGCTGTTGTTGAACTACACATACCAGCATGCTTTGCTACAGTTTTGCTATTTGGCCATGCTAAAACTATTGCAGGGCATGCTGGGATGTGTAGTTCAACAACAGCTGGAGGGCCAAAGGTTCCCCATCCCTGTCTTAGAGCTTAAAACCATCACTTAAGAACTACTTTGGTATGTACAGTGGGCTTGTTGAGGCAATAAATGATCTGTCGTAAAAGAGATTGTTTACAACCATCATAAACTACTATACACCACATTACTATGTGAAATTAGCTGTGACTGTTGGTATCATTGTGGATGCTAAGCAGTGCTGTTTCTTGTGGTGGACGAGCCGTGAGCGGACGAGCACGACAGCGAATCCCTTGGCAACGAGCATGGATCCCAGAGAATGAAAACACCTGGAAACAAGCATGACTCCCAGCGTATGAAACCCCTGGCAATGAGCATGACACCCAGCGCATGAAACCCCTGGTATCGAGCAGGTAATTTTAAAAGTAATTAGAAGCTTTACTGTAGGGCATAATGTATTACAAGCATTGTGGTGTATGGCATGATATGGTGCAAGGGGCATTACTGTGTGGGGCTTAATATGGTGGATTATTTTTTTTACCTGTGGTGGCTGAGGTCTGTTGTTGCAGGGTCAAAAACTGGGGCGTAAGGTAGTCTTTTCCTGCGAGGCTATGCCCATTTTAAGTTAGACCACGCCCATTTTAGTGAGACCATGCCCCCTCCCCGGGAGCGCGCCTCCAGCGCATGCAAAATAGGTTTTTTATGTCCCGGAGGGGGGCGCATTTTGAATGTCTATGGGGAGGGGGGGGATTTTTTACTGTTCGCACTGGGAGCCAAATTGTCTAGAAATGGCCCTGCTGATCTGCCAGCCACCCTGCTTTTGTCTTTTCTTTATGCTGTTACCAATAAATGATGCAACTAAAACAAAATCACCAAGTAGGCGCACGGTACCAGTGATGTTGATAAAAACACAATTTATTAACATAAAACCAATAACAAACTGATTAAAAGACACAACACTACACAGAGCATATAACTGAGGTATTATACCTTATAGTTCACACATAAAGTGTATAAATAAGTGAAAGGGACACTAATATGCAGGAGAACCCGTCTCTGTAAGATAGGGTTAATCTCTCACATTAATTCCATATCAGACAGTTTAAATGAAAAGGAAGTCCTGTAAACTGATGTAATTAGCGTTTGTGACCATAAAGGTGTCCAGATTTAAATAGTGTTTCCTTGGAGCAAAATAAACCAGCCGATTAATGTTACTCACTGAGACGTAATGATCTCTTGCTGTACGGGATAAATGGTTAAGAAACCGCTTGTTATCACCCTGTGCATGGGTGAGACATCCGTCAGCGGTATATTCAGATGAAAGCCACTTCTTTCTGTGCAGCACCAGTTGCCTGTATTAGATCACCATACAGATCCTCCAGCTTGCTGAGCGACGCCCGGCCGGGCAGGAGGTAACAATGTTCCAAATGCAAGGAGAGTTAGAGTGGAGTGATTGAATCACAGGCTGGATCATTCACCGGTAACTTGAGGGTACAGAAGTAAGGGCCACACTTGACCATTAAGTGTCCCACGGAGCACGACATCCATCACTTTCAGCCGTTTGTTACAAGTTACCGGAGCTGCACAGAAAGAAGTGGCTTTCATCTGAATATACCGCTGACGGATGTCTCACCCATGCACAGGGTGATAACAAGCGGTTTCTTAACCATTTATCCCGTACAGCAAGAGATCATTACGTCTCAGTGAGTAACATTAATCGGCTGGTTTATTTTGCTCCAAGGAAACACTATTTAAATCTGGACACCTTTATGGTCACAAACGCTAATTACATCAGTTTACAGGACTTCCTTTTCATTTAAACTGTCTGATATGGAATTAATGTGAGAGATTAACCCTATCTTACAGAGACGGGTTCTCCTGCATATTAGTGTCCCTTTCACTTATTTATACACTTTATGTGTGAACTATAAGGTATAATACCTCAGTTATATGCTCTGTGTAGTGTTGTGTCTTTTAATCAGTTTGTTATTGGTTTTATGTTAATAAATTGTGTTTTTATCAACATCACTGGTACCGTGCGCCTACTTGGTGATTTTGTTTTAGTTGTTTCACTTTCAGGAGGCCGGCTACCTCCTTACCAAGTGGCTGCCATTACCAGTGCTATATTTGCACGACCCTGTTCAGCGCCTAAAAACCCTTTTTCTGTTTACCAATAAATGATGACCAGTTTTAAAATATCCTCACTGCCTTCTGCTGGCTCCCAGGATGGAACAAATTATATCAGTCGCTCCTCACTGCATTCTGCTGGCTCCCAGGATGGAACAAATTTTATCAGTCGCTCCTCACTGCATTCTGCTGGCTCCCAGGATGGAACAAATTATATCAGTCACTCCTCGCTGCCTTCTGCTGGCTCCCAGGATGGAACAAATTTTATCAGGTGCTCCTCACTGCCTTCTGCTGGCTCCCAGGATGGAATAAATTTTATCAGGTGCTCCTCGCTGCCTTCTGCTGGCTCCCAGGATGGAACAAATTATATAATTCGCTCCTCGCTGCCTTCTGCTGGCTCCCAGGATGGAACAAATTTTATCAGGTGCTCCTCGCTGCCTTCTGCTGGCTCCCAGGATGGAACAAATGATATCAGTCGCTCCTCACTGCATTCTGCTGGCTCCCAGGATGGAACAAATTATATCAGTCGCTCCTCACTGCATTCTGCTGGCTCCCAGGATGGAACAAATTATATCAGTCACTCCTCGCTGCCTTCTGCTGGCTCCCAGCAGTGGCGGATCTTGCCACGGGCAAGCAGGACTTTTGCCCGGGGCGCCGCCTTCCGGAGGGCGCCGGCGCCATCCGGAGGGCGCCGCACCATGGCAAGATCCTCCACTGTCAGTGTGCGCCCCAGCAGTGTCCCCCCGCTGTGCCCCCCCTCCCGCTGTGAGAAGGGAACCAGACGCTATGCGTCTGGTTTCCCTTCGTGGCGCTGGTCCTCCCCCGCTCTGAAGGGAATCAGACGCTAAGCGTCTAGTTTCCCTTCATGGAGAGGACCTTTGGTGTGCGGTGCGCGATGACGTCATCGCGCACCGCACAGCATTGTGGCATAGACGCTAGGGGTCATAATTGACCTCTAGCGCTTATGCTGTGCTATGGGAGAGACGTCATGACTGACGTCTCTCCCATAGATCCGAGGAGAAGAGCGGCGCCGGTCTGCAGGGTCTGGAAACAGGAGCGGGGTACAGTAAGTATACTTTTTTTTTCTTCTTTTTTTTTCCAGCGGCGCTACAAATGGGGGGCGTGACTGACCACGCCCCCATGTTAAGCCACGCCCCTAACTTTTGCCCGGGGCGCCGCAAGGGCAAGAACCGGCCCTGGCTCCCAGGATGGAACAAATTTTATCAGGTGCTCCTCACTGCCTTCTGCTGGCTCCCAGGATGGAACAAATTTTATCAGGTGCTCCTCGCTGCCTTCTCCTGGCTCCCAGGATGGAACAAATTATATAATTCGCTCCTCGCTGCCTTCTGCTGGCTCCCAGGATGGAACAAATTTTATCAGGTGCTCCTCGCTGCCTTCTGCTGGCTCCCAGGATGGAACAAATTATATCAGGCACTCCTCGCTGCCTTCTGCTGGCTCCCAGGATGGAACAAATTATATCAGGTGCTCCTCGCTGCCTTCTGCTGGATCCTGAGATGGAACAAATTATATCAGGTGCTCCTCGCTGCCTTCTGCTGGATCCTGAGATGGAGCAAATTATATCAGGTGCTCCTCGCTGCCTTCTGCTGGATCCTGAGATGGAACAAATTATATCAGGTGCTCCTCGCTGCCTTCTGTTGGCTCCCAGGATGGAACAAAATATATCAGGTGCTCCTCGCTGCCTTTTGCTGGATCCTGGGATGGAACAAATTATATCAGGTGCTCCTCGCTGCCTTGTGCTGGCTTCAAGGATGGAACACATTATATCAGGCGGTCCTCACTGCCTTGTGCTGGTTCCCAGGATGGAACAAATTATATCAGGCGCTCCTCGCTGCCTTCTGCTGGTTCCCAGGATGGAACAAATTATATCAGGTGCTCCTCGCTGCCTTCTGCAGGCTCCCAGGATGAAACAAATTATATCAGGTGCTCCTCGCTGCCTTGTGCTGGCTTCAGGGATGGAACAAATTATATCAGGCGCTCCTCGCTGCCTTCTGCTGGATCCTGAGGTGGAACAAATTATATCAGGTGCTCCTCGCTGCCTTCTGCGGGCTCCCAGGATGAAACAAATTATATCAGGTGCTCCTCGCTGCCTTGTGTTGGCTTCAGGGATGGAACAAATTATATCAGTCACTTCTTGCTGCCTTTTGCTGGCTCCTGAGATGAAACAAATTATATCAGGCACTCCTCACTGCCTTATGCTGGTTCCCAGGATGGAACAAATTATATCAGGTGCTCCTCGCTGCCTTCTGCTGGTTCCCAGGATGGAACAAATTATATCAGGTGCTCCTCGCTGCCTTGTGCTGGTTCCCAGGATGGAACAAATTATATCAGGTGCTCCTCGCTGCCTTGTGCTGGTTCCCAGGATGGAACAAATTATATCAGGTGCTCCTCGCTGCCTTGTGCTGGTTCCCAGGATGAAAAAAATTATATCAGGTGCTCCTCGCTGCCTTCTGCTGGCTCCCAGAATGAAACAAATTATATCAGGTGCTCCTCGCTGCCTTCTGCTGGCTCCCAGGATGAAACAAATGATATCAGGTGCTCCTCGCTGCCTTCTGCTGGATCCTGATATGGAACAAATTATATCAGGTGCTCCTTGCAGCCTTGTGCTGGCTTCAGGGATGGAACAAATTATATCAGGCGCTCCTCGCTGCCTTCTGCTGGATCCTGAGATGGAACAAATTATATCAGGTGCTCCTCGCTGCCTTCTGCTGGCTCCCAGGATGGAACAAATTATATCAGGTGCTCCTCGCTGCCTTCTGCTGGCTCCCAGGATGGAACAAATTATATCAGGTGCTCCTCGCTGTCTTGTGCTGGCTTCAGGGATGGAACACATTATATCAGGCGGTCCTCACTGCCTTGTGCTGGTTCCCAGGATGGAACAAATTATATCAGGTGCTCCTCGCTGCCTTCTGCTGGATCCAGAGATGGAACAAATTATATCAGGTGCTCCTCGCTGCCTTCTGCGGGCTCCCAGGATGAAACAAATTATATCAGGTGCTCCTCGCTGCCTTCTGCTGGCTTCAGGGATGGAACAAATTATATCAGGCGCTCCTCGCTGCCTTCTGCTGGATCCTGAGATGGAACAAATTATATCAGGCGCTCCTCGCTGCCTTCTGCTGGATCCTGAGATGGAACAAATTATATCAGGTGCTCCTCGCTGCCTTCTGCGGGCTCCCAGGATGAAACAAATAATATGAGGTGCTCCTCGCTGCCTTGTGCTGGCTTCAGGGATGGAACAAATTATATCAGTCACTTCTTGCTGCCTTGTGCTGGTTCCCAGGATGGAACAAATTATATCAGGTGCTCCTCGCTGCCTTCTGCTGGTTCCCAGGATGGAACAAATTATATCAGGTGCTCCTCGCTGCCTTGTGCTGGATCCCAGGATGGAATAAATTATATCAGGTGCTCCTCGCTGCCTTGTGCTGGTTCCCAGGATGAAACAAATTATATCAGGTGCTCCTCGCTGCCTTCTGCTGGCTCCCAGGATGAAACAAATTATATCAGGTGCTCCTCGCTGCCTTCTGCTGGCTCCCAGGATGAAACAAATGATATCAGGTGCTCCGCTCTGCCTTCTGCTGGATCCTGAGATGGAACAAATTATATCAGGTGCTCCTTGCAGCCTTGTGCTGGCTTCAGGGATGGAACAAATTATATCAGGCGCTCCTCGCTGCCTTCTGCTGGATCCTGAGATGGAACAAATTATATCAGGTGCTCCTCGCTGCCTTCTGTTGGCTCCCAGGATGGAACAAATTATATCAGGTGCTCCTCGCTGCCTTGTGCTGGCTTCAGGGATGGAACACATTATATCAGGCGGTCCTCACTGCCTTGTGCTGGTTCCCAGGATGGAACAAATTATATCAGGCGCTCCTCGCTGCCTTCTGCTGGTTCCCAGGATGGAACAAATTATATCAGGTGCTCCTCGCTGCCTTCTGCGGGCTCCCAGGATGAAACAAATTATATCAGGTGCTCCTCGCTGCCTTGTGCTGGCTTCAGGGATGGAACAAATTATATCAGGTGCTCTTCGCTGCCTTCTGCTGGCTCCCAGGATGGAACAAATTATATCAAGTGCTCCTCGCTGCTTTCTGCTGGATCCTGAGATGGAACAAATTATATCAGGTGCTTCTCGCTGCCTTGTGCTGGCTTCAGGGATGGAACAATTATATCAGTCACTTCTTGCTGCCTTTTGCTGGCTCCTGAGATGGAACAAATTATATCAGGCACTCCTCACTGCTTTGTGCTGGTTCCCAGGATGGAACAAATTATATCAGGTGCTCCTCGCTGCCTTGTGCTGGTTCCCAGGATGGAACAAATTATATCAGGTGCTCCTCGCTGCCTTGTGCTGGATCCCAGGATGAAACAAATTATATCAGGTGCTCCTCACTGCCTTCTGCTGGCTCCCAGGATTAAACAAATTATATCATGTGCTCCTCGCTGCCTTCTGCTGGCTCCCAGGATGAAACAAATTATATCAGGTGCTCCTCGCTGCCTTCTGCTGGCTCCCAGGATGAAACAAATTATATCAGGTGCTCCTCGCAGCCTTGTGCTGACTTCAGGGATGGAACAAATTATATCAGGCGCTCCTTGCTGCCTTCTGCTGGATCCTGAGATGGAACAAATTATATCAGGTGCTCCTCGCTGCCTTCTGCTGGCTTCAGGGATGGAACACATTATATCAGGCGGTCCTCACTACCTTGTGCTGGTTCCCAGGATGGAACAAATTATATCAGGCGCTCCTCGCTGCCTTGTGCTGGTTCCCAGGATGGAACAAATTATATCAGGTGCTCCTCGCTGCTTTCTGCTGGCTCCCAAGATTAAACAAATTATATCAGGTGCTCCTCGCTGCCTTCTGCTGGCTCCCAGGATGAAACAAATTATATCAGGCGGTCCTCACTACCTTGTGCTGGTTCCCAGGATGGAACAAATTATATCAGGCGCTCCTCGCTGCCTTGTGCTGGTTCCCAGGATGAAAC